>NC_045430.1:9399563-9699563 GCF_902635505.1 Sarcophilus harrisii | reverse complement strand
CCGAGCGGTGCCCTTCTGCAGGGGACGAGGGGGGAGAGGCTGCCGGGTCTGTTCTCTACCAGAGGGATGAGTCTGGGGGCTGGGGATGAGAGACACTGCGGAACGACAAAAGGAGCCCCAGCTCTGGAGTCGGATGCTCCGGGTTCAAATTCTGTACCAGTCCCCCTCGGCGTCGGTGTAAAATGAGCGGGCTTCTGAAGTCTGTCCCGGCTCTAGACCTGAGAGCCTCTGACGTGTTCCCTCCGGTCTCAGAGGGCAGAAGCCAGAGCCGACTCCCAGGGAGGCAAATCAAATCCAGATGTGGAGAAGCTGCTGGCAGAAAGCCCAAGTGCTGTCAGGAGGACACAAAGCGGGTTATCAGGGGCCCAGCTGCAGAACAGGGGGAGGCCGGGGACGACAAGATGCAGTCTTAAAAAGGAAAAAGGTACACATCCTGCCGAGTGTTAGGAGATCTCTGGGAGGTCAGCAGACCGATTCTTTGTAGGAACGGCCATGAGACTGCTCAGGGCTTCAGGGACAGAATACGGTATATTCTGGCGGCAGAGATCCCGCCACCAGCCGGCCGCTCGGGGGCCCGACAGCAATGGGCATACTGCAAAATGACTGTAGTGTGCCCAAAAAAAAAAAAAAAAAAATCAACAGAACATTGGGTTTTTGGTTTTTTGTTTTTAAATTTTAAGATATAAGCAGCCAAGATTGGAACAGCAGACCACTGGGGGCCCTGATGGCTTCTGGGCCCTGTGGGCCGGGCCTTAGCGGGCAGCCAAGTTTACCTAACAGGCCCATTCTGTGGATGAGGAAACTGAGGCCCAAGGCAGGGAAGTGTCTTGGCCCTAGTCCTACAGTGAAGGGAGATGGGGCCAAGAGCACAGTTCCCGGTCCCCCAGACTCCAGGCAGTCTTTCCCTAATTACTCTGCAGACTGCCTGACACCTCCCCCCCAACTATCAATCACCCTTCTTTTCTTTCTGCAGGTAGATCCCTTGCACTAGACTTGGGGGGCTTTTCCATCCCGTGAAGGATTCATGACGAAGGTGGAGGGGGGAGCTTGACATCTACTCTCATCCTAGGATGAAAAGCGCCACGTCCGGGGAGCCCAAGTCCGGGGCAGACGCACCAACGGCCCATCTCGCGGACCCCAGGAAGCAGGCAGGTCACGGGGCACCCCCACTCTCCTAGATGGGACCCAGAGGTCAAGAACAAAAGCAAGCATTCATACAAGACTTCAAGAGTCCCAGAATGTTCTACAAAGATTACAACTTGGGAAGGGGGGGCAAATGAGGGGGCTGGGCTTGCCTTTATTTATCCATTTATCCTTCATTTAAGTCTCTAATGTGTACATAGCTGTTTGCACACTGCATCCCAGGAACAGTCTCATTATTGGGTCCTCAGTGCCCGGCACACAGTAGGTGCTTAATAAATGCTTAATCAGGTGATCTAAGTGCTTGCTGACTTGATTTGATTGAGAATGCCAGGTAAAAACCACTTGCCCAGAGGCACACAGCTAAGGAGCATCCGAGGGGGGCAGCCACCTGGCTGACACAGGGGGTAGAACATAAGGCCTGGAGTGAGGAGACTCCTTCCTGAGTTCAAATCTCTGAACGGACTTTTACTAGCAAGTCATTAGTCACTCTGCCTCAGTTTCCTCATCTGTCAAACGAGCTGGCAGAGGTAAAAGCAAACCTCCAAGGTCTTTGCTGAGGAAATCCCAAATGGGGTCATGCCCTGTGACACCCCCTAGTGGCGCGGTGAAGGGAGAAGGCTCATGGGGAAGTGGAAAAGGCTTGGAGTTTCTTGCTGCCCATGGCTCACCTCCCCTTCAGGCCTCAGTCCTCCCTTGGGCCACAATCTCCCTTTCAGGTCTCAGGCCTCCTCTCAGGCCTCAGTCCCCCCTCAGACCTCAGTCCCTCTCAGGCCTCAGTGTCCCCTTGGGCCTCAGTCCCTCTCAGGCCTCAGTCCCTCTCAGGCCTCAGTCCCTCTCAGGCCTCAGTCCCTCTCAGGCCTCGGTCCCCCCTTGGGCCTCAGTCCCTCTCAGGCCTCAGTCCCCCCTCGGGCCTCAGTCCCCCCTCAGGCCTCAGTCCCTCTCAGGCCTCAGTCCCCTCTCAGGCCTCAGTCCCTCTCAGGCCTCAGTGTCCCCTTGGGCCCTCAGTCCCCCCTCAGGCCTCAGTCCCTCTCAGGCCTCAGTGTCCCCTTGGGCCTCAGTCCCTCTCAGGCCTCAGTCCCCCCTCGGGCCTCAGTCCCTCTCAGGCCTCAGTCCCTCTCAGGCCTCAGTCCCTCTCAGGCCTCAGTCCCTCTCAGGCCTCAGTGTCCCCTTGGGCCTCAGTCCCCCCTCAGGCCTCAGTCCCCTTCAGGCCTCAGTCCCTCTCAGGCCTCAGTTCCTCTCAGGCCTCAGTGTCCCCTTGGGCCTCAGTCCCTCTCAGGCCTCAGTCCCCCCTCGGGCCTCAGTCCCTCTCAGGCCTCAGTGTCCCCTTAGGCCTCAGTCCCTCTCAGGCCTCAGTCCCCCCTTGGGCCTCAGTCCCCCTCAGGCCTCAGTCCCTTCAGGCCTCAGTCTCCCTCTCAGGCCTCAGTCCCCCCTTGGGCCTCAGTCCCTCTCAGGCCTCAGTCCCTCTCAGGGCCTCAGAGTGTCCCTATGGGCCTCAGTCCCTCTCAGGCCTCAGTGACCCCTTGGGCCCTCAGTCCCTCTCAGGCCCTCAGTCCCCCCAGGCCTCAGTCCCCCCTCGGGCCCTCCAGTCCCTCTCAGGCCTCAGTCCCCCCTTGGGCCTCAGTCCCTCTCAGGCCTCAGTCCCCCCCAGGCCTCAGTCCCTCTCAGGGCCTCAGTCCCTCTCAGGCCTCAGTGTCCCCTTGGGCCTCAGTCCCTCTCAGGCCTCAGTCCCCCCTTGGGCCTCAGTCTCCCCCTCAGGCCTTAGTCTCCCTCTAAGGCCTCAGTCCTCCTCTTAGGCCTCAGTCTCTCTCAGTTCTCAGTGTCCCCCCCTTGGGCCTCAGTCCTTCTCAGACCTCAGTCCCCTCGGGCCTCAGTCCTCCCCTCTCCGTAAGGCGAGCACCAGCCAGTTGACCCTGCTCTAGGCCCCTTTCCGCATCCCCCCTCCCCAATATCTGACAGTTCCCAAAGCCTCATCTGGGTCCCACCCCAGGCCTGGGGATAAATACAGATGGGAAATCAAGCAACAGAGAGGGGCCGGGCTCTGCAGCTCCCGGCCGGCCACCCAGGGGGCACGAGTGGCGGCCAAGCCCCCGCCAGATGCCCCTGCCTTCCTGGCCGAGCCGCCCTGCCCCCCACGGCCCCCCGCAGCCCCCACGGCGGCCACTCTGGGGAAGGGGGCCCCAGGCCGGCAGGAGGAGGCTGGAAGGGGCCGGTAATGAGCCATCAGGCTCTGCAGGGAGAGGCTCCTCCGGCAGCGCCTCCCCTCCCCCCCCCCCCCAGCCGGGAGTCTGTCAGCCTATCAAAGTCATTCTTTGCAAACAGCCATTTTGTAACATTACAGTAACTGATCGGCGTGACACTGACAAGCCGCCAGCCCGGGAGGGGCCCGGACCGGGCAGAGGCGGACATGGGGGTCAGGGGCCCCGAGACCTGCCCCCTCGGGGCCTGGCGCCCGGCCCCATCTGCTGATGGAGCGCAGAGGGCCGCATCCTCCCTCCGGGGAAACCTGACTCAATTAAAGGCTGTGAGGGAGCGGGGGCCGACCGTTGTCTGTGCAGCCCGAGCCCCCTGGCGGCCCAGGGCCTGGCACCTGGGAGGCGGCAACTACCAGCAGTCAAACAAAACCCACCGAGTGAAGAGACCTCTGCCCACCCTGCCTGGCCTTGGTGCAGGAATCAGAGGGTCCCAGAACAGCAGAGCGAGGAGGGGGCTGAGAACGGGGGATGTCAGGGCTGGGAGGGGGCTGAGAATGGGGGATGCTACAACACTGAACTCCCAGCCCAGGCAAAGACCTCGCCTTCCGTGGAGGGAGGAAGCCCAGAGGGGAGGAGAGCTGGCCCAGCAGACTGAAACAGAACAAGGAGGCGAATGTGGAAGGCAGGGGCAGGGCTGAGCATCCCCTCCCCACTGCCTCCCCTACGGTCCTGAAGTCACCCCTTTCTCCTCTCTGAGGTACTTGGGAACAGCTCTGGGCCCGACTTCTGTCACTTCAGGGGGCAAGTCAGTCTCTTCTGCGGGTCTGAAATGAGAGGCTCGGGCCAGATCCCACCTCCTTGGGGAAATGCCCCTGGGCCTCGGTTTCCCACATCTCCCACTTCCAGGCCTTTGCCCTCCTCACAGCTGCCTCTTGGAAACCTTCACTTCTTCCCAGCTCAGCCCGCTCTGGCCTTCTGATGGCTCCTCACACATGACATGACATCTCCCACCTCCAAGCTTTTGCACGTCAGTGCCCCACGATTCCCTGCAGAAGCTCCCCACGCTAATGACATCCCGGGTCCAGGCCGCAAACAACCACGAGGGACAGTGCCTGGGGCATCTGTCATTGGGAAGTGACTGAAAAATGCTCTGGGTGTGACTCCCAAGGGGACGTAGCTTGCTGTACCCAGCAGGGCCTAAGCGCAACTTCAGAGAGCGAAAGGCGGGGAGCCGGGGGTACAGAATGGGACAAATTTTATCAACTGACATGCTTAGCTATGAACCTCTGTGGTGGAGAAAGGGCCCAGGGGCAGGGACAGTAATGGAGAGAGAAGTGAGAATGACATAAAAAAAAAATCAATCAAAATTAATTTTAAAACATCTTTTTTGTACAAAAGTCCCCTCCTCCTTCTCCCTGTTCTTTCCAGCGCCTCTGCTTTGGATCCCCCAGCCCCTGGCAATGGTTTTTCTACCCTTTGTGTGCCTTGGACTCCTTTGGCCATCAGGCTGGGGAAGCCTATGGAACCTTCCTCAGAATCAGGCTTCGAAATTCATAAAAGAAAAAATAAAGAATTACAAAAGAAATCCATTGTACTAAAATAAAGATATAATTAGGGCAGTCAAGTGTGGCAATGGATAGAGCACCAGCCCTGAAGTCAGGAGGACCCGAGTTCAAATCTGGCCTCAGACACTTAACACTTCCCAACTGTGTGACCCTGGGCAAGTCACTTAACCCCAAGTGCCTCAGCAAAAAAGAAAGAAAACTCTAATTGCTTTTCCCCAACCAATTACTTTCCCCAACATGAAATCTCCACACCATCTTCCCTCCTCAAAGTTAAGAGCTTACTTTATGTCAGCTCCCTGAGGTTGGGCTAACTGCATCTGCACTGTCATCATCGAGTCTGAATTAAGAAAGCAAGTATTTATTAGTCACCTACTAGATGCCAGGAGCCTCAGTCATACGCCAAGCCCCAGAGGATGGACCACCCCTCCTTTGGATGGCCCCCCACAAGCAGGGCTCAGCCAGCTACCCTCCTGTCTTTGGATCCCAATATCCCTCTGCAGCCTAAGCTTTCTCCCTCCAACAAGACCCCTCCAAGCCCCAAGTTCGGTGCCCTGGTGCCCCTTAGTCCGCTACCCTTGGCTCATCCTCTCTGTCTGTAGAGGGGAGCCCAGCCAGAAAGGGTTTCACACATCACCCCCCAGGCAGACCTCTGGAAAACCCAAAGAAAAGCACAGCCAAGGGCACCCATCAACATGGATGTTCTGGAAAACAGAAGCTAGCCATTCACCCTAAGAGTTTTATTGGCGGGGGGTGCAGGGTGTGTGTGTGTGGGGAGGGGGGGTGAGTTTATTCTTTCTGACACGATGACGACAGCTGAAAGGACCAATCTCTGCTCCTCCTTGGGATCTTTATTAGGGAATCTGGACACACAAAAACTCAATGAAAAATGTAGGGTCCATAAGCGGCTCTCAAGTTGCATTTCCTCGAAGCTTTCATCTCGCCAAAGGGGCCTCCTTGTTCTCCCTGGGCCCTGACCGCGCCACCAGGCGACCCTACATGGCTCTGGGCCCCTCACTCTACAAGATGACTCTACATGGCTCCAGGCCCCTTAGTCTACAAGATGACCCTACACGGTTCCAGGCCCCTCTTTCTTCCTGGGTATCCCAAGGCAATGCTATGCAGCTCTGGGCCCCTCGCCCACCTGGCCCCCAGATTCCACAGTTTAGAGCCCACCTCCCCACTTTTCTGATGCCCTTTGAGGTTTAGCTTGCCACCATTATATTAGCATTTCATAGAAGAAGAAACAGAGGGTCAAAAAGCAGTTATAAGCACCTTTAGAGCTGATCACTGGAGTGGCCCAGGGAGGCAACCTGTCCTGAGCCCCTGCACAAGTGGCAGGAGTGTGATGCAAATCCAAGTCCCACTCTCTACCCCCATCTTGGAGGATTCTCTAAAAGTCACAACAGAGCTAGTCGGGCAAAAAGTGGGAAAGTCTGTGAGGGAAGGGAGAGGGAGAGGGGAAGAGGAGGGGGGAGAGGGGAAGGGGAGAAGGAAAAGGGGGAGAGGGGAAGGGAAAAGAAGAAGGGGGAAGAGGGGGTCCAGGGGAAAAGGAGAAGAGGGGGGAAGGAAAAGGGGTAGAAGGGAAGGGGAGAGAGGAAGGGGGAGAAGGAAAGGAAAAAGAAGTGGAGTCAGGGGAGGAACAAAGGGAGTAAAAAGGAGACTCCTGTCAGTCACAGACCCCTGCCCTGCAGACTCCCTGCCTTCCATGGAACCCCCCAGCTGTCCAAGAAGCCTGCCAAGGGATGGCTGACCACAGGCTGGGAGCCGGCATTCACGGTTATAAAGGCAAGCCCAGAGTCAGTCCAGGCTCGACTCACCTTTGCTGGGAGATCATGGTCAAATCCCTCATTTTACAGATGGGAAAACTGAGGCAGCATGCTTCATTCTCAAGTACTCTGCCTTCAGAAGACTTCCAAAGTCCTACACGGGGGCTGTCCTTTCCAGGACACAAGGAGCGAAGAATTCCACCTGCAATGAGCCACCAGCTGGGGAGCATTTCCCCGTCACTAAAGTATCCCAGCAGAGCCAGGGGACCTCTACTTAGGGGTTCCTGCAGTGGCACAAGGGTAAACTACGACCTGAGTTCCCTTTAAACAATGATCCCCCCCTTACTGTAATCCATGAGACCCGAGTAATGATCCCCCCACTTCCTGTAATCTGTGACATCTGAACAATGATTCCCCCCCATTGTAATCTTGGGAGACCTGAACAATGATCTCCCCCATTTACTGTAATCCGTGAGACCTGAACAATGATCCCCCCCACTTTACTGTAATCCGTGACATCTGAACAAGGATCCCCCTTATTGTAATCTTGTGAGACCTGAACAATGATCCCCCCACTTACTATAATCCATGAGACTTGAACAATGATCCCCCCACTTACTATAATCCACAAGACTTGAATGATGATCCCCCCTTATTGTAATCTCTGAGACTTGAACAATGATCTCCCCCCTTACTGTAATCCGTGAGACCAGAAGTGAGTCACTTCCCCGGGGAGGGGGGGCCTCAGTTTACTGCCTCTGTACGAAGATGAGACTGGACAAGATGGGCCTCTGGAGCCCTTTCCAGATGATTTATAAGATCCATAAATCAGCTCTCCTGGGCCTCAGCGGGTTCCCCCCGCCTTGATCCCATCCTCCCCCTCAGCAGGTAACAGAGGTCACGGGAGGGAGCCGGGACGGTGACATCAAGGATAAACACCAGAGCCGATCCCCCTTCCCCAGCCGCCAAGGCCTCCGAGACTCAACCTCGTGGCTCTCACCGGGAGATCAAGCAGGAGAGGCAGATGGGCTGGGAAGAACAGCCCTAATTAAAACAGAGTTCCCAAATAATTAGCAAAATGGTGGCAAAGAGAATTTATTAAAGTGGGAGGCCTGGGGGAGGGAGGAGGAAAGAACCTTGGGGCTGGAAGCGACCTTGGAGAGCGTCTCTACCAGCACCCCCACATCAGAGAGGCAGAAAGGAGGCCTGGGGAGGGGGCGCCCCAGAATGGAAGGGACGGCAGGAAGGAGCTCGCTGTTCCAAAAAGCCAGCCCTCATTCAACTATGTGCCAAGCAGCTTTCAATCCAAATTTATTAAACACCTTCTAAGGGCCGGGTCCTGGCCTAAGCACCAAGCACGCAAAGAGAGGCAAAAGACAGCCCCAGGAAGCTTCCGATCTAATGGGGAGGGGGGAGAAGGGTAATAGCTTCAAAGGAACTGACAGAAGCAAGAACTGGGATTAGGAGGAACTGGGGTTTTAGACTTTAGAACTGGAAGATCATCTTAGGGTAGAACAGGGGATGTCAGAGCTGGGAGGGAGCCTAGAACAAGGAATGTCAAAACTGGGAGGGAGCTTAGAACAGGGAGTGTCGGGACTGGGAGGGTCCTTAGAATGGAGGATATCAGAGCTGGGAGGGGCTTAGAACAGGGGATTGGCAGAGTTTATCTCTACCCCCACCCCATCCCTCCTCATGCTTAGATAAGGAAACTGCAGCCTCAGGAAGGGCAGGGTTGTTAAAGCACTGCCAATCTCCCCACCAAGGAGAGAGCAAATTACAGGAGATTCATTTCAAAATCCCACTCTGGGGAGAGGGGAAATCCCGGTCTGATTACTCTTCAGTTGCCAAAGGAGCAGAACTCTTCTCTGGCTCGGGGAGAGGCCTACATTACGGGGCTTCTGGGAGGCAAGGCAGGGAGAACGTCCAGAGCTGGGGGAGCACTTAGAAGATACTCCAGTCACCTAGCCAAAGGCCCCTCCTTTGGCCCCAGGCTCCCCAGCACCCCATCTCTGTAGCGCCGGAAAGATCTGGCTGCAGATCCTGAGCAGGCCCTGCAAGGTTCCTTCTAGTCTTGATTAGAAAGGCCTGCACACGCCTCTGAAAGAGAGCTGGGTGATAGAGCAGAGTGTGGGTGGCAGGTCAGGCGGGAATAGCTCTAAATCTGGGGCTAAATGGCTCTCTGTACTTCCATTCCCATCCCTGCCCTGCCCCAGGCCTGCTTCCCCTGTACACAGCAGAGGTTCCAGGGGGGAGCACCGAGGTTCTCTCCAGTTCTACCGGGTCCAACCACCAGGCCGACGACCGGCTCAGGACTTGCCAGAGAGCTGCAGTGGGCCCGGATCCTAACTGCCGGTGGGTCCCCACCCCCATGGAGGCCCAAGAACAGGCCTCGGAGCCATCCAAGCCCATTCCCTGGCTGCCAGCCAGGCCGTCAGCTTCCTCTAGAAAAGCCTTCCAGGAACAGGGATGGAACCGTGGGGGAAAGGGGGGGGGGGGGGGGGGGAGAGCTCTCACCTTGTACTACACTGGCCAAACCTGCTTCTGAACAAACACTGAGGCTGCCTGGAGAGTCCGGGGACAGCTCCGCGGATCGGAGTTGGACAACGGAGGCCTAACTCGGGGAAGAGAGCGGGGGCCAGATTTCCCCAGGGAGCAATGGGAAGCCACGAGCTTGGGATGCTCTGAAAACATCTTTGTACCGCCGGGAGGGACCTGGGGGCCATCTGGGCCAAGGCCTTCCTCTACTGATGAGGAAACTGAGGATCCACAGAGAAAGGGGACTTGTACAAAGTCATTGAGAATCTGATGTTGCTATAACGACTCATATAAATATGGCAAGTCAAACGAAGAGCGGGATTCGAATCCAAGTTCTAGGTTCCCATTCCACTGCTTATTGCTAATCAACAGTCATTTCTCAATTGCCAGAGAAGCTCCTTGAGGGCAGGAACGACTTTTGCTCCTCGTTTTCATCTTTAGCTCTTGGCCCAGAGCCTGGCACGGAAGCGCCAGCTTGATAAGCGTTTGCTGACTGACTGGGGCGCTCCAAAGACACAAGGCAATATGAGGAAAATGGGAACAGGCCTGGGTTCAAAACTCAGATCTGCCACTTGGAGGCCCCTGGGCAGGAAACCTAAAATCCCCTCCTCTGTAAATGGGGGATATGCACATGCTCATCCCCCCAAATCATCACAAAGAGGCACCCCAGGAACCGGCCCCCCCTTCCATCCAAGCCCCCATCTTCAGGTTAAGGGAATGCCCAGTGGGAGAAAGGGTAGTCCCAGACTCCTGTTACTTGAATAAAAGAAACTCCTTTTTCCTGAGTTGCACAGTCATCATGAACCAATTTCTTTGTTGTGTGAAAAATATTTTATTGCTGTAAGTTATTCTAATAGATGGAGAAAGGACCCCAGGGCTCGCTCGGCTGGCTCGCTTTAGGTGAGGTCTTTGATGGGCAGGGAGGTGTGGTGGAGAAGGCAACGGGTCTTGGGCCTGAGGAGCGTTTCTAATGGGGATTGCCAAAGTGGCTTGGAGCAAACCAGCAAAGGAAGAAATGGGACCAGATGATGTCCCCTCTGTGAAGGGAGGCAGAGGAGGGAGGGAGGAAGAGAAAGAAGAGAGGGAGGGAAAGAGAGAAGGAGGAGAGAGAGAGGGGAAGGAAAGAGAAAATGAGGAAGGAAGGAAGGAAGGAAGGAAGGAAGGAAGGAAGGAAGGAAGGAAGGAAGGAAGGAAGGAAGGAAGGAAAGAGGGAAGGAGGGAGGAGGGAGAAATGAAGGCAGGAGAGAAAGCAGGAAGGCAGGCAAGAAGGAAGGAAGGAAAGAGGGAAGGGAGGAAGAAAAGGAGGGAAGAAGGGAGAATGGCTTCATATGGGACAGCTCCCATAGGCTAGGGCTGGGAGCAGCAGGGCCAGGAGCCCCAGAGGCCTGGCATTCTGGGTGAACATGCCCTCAGAAGCCCTTCCCCAGAAAGAAGGTAACTGCAAGCTTTCAATGAGCTTCCAGGGACAAGTCATTTAAGGACAGTGAGTGATTGAGAAGCTGGCCTGCTGCCTGCTCTCTGGTGGGATCACAAGGGACCTAGCTCAGAGGTCATCCAGCCCCTCGTTTAACAGGGGAAGACATTGAGTGCAGAGACAGGAAGTCATTGGACCAGCCCCTTCATTCTGCAGGTGAGGAAATGTAAGAGACCACAGCAGCTCCTTCAGTTTTCTGGGGAAGGAATCCTGCTGCCCTGGAAAGGCAGGAGACTTGTTGAAAAGCACCAGGGAATGAGATCAGATCTGCTTCCCCACAATGCCCCGGAAATAACAGCTCTTATCACCCATCACTGGTTTTTTTTCCTACTCTTGCTCTCTCTGTCTCCTTCACTCTGTCTGTCTTTATCTCTCTCCTCTCGGTCTCTCTGTCTGTCTCTTTGTCTCTGTCTCTTTCACACACACACACACACACACACACACACACACACACACACACACATCCCTTTCCCTAGCTCCCTAAGGACTATGGGAGTAAGTTCCTTCTGTTGGCATTCAAGGCCCTTTGCAGACATTCCCCCCTCCCTGACCCCCCAGCAGGAGCCACAAGATTTGGAGTGAGGAGGGCTGACTTGGAAGCCTGGATGAACCACTCCCTGGGGACGTCCCTCCTCCTGTCCTACTGAGGGGTCAGACCAGAGGAGGGCTCGTCACCCTGTGTGGATCACGGGGCCCCTGCACAGATTCTGCCTTTCCAGAGCCCCAAATAAAATCCCAAGGATTCCCGAGGAGACCGAGCACAATGAAGCACAGCTCTTGATCAAAACATTTTTGATCTCCCCTGTCTTCCCCTGAGCGCACCTGGCATTTCAGCAGTGCCACAACTTTACTACGGTCTCTGTCACCTCCCCCACATGGCTATCACCTTAACAAATGAATCCCACAGTCTCCTGCGCAGGCCGGGTCAAATCTCCCTCTCACTCATCCCTGCACTGAAGAAACTGTCCTCCTGTCACCAAGTGAGGTTGGCGGGAAAAGCCCAGAGAGCATCAGAGCTAGGAGAGCCCTTAGAACCCAGAGCAGAACAGAAGCCAAGGTTTGGCTCGGACCCCAGAGGCCATCCACAGTATATGGTATACCAGGGAATGTCAGGGCTGGGAGAGGCCTGAGAACAGGGGATGTCAGGGCTGGGAAGGAGCTTAGAACATGGGATGTCAGGGCTGGGAGGGAGCTTAGAACAGGGGATGTCAGGGCTGGGAGGGAGCTTAGAACAGGGGATGTAGGAGCTGGGAGGGAGCTTAGAACAGAAAAGGTCAGGGCTGGTGGCTCCTTTTTCTAATCTCCTGGGCAAGTCTAATTTTCATTAAAACACTGGAGAGGGGGTAGGAGGGAGAGGAGAGCCTTAGTCCCACCAAACTGGAAGGGAGGGGAGGAGAGAAGAAAAACGAGGGGGAGGAAAAAGAGGGGAGGGGGAGGGAAAGGCTCAGTCTCCACCAAGAAGGCCAGATCAGGGGAGATGTGGACATATGGAAAAAATCACAAAGAAAAACGCTTCCCAGATTTTTAGTTATCTGAGGCTGCGGCAGCTCAGGCACCATCAGCTTTGGGGGCCTCCCCCCCACTTATCCTCTCCCTGGCTGAACTGGCTTCATGAAGGGGGTGGGGGAGGGGAGGTGGAATCTGGAGCTGCACAGAAGGAGAAAATGAGTTCATGGGGCTGGTGGAGGAAGAGACACACACGCACACACACACACACCTGGGAGTGTGCAAGGAGACACAGGGCTACACGCAGGAAAGAATGTGAAACAGGTGGGGGGGGCCACTCAGCCCCCCTCTCACAAACCTAGTGCTCTCCTCCCGCAGACCGCTTTCTTACCTCCCCAGGAGAGGGGTGCGATTAGGAAAGAAAGGGTCCCAGAAGTCCGAAAAGGGGAACATTCTCCCCCCACATCCATCCTGCCCTGGGGTGGCGGGTCCGGCCTCAACGACACCCCTCAAAAAAAACAACTTCCAGGCCAGATATTGCTGGGGGGGAGGGGGTTACATTGGATCATCCTCCTTTGACAGTATCCCACCCCCACCTCCGGAAAGGACTGCAGAGGGAGGAGAGCTATAGAGAAAGAGGGGGAGAGACAGACAAGAGACAGAGACGGGGAGGGAGGGGGAGGAAAAGGGGGAGGGAGAAGGAGAGGGAAAAAGAGAGAGAGAAGGGGAGGGACAGAGACTGAGAAAGGAGAGGGTTTGAGAAAACATCAGATTGGGTTCCTCCCGGATTGGAATCCGATTCTCCAGAAAGCGGGGTACGGGGGGGGGGATGATTCCAGAAAACCCTAAGTCTAGCCCGGCCGGGAACCCCTGCCGTCCTCCCGGCCACCGAGTGAGGCGCGCACGCAGGGAGGGGATCGATCCCGGGGACAGTTTGGGGGGCGGCGGCGGGGACCGTGGGAGGGACCCGTTGTGCGTGTCCGAGTGTCTGCGGCGTGTCCTGCCGAGTGTGGGAACGTGTAGCGTGTGCGGCCGTAGTGAGAAGGGTACGAGTGTCTGCGTGTGCCCAAGTTGTGCGCGGTCTGGGGCTGTTGTGCATCGGCTGGGAATTGGTGGAGATGCGGGAGCGTGCACAAGTTGGGGTGTGTGTGTGTGAGTGTGTGTGTGAGTGTGTGTGTGGTGCGTGTGTGTGTGAGTGAGTGTGTGTGGTGAGTGTGAGTGTGTGTGGTGAGTGTGTGTGAGAGAGTGTGTGTCCGTGTGCGCGTCAGTGAGGACGCTGGGAGCGTGCACAAGTTTGGGTGCGCGTGCGTGGGTGTGCATGCGTGTGCGCGCGTGTGTGCAGGCGGGCAGGGCTCCGCTCGGCTCTCCTTACCTCGGGGCAGCCTGGGCTGGCTCGGGCTCTCCGGCGCTGGCGCTCCGCTCCCCTCCGGGGCTGGCCTGGCGCTCCCTCCGGGGCTGGCCTGGCGCTCCCTCCGGCTCGCTCCGGCTCCGCGCGAGGTCCTAGCCCGGGCCGGCGCAAGCTCGGGGGCCTCGCGCGCACATGGTTCCGAATTCTATGTAGCAAGAATGTTGCCAAGCCTTTGTTGTCACGTGACTCGGCGCCGCCGCGCGCGCCTTCCCTCCGCCTCGGGCCCGGGCCGAGCGGCCGCCGGGGCTGCAGGAGCTGCGGGCGCTGCCGGGGCGCGGGCTCGGCTCGGGCCACACACGGGCCCAGGGCGGGGAGGGCGGGGCCTCCGGGACCGGCGGCGGCGGCGGCGGCGGCGGCGGCAGCTGCTCCGCGCCCGGCGTCCGCGCCGCTGATTGGAGCCTGGGAGGCCGAGACAGGCTCCTGATTGGAGGAGGAGGACAAGGGTGTGTGTGCGCGCTGGTGTGTGTGTGTGTGCACATATGTGAGTGTGCGCGCGTGTGCAAATGTACATAGGTGCTTGTGGGCCCGGGTCTTGGGGGGAGGAGGGAATGGGGGATGCGGGCTGGGGGATGAAGGGGCGGGGGCGGGGGGTTTGGCTCTGCTCCGGGGGGAGGGGGCGCCGCCTTCCTCCTCCTCTTTGGCCTGCCTGGGTCCTGATGGGAGAAGGAGGAAGTAGGCAAGGGGAAGAGGTGGGGAGGCCTGAGGGATTCCCAAGTCCGGGGCGATCCCAGGACCGGAGAGCGACGGGACCTCGGGGGCCACCGGGGCGGCTTCCCTGCCGCCTCCGGCACGGATTTTGTCGGGCAGTAAACACTAAGTAAGCACCTGCTGTATGCGGAGGACTGCTCTGCCCCGGCGAACCCCCGACGGCGCGAATTCCCGTCAGAATGACCGGCACTAATTTGGGCTTGCAGATTGGCCGCTTTGGGAGGCCCCACTTTACCAGTGTGGGTGATGAGACTGTGATCGATCCAACCCGCTGAGGGATTGCCCGGCCCCGCACCGATCTCGGTCCGGGAAGCCGCGGATTGCGGTCTTGCCTTTGTCCCATCCCGGCTGCGTGCCCCCGTGCCCCCCGAGACTCCGCGGGGCTGATCCCCAGCCCTGGCCGCACTAGGACTTCCGTAGGATGAAATCCCGTCCCTGATGTGGGCGGCGGGGAAGGGGGGCGAGGGGGTGTAGTTTCACCCACACCGGGCTATGGATGAGGCGGGAAGGCTGCTGGGAACAATCTGGCCCGACCCCCTGACTTTACAGGGGGAGAAACCGAGGGCTAAAGATTTGCCGGCAATGAGGGCGGGGACTATTGTTTCTTTGGGGGTTTTGTGTGTATCCCCAGCATCTAGCGCAGTGCCTGACGCAGGAGTGGGCGCTTAATAAATGCTTGTCAGTTGATTGATTGGCTGACTTAATGGGGGCAGTCAAGCCTGCCCTCCCCTCCCAAGTGTTCTGAGGTTCTAGTGAGATAATGATGTAAAATCACTCCGGAAAGGGAGAAGGGCTGAGCCAATGCAGTGGTTCCAGGAAAAGCAGGTTCTAACTGAGGGATCCCTGCAGGATCCAAAGAGAGACCGACAACTGAACTGGGGGAGGGGCGGAAGCTGCTCTCGAGACCCCCATTCCAGCTCAGCGCCTCAAAGATGATGTCCACTGGGTTCTTGAGCTGTCTTCCAAAGGCAAGTCCAGCCTCAGAGACCTGCGGACTGCAGGAGAGCAATCTTTGTCCGGGGAACCCATCAAGTGTGGGAGGAGTCCCAGAATGCCGAATGATCCGAGGAGGCCTGTGGCTGCCTGAGATGCTCAGCTGCAAAGAGGCTGGAGAACATCAGGAGACCCAGCTGGGAGGGAAGAGGGGCGATATAATTTCAAGAAAAGCCGGCTCTGTGGCCCTCAGCTGGAGCACAGAGAACAGGGAGTTCTGTTACCGGGAAAGCCGCCTGCTTCCTCCCTCCTCCCAGTCCACTTGTCTGTATACTGTGCATTGCTTCCCAGTAAGCTCTCTTGGAGGGCAGGCAGAAATGATATTGCCCATCTCTGAGTGCAGAGTCCTTGCTTAACAGAAGTTCATTCACGACACCCAAAGGGCTATCAAACTGTGATCCAGCAGTGGCTCTGCTGGGCCCGTATCCCAGAGAGATCATAAGGAAGGGAAATGGGCCCACATGGGCAAAGATGTCTGTGGCAGCTCTTTTTGTAGTGGCCAGAAACTGGAAACTGAGGGGATGCCCATCAGTGGGAGAATGGCTGAATAAATTGTGGTATATGAATATTATGGAATATGATTGTTCTGTAAGAAATGAGCAGCAGGATGATTTCAGAAAAGCCTGGAGAGACTGACACGAACTGATGCTGAGTGAAATGAGCAGGACCAGGAGATTATTGCACATAGCAACAGCAAGATTATACGATGATTGGTTCTGATGGACACGGCTCTTTTCAACAATGAGGTGATTCAGGCCAGTTCCAATGGTCTTGTGATGGAGAGAGTCATCTGCCCCCAGAGAATTCTGTGGGAACTCTCACAACGTAGCATTTTCTTGCTTGCATTTTATTTCTCTTTTTTCCTTTTTAATCTGAAATTTCTTGTACAGCACGCTCATTGTGAAAATATATAGATATAGATAGAGAATTGCACACATTTGACATAGATTGGATTACTTGCTGTGTAGGGGAGGAAGGCAGGGAGGAAAAAATTGGACCATAAGGTTTTTCAAGGGTGGATATTGAAAATTATCCATGCATGTATTTTGAAAATAAAAAGCTTTAATTAAAAAAAAAAGTAAGTATCACTTACTTTGATAACAAAGGCATCAAGCATAAACCAGTCAGCCTCCCTGTCTGAGCCCCATGCCTGGAAGGCACTCCTTCCTCCCCTCCATCTTTTAGAATGACTGCTCTCCTTCATGGTTCAGCTCAAGCTCCACGGTCTCCTGTTTCCCTGGGTTAGCCCATGCCTTTCCCCCAAATCACCTTGCATATTCTGCCATGGGACACCTTCCTTCTCCTCATCCACCTTTTCTACTTATATATGTTATCTTCTGGAGCTAGATTGCAAGCTTCCCGTGTTTGATAAACACTCGGTACCTCTGTTTCCCCATCTGTAAAACAAGGTGTTAGGTCAGTGATCTCGAGGAGCCCTTCTGATTTCAGTCCTTTGCTAGAGTAAAACTTCAGAAGTGTGTTGGACCAACCCCAGCCTTTGACAGAGGAGGAAACTGAAGGCCATAGAGGTTCCAAGTCATTGGAAGCAGGAAGGCTCAGAGGCAGAGCTCTGTTCATGGGACTTTGTGCAGGGTGGGTCTTGGCCCTTTGGTCGGCTTTCCTGAGCCAGAAGACAGCTGTGCAGCTGAGGAAAATGTGTCCCTCCTTGTACCTGAGGGCTAATATCAACCTGAGGGCCCCCAAAGCACATGTTGGAGATGTGCTGGCTCGAAAGAGAGGCCTAGAAAATCTGGAGATTTCTGAAGCCTTCCCCAACTCTCCCCACTCCCTCACTGAGGACCTCAGGTCAGAAAACTGATACCATTCATGGACTCTCTTCTCTCTTCCATGGCATCACTTTCCTCCTTTCTCCTAATCTCTGACAGAGAAGGGGGTCTTTTCTTTCCTAAGGACAATTTCTCAGAACTCTTGGGCCCCCGATTCCTTCCCTCCTGCCTTCTCCTGCAGGCTGCTCCCTCCATCATTCCTCCTGCTATCCAAGGCCTGAAAACATGCCCAAGTCTCCCTCGTCCTTAAAAAAAAAAAATCTTCACAAAATCCTCACTGTCCCCTCAAGTCACCTTTCCTTTTCTCAGCTAACCTGCTCCCCAAAGCCAAGCCTGGTGCCTTCGGCTGCCTCTCCTATCCCTCTGCCCAGCCCTTTGCCGTATGCTTCCGGCCTCCTCACTCTGCTGCAATGTCCCTGCAGTGACCAGGGACTTCTTAATGACCAAAGCTGACCATCTTTTCTCATTCCCTGTCCTTCTGCATCTCTGGGTAGCCTCAGACCCACCCCAGTATTCTCTCTCCTCAGGCTTTTCATGATTTAGCTCTCCTTCCAGTCCTGCTGACTTTGCTGCCTCATCATTCATATCATGTCCCTTAACTCTGAGTGTTCCCCAGCTCTGTCTTTTCTAAATCTCTCTCTCTCTCTATGTCTCTCTCTGTCTCTGCCTCTCTCGGCTTCTCTGTCTCTCTCTCTCTGTCTCTTTTTCTCTCTCCCTCTCCCTCTGTCTCCCTCCCATTCCCCCCTCTTTGTCTCTCTCTTTTTCTCTCTCCCTCTCTCCCTCCCTACCTCCCTTTCCCCTTCTCTCTTTCAATTACCATCTTTCAATTATATATCATGTAAATGAATCATAGATCTCCATGTCCAACCCCAAATCCCTGAGTCTCCCCCAAGCTTCAGTCCCATATCATTAACTGCCAAAGTGGACGTCCCAGAGGCACCTCAACGTGTCCCAAACACGTCATTCTCCTCCTTTCTGCCAGACTTGCCTCTTTCTGTCAAGGCCTCAGCGTGGTCTCCATATCTTGGCTGGTAGCTGTGGTGTGACCCCAGCCTCCCCTCCTCCCATCAGTCATCACATCTTGCCCTTGCCTCTTCCCAATGTCTCTTGCCTCCAAGCCCTCATGACCTCTCACCTGCATCACTGCAACAGTCTTTTGATTGATTTCCCTTATTCCAGTCCCTCTACTCCAGCCCGAGTGATTTTCTTAAAGCACCACCAGGGCCACATCACCGGTGACCATGGTGACCAGGACCCACCGCCAGCCTGCCAGCAGGGATGCCGACTCAGCCAAGGGTTCCTAAAGCACCTGAGATCTCCTGGCACCTTGTGCTCAGCTTCGGGTACTCACTGAAACGTCTCTGGCAGATTCCCGTTGTAATCTCGTTTTCCTCGGAGAAAACTGCCATTTAAAGGGATGGTCTCAGTTTTTATTTGGGGGTCCAAGGCTGCTGTGCCCAGGAATAGCTGAACAACTTCCCACCGTGAGACCGGATCTTTCTTTTAATAAAGCAGCACTCTGGAAATCCAGGCCCACAAACCATTCTGAAAAAAGTGATTCAGCATCTCATAAAAGGATTTACTTACCATAGGCTCAGATTGCCCAACAATTTAAAAATTGAATTCCATTTCCCAGAATTCCCTTTATCCACAACTTTCTAAGGGCTCCATGATTCCATAAAGTGAGGCAAGCCCGTGTCCTTGCTTCTTGGCTGGGGAAGGGATTTGGCAACTTCTCTCTTAAAAGACATTCTCGCTGCAGCTAAAACCATTGTCTACTTGCTGGAATAAAGGGTGGATGGGAAAGCTGTCCCAGTGGAGAATGGGAGTCACCAAGAGATGTCACCGAGTCTCTCCCCCTCTTTAAAGCCTTCAAGCCCAAGCTGGACTGTCACTTGTCAGATTCACCATAAGGAGATTCTTTCTGAGGGTGAGGGTCATCCCCAAGGTCACGGAGAATCCTCCAGCTGTGGTGCTCTCACTTTCCAGTTTGTCTATTCTACAGATTAGAAAGCTGAGAACTAAGCCAATCTATCCAAAGCCATCCCTTGCGAATACCCTGGACCCAACCCCTCTCACCTCCTCCAGCAAAGACCCCTCCCTCGCTCTCTAATCTTCAGGCTTCTTGGACTGGGATCTTTCTTGAAACCCATGGACCCCCAAGTCTCCCTAAAAGACCTTTCCTAGATGGTTCCTCCAGTTCCATCCACTTAGGCTATCATCCCGACTCCCTTTCTCAACCCATGGCCCTGATGTCTCCACCCAGGCAGTGGCTGCCAGGCACTAGTGGGTGGTCCTTCTGTGATCAGCTGGTAAAGAGGGCCATTGATTCACCCCCAAATTCTGTGGCTCTGATTCTGTGAGTTAAGGAGGGAGGGGAAAAGGCAGAGGGAGGAGAAAAGGAAAGAGGGAAGGAACAAGGAGAAAGCAAAGGAGGAAAACCACATATTTTATGGAGTATCTCCTGGGTTAGATGTGGGGGGATCCAGAGAAGACACCCCCCCATTGCTGGCCTTCAGGAGCTTTGTGAGAGACATAAAGATGGCTGTGAAAGCTGGTAATTGATTATCTAGTACTGTAAGATGCTAAAAGTTCAGGGACAAGTAAGAGCCTTTGGAAGGGGACAGGAAGGGAGAATGCACTTGGACCAAACAAACAGAGGAGAAGAGGCTCTGAGATCGAGGGGAGGCTGTCCATCAAGACTCAGGGGAGGAAGAACATCTTAAAAATGGAAAAGAAAAAAAAGGAGGAGGAGGTGAAAAAAAGAGGAAAAAGTTAAGTGACTTTACCAGGATCACACAGCCAATGGCAGAGGTCAGACAACCTCAGTCTTTCCTAGCTTCCAATCTACTTTTGAGGGCACAAAACCTTGTTATTAAAAAATATTTAAGCACAGCACCATGATATAGGTACAGAGTACACTCTACTATGGGCAGCTAGATAGAACACTGTGGATAGAACACAGACCTGGAGTCAGAGATCCGTGTTCAAATGTGACCTCATACTTATGAGCTATGTGACCCTGGACAAGTCATATTGCTCTGTTTGTCTCAGTTTCCTCATCTGTAAAAATGAGCTGAAGAAGGAAATGGGAAACCACTCCAGTATATTTGCCAAGAAAACAATTTCTCTTTCTTAACAGCCTACAATTTAGCATCTGTTTGATTATATAGGGTGAGAGAGAAGGAAGAATCCAAGATGGCCCCAGGTGAACAGACCATGATCCACCGGGAAGACGGTGATACTCTCAACAGAAATGGGAACGTTTGGAAGAGAAAATGGTGATGACGATCAAAGCCCACCCACATTGGCTTCTCCTGCCGTGGCCTGTGCTTTCCCAGTGGAACTGAAAAAGGGAGGGGAAGAGGGCTCCAGATGACTGGACCCTGCCCGAGAGAGCAGAGTGTTTATCTGAGGGAACAGAGCCAACCGAAGAGTTCGGCCTTAGCCCTAATGATGTCTGGGGCATCACTGGCTGCTGCTGCTGCGTCCCCCGTTATGATTAGAAGCCAGGGCAAAAGGGGAGAAGTTAGGAGCTTGCACAATCAAGAGGGAAAATCCTTCTTGTGGGAAGTAGTTGGAGTGGCAAATGTTGGGGGCTGATGGGTAAAGGGAACAAAGGGCTGTCATGCTCCCCTCCTAGTGGCTACCCCTTGGGGTAATAGCAGCCCCTACTTTGTCAGCTTCCGCATTCACCGAGCTGCCAAGTCAGAGATTTTGGCTTTGGGGTAGGACTGACTGGTATGAGGAAGAGAGCGTGACTTTGGTGCTGAGGGCCCAGCTCCTCTACTTCCTCCCTATGTGACCTTGGGAAAGCTCGTTCCCAAGGTGAGCCTCAGTTTGCTCTTCCGGCTCTGAGGGACTTGGAGTCTGGAGCACCTCCAAGATGTCTCTTCATCCCAGAGCCGGCTCCTCTGAGCTTTCCATCCCAATGTCAAGCCTGTCTCCTGCCCCGCTGACTGATGTCCCCTGGCAGCCACCCCAGCCTTTCAGCTCTTCTTGGCAAGCTCTCTCTGTCAAGTAGGTAATGACCTAGAAACCTACCCAGCGCTGGGGAACAGCTGCTGACAGGAGCCTGCCGGGCATCATGGGCACTCTTGGAGGCTCCTACCTTGGTTCTGCAAACACGGGAAACACCCACCAACTAAGGAAGCGTTCTGCACCCCTTCATCCAAACAGCTTCTCCTGGGTGATGCGCTTTGAGCCCCAGCCTAAGGACAGAGGCATGATGGAGTCTGCTAGTTCAGTCAGACTGGGAAACTGAGGCACAGAGAAGGAAGGTGATTTGGAAACATGATCTAGAGTGGGGAGGGGCAGCAGAGGCCATTTGGTGTAAACTCCTCATTTAGGAAGGAGAAAATTGAGGGTCAGGAGGCTTACCCAAAATCACCAAGGTATAACCAGAGGCAGCACTGAAGCTTTGGTGGTCCTAATGTGTTCAAAGGGCCCTTCTGAGCTCTAATATTCCGTGGTCTAGGGTCTCTTTCATCACCTGTGAGCTAAACTCTCTCCCAGATCTGATATCCCCTGTTCTAAGGCCCCTTCCATCCCTGATATTCATTGTTCGAAGGCCTCTCCTAGTTCTACTATCCCATTTTAAAGCCCATCCTACCTCTGATGTTCCCTTTTCTACGATCCCTCCCAGTCCTGACCTTCCCTGTTTCAAGATCCCTCCCAGCTCTGACATCCCCTGTTCTAAAGTCCTTCCCAGCCCCGATATCCCCTATTCTAGGATTCCTCCTCCAGCTTTGACATTTCCTGTTCTAAGGCCTCCCCCACTTCTGCCATTTAGTAATTCCGCCTTGCCCAGACCATAGCACTTGGCCATTGCTGAGCATAATAAATATTTGATGGCCGGTCTCTCCAGGCCAGCCCCGGGTCATGCTGAGCACCGAAGCCTCCCGGAGAAGCATCCAAGGGGCTGAATTCACTCCCCCAAGCCGCTTTTCCTTCTGAGCTACTCAGTGTCTGAGGCCCCTTTGATGATCTAGGGATTTGTAGCTGGAAGTTGAAAGTTTTAAATGAAGTCATTTCTTGAGTTAACAATTGTGTAGGTTACAAAGACACTAAATTGTTACTAAACTGTTATTTAAAAAAAGAGACTAAAATGTTGCAAAGATCACTAAATCAAGAGAAAGAAGAAGACCTTCCTAACAATAAGAGCTGAGAAGGAAGCTTAGAACAGGGAGGTTCAGAGCTGGGAGGGGATTTAGAACTGGAAATGTCGGAGCTGGAATGGGCCTTAGAACAGGAGATGGCAGAGCTGGGAGAGCTTAGAACAGAGAATACCAGACCTAGGAGGGGCCTTAGAACAGGGAAGATCAGAGATGGGAGGAGCTTAGAACAAGGAATGGCAGAATTCAAATGGATGCTGGTGACTTTCTAGACCAACCCTCTAATTTTACCTGAGAGGAAACAGCTTTAGTCCAGGGCAGGAAACTTGCCTCTCCTCAGTTAGTGACTGGACGAGCTGGACCGAGAACCGACTTGGTACCTTCCTCACTCCTGCCCCCAACCCTCACTACTGTATACAGCTGTTGCTACTAAGTGCTCCTGCTTATGGCTGAGTGCTCTCGGGACTCCTCGGCCTTGGTCGCCTTTCTCTCGAGGCGCCTCGGTGCCATGGGGAGAATGGCCCCCAGGGACTTTGAGAGTGACAGCTGGGCCCCTGAGTTACCATGGGACCCGGGCAAATCTCTGGGCTTTGCCTGGTCAAGCAGAAAGGAAGCATGAGTATTCTAGGCAGCCAAGGATGGTCCAGAATAAACCTTTTCTGGAGGGAGGAGCACTTGTCCAGGTGCAGGCGGGCACCTTTCTGGGCAGCGTGTTGAGTCAGCTAAGTGGAGGGAGGCTCTTTGAAGGCTTTGCCAGGGGTCCACAAGCTCTACAAGCTGGGAAGTTTTTGGGTCAGGGCTGAAGTCAAGAATCAGCCAAGTGTGGAGAGGCCTATCACGGGAGAGGTGAAGGAAGAACTTTTCAGGCCTGGATACTCTGAGAGACCACCCACCGTATCCTGGTCTCTGTCTCCCCAAACCACTGACACCCCATTATTGGCTAATAACGTGGGTATGGTACCTAGCCAGACACTGTGATCGTTCCTTGACTTCTTCCTCCCTGGCCTTGCCATCCCTTCCAATCGCAGCCCTATAGATCCTGGGGAGATCCACTCTAAATTGCACGACTTGTCCTGGCTGCTGATGTCCCATCCTGCCACCACTGTGCCCTCCCCTCCCAGCTGGTGGCCTGCCTTTCCCCAGCCCAACAGCACCTGCCGGCTGCTCACGCCGCTGCCCGGCCTCGTTCATTCCCCTGCCTGCCTCTTCAGGGGCAGGCCGCCTCCCCTGCTGCCGCTGCCAATTAACCCGGCCCTTCCAGACCCTTAGCCTTGACCTTTCCCCTCCCGCAGTGGCTGGGTGTGAGGGGACCCCCCGGTGCCATGTTGGTGTTTGTCTGAGAGACGACTAACTTTTATTAGCTGGGGTTTGTGGCAGGTGGGATTGGTGTAGGGCCAGCCCCCCGAAGCTGAGGCCCTGGGCAGAGCTGGAAGCCCGGCCCAGTATCTGGGCCCCAGGAACCAAGAAAGGCTCCGCTCCAGCTAGAAACGTGAGCTCAAACAAGCGCCTTCTCTTCCCTCATTCACGAGACAGGGTGATATTTGCAACCAGGGGGAACCGAGTTAAATCCTCCCTCGCTACTCGTGGGCCTGGGTCCCCCCATGTCTTTCCTCCCACCGGAGAACCAGGCTTTGGATGGCATGGGGGCTCGGGCTCCTTCCAGCTTGAGTGACACAGCCAGAGAGGTCTCTTGGACCTTGCTATGGCTCTTAGACGTGGTCCCATGGGAAGGGGGAGGAAGCTTTTCCTTGTTGGGGAACATGGGGGCAAGAAACCCAACCGTTGGGCCAGCCCTGGAGGCCGGGACAAGGCCCCATGGCGCCACCTGCTGACCCGAGGGGGCATTCCGGTCACTCTTGGCCGAGCCAAGCCCTGGGCAGCCCTGATCTCACCCCTTCCCCTCCAACCCCAGCTCTAGGGCAGCTCCCAGGGACCACAGCTGCTGAGCAGTAGCAGGGCCAAGAGATTGGGCTCACGGGATCCTAGATTTAGAGCTGAGCCGGAGGCAATCTGGCTCAAGGTCATTGTTGATTTGTAGCTGAAAGGAAGGACCTCAGGGACCACCTAATGCAAACTTGGGCTTTACAGAAGCCCAGCCAGGCTAAATCCCGGAGGATGGTAGATTTAGAAGAGCTCTCAAACACCATCTAGTTGTCCTTCCCTTTCATCTGACAAATGAGGAAACCAAGTCACAGAGGAAGTCAGCGAAAAAAGACAAGATTTGAAACCAGCTCCTTCCTCTGACTCAAAAGCCCAGTGGACTTCCTCCTGTACCATGAAGAAGATGGAAGAGTGCTTTGTCATCAATCCTCTGGAGTCCAGATTGATCACGGCCTCGTTTTGAATTCTGTTACCACTTTTTTTTTTGTTTTTTACAGTTTTTTCTTTTTTCTTTTCTTTTATACTTTTTCTGTTACACTTTTTTGTTTTCTTTTGCATCACGGTGGTCATTATTATGTGTTCTTTTCCTGTTTTTTTGTTGTTTTGCTCTGTATCTGCTCAAACAAGTCTTCCCAAGGTTTTGTTTTGTTTTGTTTTTTTTGGTACCCATCATTCCATATTCCATAATCATATTTTTCTCCTAGTGAAATATCCTGGCTTTTCAAAATGGACGGGCGCCCACTTTGCTTCTACTACAAAAATGCCGCTGTGGATATTTCCGTAGATATGGACTTCTCCCTGCAATCCATACCAGAAAATACAGTGGACGAGATTTTTAATGGGAAGGAGATAGCTGTCGGTGATATGTGTGGGACCGTGGGATGAGCGGGTATGACTAAGGAGAGGGAGCGGACAGGACCATGAAGGCAGAAGGAGAAAAATGAGAAGCTTTGGAACTTCTTGAAGCAGAGAGAAAGGATTTTGGTTTGATTAATGGGAATCTACCCCTCGCCGGCCCCCAACAGAGCCGTAAGAAGGGAGATCATAAAACACAGAGTGGGAAGCGACCTCAGAGGTCTCCTAATCCTGTATTTATCTAAAGCATGAACCTTCCCTCCACAAAATCTTCCTGAAGCATCATTAGAGAGAAGTGCTGTTATCAGTGGGAGACGGGAGATTACAATAGCGCAGCTGAGATCATGCAAAAAGGTGCTGGCGATAATGTAGCCACAGGGTCCCCAGAGGATACCCTCTTCTCAACTACACTTGACATCACGGTACTAGTCGGGTACCCGTCAATTCAAAATCAGAGTTCCTGAGCCCCCACTGGTGCTTCTTGTAGAAGACCAGACCAGATAACAATGAATTTAGAGCAAAAGCATTTAATGGAACAGAATAACTTAACAATAACGGGGGAATTCAATCAGAGAGTGCATGCTCTTGGTGCCCATTTCCAAATTTCTGTTGCCCCCATGTTTGTCTCCCAGAGAGCACTAATCTCAGCGTCTGATTAATCATATTATATCACCAACTCAGCAGGCAGGGGATCCATCAGTCACTCACCAAGGAGTGCCATGGAAACTCGCTGTCACTCTGGAGAACTAAATCCAGTATCGAACCGTAGGCTCATCAACGCTGCTCAGCCCAGGAACTGGGTGATCGATGAACCACACAGGCTGTCGCTCACATCCAGGTTCAACGAAAAGCTGGCACTCGGGTTATTGTCCCTCAGTCATTCTCAGTCTGACTCTCTGTGACTCCATTTTCTTGACAAAGATACTGGGGTGGTTTGCCATTTCCTTCTCCAGCTCATTTTACAGATGAGGAAACTGAGGCGAGGAGGCTTAAATAACTTATAAAGGATCACAGAATTAGCTTCTGAGACTGGATTTGAACTCAGGTCTTGGAGGCTCAATGTTCTAGCTACTGTACCACCTAGCTGCTTCCCGGCACTAGGACGCAGCAGAAATTTTCTTACCATTTCTTCTCAGTTAATTAATCTCAGTGCTCCCACTCATGTGTCTTCTTCAAGCCAGTAGCTTGTCTTTTAGGAGATTTTCTCCAACCTTTTTCAAAATCTGCTACTCCCATGACACCCTTGGGCACAACCTTCTGGACATCACGGTTCCCAATGAAAAGAATCAAATTTATGATTCTTTTACGAACAACATTACCCATCTCTGTGATTCTCGACAGATGGATTAGTGTTATTAATGTTGACATGGTACTTTTGTATTCATTATCTCATTGGTTATAGGAAAATAGATTTAGGGTCAAAGGGAAACCCAGCTGCTGGCTAGTCCAAAGATCTCTTGTTAGAGACGAGCTTAGAGAGATTAATTTAAATGAACTGCTCATGGTCAGCATCCGAAGCGTGGGACTCCCACCCTTCTTGAACCGTTCCATGGGCTGCCTCTCAAAACAAAGAGGTCGTTTGTGGGGTCGTCATCCCTGCAGATTCTGCAGATCAGGCTGGCGGGTCCCAGAGAGCTTAGGTGATTTGCTCACAGTCACACCATAAGTAAGAGAGAACTCAGAAATCAGAGCTCCTGACTCCTCTGTAGGAGGTGGGAGGTAGCGTATTCTGTGTGTAAGAAATAGTAGCACAAGATAGTGAGATGGAGATGAGGGGGAGCTCAGAGTGGGAGAAGGTGGGGAATTCCCCCGTGGGGTGGGGAGGCTGAGAAGGGGAAAGCAGCAGGAAGAGGGGGATCCACCTCAGAGAGAACTCGATGCTCAGATGACAGGAGGTATGGAGCTGTCCAGGGTGGGGCGGGGGGCAGGTCAGTTCATATCCCATCCCCAATATGGCGGCATCGACGAGTCCCAGAGCACCCACCCGGTGCTATTTCCTCAAGTGTGGGGAAAAGGAGAAGGAAGCCACGATGAAACTGTCTTTAGAAATTTTCATAGATGATGTTAAGCTCTTCTGCTCCCTCTTGGTACTGTCTCTTCAAAATAAGCAGTGACGACAATGACAAGAAAAATAAGAGAGATATTAAATGGCATGACTTTAGGAAGCCGTGACTGTTGAAATCTGCTGAAATATGGGTTTCCTAAGAAGTGATTTTAGGAGGTTTTGAAATTGGAGCAGAGGGTGGTGGGTAGAGGCTACAATTAACTGAAGGGAATTAGGGAGGAAACTGCCAGCTTTGGAATCAGGGGTAATGCTGAGCAAGGGACTGAGTCTCCCTGGGGTTTCAGTTTCCTCATCTGTAACAATAATCATAGCTAGGGGCAGCTAAGTGGCACAATGGATAGAGCACAGGCCCTGAAGTCTGGAGGACCTGAGTTCAAATCCCACCTTAGAAACTTGATATTTCCTAGTTGAGTGACCCTGGGCAAGTCATTTAATCCCAATTGCCTCAGCAAAAAAACAACAACAAAACCCCAGTAATCCTAGCTAACATCCCTATTACATGCCGGGTCCTATGCTAAGTGCCTAACAAATATGATCTCCATTGAACTTCACAACCACCCTGATTTTATCCCCATTTTACAGAGGAGGAAATCGAGGCAAATAAGTTAAGGGACTTGTCTAGGATCACACAACTAGTAATTGTCTGAAGCCAGATTAGAACCCAGATTCTCCTGACTCCAAGATCAGAGGAACTAGGGTTCTGATTCTAAACACTGTTCCTGTGATGGACATCTCCACCTGGGTAAGCCCAACATATCCCAAACTGTTCCCATCTTTAGTTCAGAACTTGACCCTCCACCAAAGGGACTCCCATCTTACAGAGGATAGTGCACAGTCCCAGCTGCAGGCTCTGATCCCATTTGTGTGGCTTTTTGCAATCACTCAAACTCTCTGAGTGCCAGTTGTCTCATCCTTGAAATGAGGGAGTTGGACTAGATATGCCCCAAAGGGCATCCTCCAGACCTCTTGGATTTCCCATCAGAAAATGGCCTCTCCTTCTAAGAGACTTTTCTTAATGACTATTCCTTCAAAGGTGGATTGATATCTAACGTAATAAAGGCCCTGAGGGCAAGACTTGACTCTAATGTCTTTGAAGCCCAGGCTGGAAGACACTGAGGGACATACAACACTGGGATAAGACCCGGGCCCTGCCCTGGTGGATCTTCCAGTCTAGATGGGCATGGCTGTGAGGCAGCCATGGAAATGGCCCAGTCAGGCTTTGAGAATCCAAAGCCAAGTGACATGAGCCCAGAGATCTGGATTTGGAGCCTAGCCCTGTGCGCAGTGGGCTGGGTGCTTGCTTGAAGTGGGGAGGGGGGCTCTTGCTAAGTGGAGAACAGAGTAAGTGAGCTGCACAGGTCCTCCCAGCTCTGCCATCCCCTGTTCTAAGCCCCCTCCCAGCCTGCCATCCCCGTTCAAGCCCCCTCCCCACTCCCTCCCTGCAAGCCCCTCCCCAGCCCCGCACCCCCCCAGCCCTCCCAGCCTGACATCCCCTGTTCAAGCCCCCCCGGCTCTGACATCCCCTGTTCTAAGCCCCTCCCAGCCCTGACATTCCCTGTCCTAGAAAAGGGGAAGCTACTTGGGGAGAGGGGACCCTTCTGGAACTAAGGCCCGAAGCCGGGCCGACCCCGAGGCTGGCTTTTTGAAAGGGGCTCCAGCCCCAAGCGGGATCAAACTGTCCATTCTCTTTGAGCCTCCCTCCCCCCTCCCTTCCCCCCTCCTCCCCCTTCCTGCCCCTCCTTCCCCCCCCAGCCCCAGCGCCCCCTCCCCGGCGGCGGCCCAAACGGACGGCCCCGGGGCCGCGGACCACTTTGATTTTCCGGGCCCCCCCGCCCACGCGCAGGGCGGCCCCTCCGGCCGGCGACCCCAGGGGGAGCACCCTGTGAAAATGGGGCCCACAATCCCCCTCCCCACCCCCAGTCTCCTTAGAAGAGGTTATAACCACCCGTCAATTTCCTGCCTCCGAACCCGTCCTCACTGGCAGCTAAATGGCCCTTGGGACCCCAGGGTTTTCTCCCTATTCACCTCGTGCTATGATTGGGCAATAAAGTTCATTTAAAGAGTTATGGGGGCAGTTGGGTGGCGCAGTGGATAGAGCACCAGCCCTGGAGTCAGGAGGACCTGAGTTCAAATCTCAGACACTTGAATACTTCCCACCTGTGTGACCCCGGGCAAGTCACTTCACCCCAATTGCCTCAGCAAAAAAAAAAAAAAAAAAAGTAGTTCTTAAATATAAATGATGGGGGATGGGGGAAAGCATTTATTAATTACTATATATCAGGTGTTGTTTTAATCTCATTTGATACAACACTCCTGGGAGGTCAGTGCTATTATCCCCATTTTGCAGATGAGAAAACTGAGGCAGAGAGAAGTTAAGTGGTTTGCCCAAGGTCACACAAAATATCAAATTTAAGTGAGAGGGACGCTTTAGAATCACCAGTCCAGCAGTCTAGACCAGCTCTTTAGGCACTTTGGGTGGAGGCTCAGTAAAGACTAGTGCCTCCTCAGGATTAATGGCAGCACCTGCTGCCCCCTTCCTCTCAACCCCTAGCCCACCCCCCACTCCAGTACTGTAGTGATCAGCTTCATGCAAAGACGGTACCTGAATGGGCGGGCTCCTCTCAGCAGAAGGGATGCTGATATCCAGCTGAAGGCTATCGTAGACCTCTGACGAGTGGGGCTGAAGAGCCTGCGGGGGACAAACAAGGGGGGGGGGGAGTGAGACCCAAAGCTTCCTCCCGCATCTGCATGTCCAGGGGCAGGGCTGCTTGTCTCGGATCTCGTCCCTGCCCAGGCAGTAGGGAAGTAGGGAATGATGTCCCTTTGGAGTGGCCCGTTGCCAGGGCCTTGTGTCCAGACTGGAAAACCCCACCCAAGACTCTCATCTCCAGCCCCTGCCTCGTCTTGCTTCAAGCCATTCTTCACTGACAGCCAAACAGCTCTTGGGACCGTAGGATGTCAATCTGGGAGAGACTGGACATCACCCACTCTACGCTGTGCTTTGACAGGGAAGGAAACGGAGATCCAGAGAGAATGTGCTGTCAGGAAGCCGGGTTCAAATCCTGCCTTGGATGCTTTACCATGTTATAATGCTCGGCAACTCATTTAATTTGAATTTGAATCCCCGACAGAAAAATGGGGATAATCACAGCATTTACCTCCCCAGAGGAGGAGCCAGAGATAGCACATGGCCAGAATTCCCCCTAGGAATGTGTCCCTCTGAGCAGGTTCCCTCCCTGTGTCCATTCTTCCCACTAATGGTGGGAGAAATTGCTCGTTTTCCTAGTATACTAATTCATACATGACTATTTTAAACAAAGTTTGTCTCCTCCTTGGGTGCTAACAGGACCTGCATTGGTGAGGCTTGAGAGGTAAGTTTGGAAGATATAGCAGACCCACAGTACCTTGAACTTGGAGCATCTTTTTTGATTGAGGAATATGTACAAGCCAGAAGATGCTAATTCCCAGGACTATAACTAGGATGGGGCAATCAGGGTGTTGCCCCAGGGTGCTCATTTAAGAGAGTTCTGATTAATGCTGTTTTGCTGTTGTTCAGTCTGACTCTTTGTAACCCTTCCTCCCCATTTAGGATTTTCTTAGTAAAGAAACCACTGGAATGGTGGGCCATTCCCTTCTCCAACTCATTCTACAGATGAGGAAACTGAGATAAACACAGTGAAGTGATTGGCTCCAGGTCACACGGCCAGGAAGCATCAGGCTGGATTTGAACTTGGGAAGATGAATCTTTTTGATTCCAAGTCCAATGCTCTGTGTACTCTGGTGAATTTGTTGGTCAAGGTATCCCATGAATCAACGGTAGCCACAGACTCTTCCTTGGGACAGTCCCTCCACTCATGCAAGTCACCATCCATCTCATCTTGTATGATACACAGGTCATCCACAACAGCTTCATCAGTGGTCACCCGGGAGGACATGGCTAAGCCTCCCCATCTCTGGGTCATCCCTCTGGCTCAGTGACCAGCCCGGCTTCCGTTCCAGTCCCATAGCCTTGAAGAACTCTGCTGTTGCTTCTGACATATAAGTCCGCTCGGCTTAGAGTGGGCAGTCTATTAACACCCTCCTCATGTCTCCCCGCTGCCCTCTGGGACCCCTACGGGCCTGGCTCGTCTGAGAAGGCAGTGATAATCACGGTAATAACTGCCCTGCTGATCGGCGGCTCGTGGCCTCCCGCTCTGGCGGTCATTCTGCGGCAGGTGGCGGGACACAGATCGTTCGAGACCACCAGCTGAAGACATACATTCATTTCCAGGGGCTGAGCTCCCCCGAGCAGGCAGCCAGGGATCACCACTAATGCCCTTCTCCCCCGCCCCTTGGCACATTGGCATCCTTGGGGGAAGGCAATCCTGCTCTGCTCAATGGTGTGGGGGTCCCAGATGTACCCCGGAGCCAGAAGGGAGCTTAGAGCTCATTTGTCCTTTTGTACAGAAGAGGGAGCAGAACACCAGATCGGGCGCTCCACTGGCCCAAGGCCACACAGTCACTCGGTGGCAGGGCAGGAACCTGATGTTAGGTCCTTGACCGAAACCCCAGTGACTTCTCCACCAGCCGAGGCAGCCCCCACCATCGTCAAGGACTCATGGCTTCCCAGAAGCCCTTGGAACCGGGAGCTCGGGACAGCTCTTGGACCAGAAGTCTCCGGCCACGGTCACTGACGCCATCCTGGGCCCAGTGAATGGTTTGGGATGGAGGGAGAGATGGGAACTTCTCCCTGTACTTCAGTCACAGAGAGGAGAGCGGGTTGCCAAGGATGTGGTTTCTTTGGTAACAGGCAGGAAGAATCTGGGGGGGGGGAGAGGAAGAGGAGGAGGGCAGGAAGGGGAGAGGGAGGAAGAGAAGGGAAAGAGGGGCAGCAGGAGGAAGAGGAGAACAGGAAGGGGAGGAGCAGGAAAAGGAGGGGAATAAGAGGGAGGAGGGAGAGGAGGAGGAAGAGGAGAACAGGAAGGGGAAAAGGGAGGAAAAGGAGGGGAATAAGAGGGAGGAGAAAGAGGAGGAAGAGGAGAACAGGAAGGGGAAGGGGAAAGGGAGGAAAAGAAGGGGAAGAAAAGGAGGAGGAGGGAAAGAAGGAGGGGAGAGGGGAAAGGCCCCTGCAGGACCAGGTAGCTAGTCCAGACAAACAGGAACCGGGAAGAGGCAGAATAGGGTGTGGGGTCTGAACCAAAAAGGGAATGAAAAAGACCAGCACAATGTCAGCCTTCTCTCCAGGACACTCTGGGAGCGAGCTTAAGGGAAGGCAGCATCAACTCCAAGTGACACAAAGAGGGCAGCACCCAAGGCATAAGTCACAGGGAGAGGGACCTCTTGTCTGGGGGGTACTAAGGAAGGTGGCAGCAGGGAAAGACAATGCTCACAAACTCTAAGGTTTCCCCCAGCACCCTGGGAGCAGAGGCGGCAAGAGCCAGAATCCCCAGGTGAGCAGGGGATTGAAGCCCAAAGGGAGGAAGGACACCTCTTCCTACCACAAACTTCAGGTTGAATCAAGGGCAGTATCATGCCATGGTCCTGGGCTCAAAACCCACTGACCTTCTCCCCTAGCCAGGTGCCTCACCGAGCCTCAGTCTGTCCCTCTATAACATGGGTCAATACCACACTCCCAGGGCATTTATACTCCATGAGCTGTATGAGCCCCTGGGAAACGGAATTGATGACTATTGAGCCATTGGGAGTCTGAAGACGCCTGAATCCTGCCTCATGTCAAGACCCTTTTCTTGGGTCTCAGTTTTCTCCTTTGTAAAACTAAGAGGAGAGACTGTCGATCTAGGCCGTCCTGAATCTGTGCCGCCTGAAGCTCCTGCCCCTCCCGGGTTTGTCCACCTTCCTTGGCGCTGGGCGGCATCCCTCCGTGTTCTGAGTTTCTCAGGAGGCAGGGGCCAGCGCTCATCCTCGGGCCCTGGTGGCCAGAGAAGCTGCTAATGACCTGCTGCGCAGGGGACCAATTAACAGCTTGGAGAGAAGGCATCGAGAGTGGGGGCAACCTCTGGGACCTGCATTTTTATTCAGGTTTTGACCTGAATTTTTATGAAGAAAATGTCAAGCCGCCTGGATTGGGTTGATGGTGGGCAGGACGTGGGTCTTTTCTCTCCCAGGAAATGACTGAACAGAGCTCTCCCTATCTCTGAGACCCACAGTGCCCCGGGGCGCTGATGGGCAGTAGCCTGGAGCTTGAGAGACTCCAGGACCATGGACAAGGACCGGCTCTGGCTTCAGTTGACCTGAGAGCTGGGGGAGAATATCTGGGACTAAGAGCAGCCTGAGGGTCCTCTCCTCTCTCCTTCTCTCAAGCTACCCCGCCATTTTCTTATGGGCAAAGGCGATCGGGGCAGTTGCAAGGGCCTCTGGGGCAATGACCCCTCTGGAGGGTGAGTTTCAGACCAACTCAGGAGGTTAAGAGTGACTTGCCCAGAGTCACTAAGTCATGAGTGGCTAAGATGGACTTAGGTTGGGGGTAATTGGCTGAGCTCCATCCTATGCCTGTCTCTAAAATATTAAATGACTTAACCTCTCTGACCCTCAGTGTTCTTTTCTTTAAAATAAGGACCTTGAACAGAATGAGCTCTGGAACTAGAACCCTGGTTAAGAAAGACCTAAAGTTCAAATAAATGCACAAGGTGAGTGAGAAATACCCCACGTTCTTGTCACCAAAGCAGATATTGCCCTGGTTTACCCACTAGGGACACATTATCAAAGAGCCTGGGTTCAAATCTTGCCTCGGACCTGCTGGACTTGGCTCTGCTGTGTGATGGCTGTGCCACTCTGAGCAGGGTCACTGCACCGATCCATGGTCATCACACTTCCTTAGAAATGGAAGCCAACACGAACATTTATTAATTTAGTAAGATTTCTGGGCTCTGCACTAGGGGAATGAGGACACTTAGTTTAGATTGTTAGTTAATTAATAGTCGATAAACATTTATTAAGCACCTACTATGTGCCAGGTATTAGGCTGGGCTGGGGCCTGCCTTCCAGGAGATGACAGGCCAGCAGGTCTTCTTTAAGTGTCTCAGGCTTTACCATCAGTCCTACACAGGCATGGACCCCCTCCCAGGCCAGGGAGAATTTGTCTGGGTTTGAAAGAGCCCACACTGGATGTGCCTGAGGCAGGAATTGAACTCAGGCTTCTTGACTCGGAGCCTAGAGATCTAACCACTATGGCATATGACCTCAAAGGCTTCATAAATCTGCAAGTACTGGATAAATGACACCTGTTATCATTAGCTTGGGAACCACAAATTATGGATTCTACTGGGAATGAGACCAGAGGCCACATGAGGAATATATGGCAGAGCCCCATGATCCCCAAGGCCTCTCCTATCTCTGACATCCCCCATTCTAAGCCCCCTCCCAGCTCTGACATCCCCTGTTCTAAGGCCCTCCCAGCCCTGACATCTCCTGTTCTGAGCCCCCTCCCAGCTTTGACATTCTCTGTTGTCAAATCCCTCTCAGATCTTCTGTTGTAAGCTTCCTCCCAGCTCTGACATCCCCTGTTCTAAGCTCCCTCCCAGCTCTGACCTTCCCTGTTCCAAGCTCTCCTGCCTCCCGGTCCAGCGTCCTTCCCCTTGCCTCTTTCTGTTCAGCAGTGGCTATGTAATGGCATCTACAGCTGCTAAGTGAGGAAACAGAAGAGATTCCCGGGTCCATCTTTAGGGGACCATCTTGACCCTCCCATAAGCCGGACCCCCATGTCCTCTGGCTCCTGTTCCAAAGCTTTTGGATCAGTTTCTCACCGGGCCTGCCTGAAAGGAGGCTGAGTCACACCCAGAAGAGCAATGAAGGACTCACAATGTATAACGATCCCGAGTGTTCGAGCTTGGGGTCTGCTGAGTTCTTCTCTGAGTCTATGCCTTCCTGATTTGGCATTTTCTTGACAGACTTCCTCTGGCTCTGTGGGGCCCAAAGGAGACACTGATGAGTCCCAGGGAGCCTTCCCATTTCCCAAAGGTCACTAGTTCCAACCGAGCCTGGCAGGGTGTCGGGGGAGGAAGGGGGGGGGGGGTCTGTGCGGCCAGCAAGACCCACCGAGACCCAGTCATCCATTCCTGCATTTGGTCCTTCAAGTAGTAATTAAGCATCCACTGGAAGCCGGACACTGAGCATGTGCTGGGGTTACAAGGATAAAAATGGGACATCCCATTGGGAACAGCAGCAAATGCATGGAAAAACAAAGGCAGAATATACTCAAAGTAATCCCAGGATTGGAGATACATCGTTCCTGGAAGAGGCAGAACGGGCCTTGGGAGAACACAGAACATCAGCTGGCTCCAGAGCTGGGACCTGAAGGGAGCTCGGGATTCTGGGACGGGGGAATGAGGACGGGGGAATGGAATTCCAGGCAGGAAGGATGGCCTGTAAAGCCTGGGGCTGGGTATGGAATGTGGTTTAGAGAGCATGACAAGTGGACAAACTTGTTATGAATATCCCATGTACGGTCAGAGTTCTGTGCTTGGACCTGGAGCAGATACAATCTAGACATAAGGCCTGGAGCTCCCTTTGGGAGTCTCAAGTGTGAGGAGATTATTTCTAGTATTTATTCATCTCTTGGAAGAGTATAAGACATCCCCTGTTCTAATGCCCCTCCCAGCCCTGATATCCCCTATTATAGGCCTCCTCCCATCTCTGACATCCCCTGTTCTAAGCTCCTTCCCAGCTCTGACCATCCCTGTTCTAAGCTCCCTCCCAGGCCTGACATCCCCTGTTCTAAGCCTCCTCTCATCTCTGACATCCCCTATTCTAAGCTCCTTCCCAGCTCTGACCATCCCTGTTCTAAGCTCCCTCCCAGGCCTGACATCCCCTGTTCTAAGCCTCCTCTCATCTCTGACATCCCCTATTCTAAGCTCCCTCCCAGCTCTGATATTCCCTGTTCTAAGCTCCCTCCCAGGCCTGACATCCCCTGTTCTAAGCCTCCTCTCATCTCTGACATCCCCTATTCTAAGCTCCCTCCCAGCTCTGACATTCCCTGTTCTAAGATCATGAGGAAAGGACCACCATTTGGCTCTAATAGCTGCAAACTTGGAGAACTGAGGAGGAGCAGACGGGCTCTCTCCCAACCCTCCCCCTTCCGGGCCATGGGGAGCAGGCCAAGGGTCTAGGAGCTGGGGGGAAAGTAGCCCTGAGCCTTCTGGCCAAGCCCAGACTCATCCAGGACTTGGATCTCCAGTTGTGCCCTTGGCACGGAGAGGGAGCAAGGATGACACAAGTTACCCCCGGCCTTCAGCTCCGTGGGGCCAGGACATACCTTTGCCTTCCAGAGCAACAGGCCCGTTCCCAGGATGCTCAGCACTGCCAGGAGGCTGGTGAAGAGGAGGAGGAGGAGCTTCTTGTGCCCCTTTGGGGGCTCTATATATCCAGCATCTGAAAGGATATGAGGAGCAGGAGGCAGGGCTGAGCAGTGGAAGCCCATGAGCCACAAGCTTCTTTCACAAGCGGCCCAAGGGGGTGTAGGGGGCTGTCTGTTGGCTCCATATTATGGGAAGAAATCTAGATCCCTGATCGGAGCCTGAAGGAGACCTGGGAGAGTCTAAATAAATAATTTGTCCAAAGTTTTGGCTGCCAGAGCCCAGGTGGGCGGCAGAAAGAGACTTGGAATTAGGAGACATGGAGTTGACCCTGGGCCAATGGCTTGTCCTCCCTGAGGCCTCATCCATCAACACAGAGTGGGCTGGATGTTGTCCGGACTGTCCTGGGCTAACTGGACATTTCTAGAGGGCTGCCTCCTGTCTTCTCCATGAAAGCCTTCCATGGTCAAGGTTTCCTGTGAAGCTTATTTTTGTTGGTAAAGGTATCAGTCTCTTAGTGAGTGAAAGACCCGAGTTCAAGTTCTGTTCCTGACTCCAGCTGGGTGAGCCAGGCAGGTCAGCAGGCGCACTGTGACTCGGGAAGGCTGCCCTGCTCACAAGAGTCGCCAGGTGAAGTCGCAGGTACACTTTACAAAGGGGCAGCTGACTCGGCAATCTGGGGAGACCTTTACCCTGGGTCTCCTTGGAGACCCTCAGTAGTCCTCCAAGGACGGAGCTGCTGGCTATGAATCCCATTCTATGGAGGAGAAAGGAGGCCATTTAATGACCTGTCACCCAGCTGGGAAGTAGGATTTGAACTCGGTTCTTTGGAGCTTTTGGAGAGATAAGGGTTAAGGGAGAAAAGCAAAATCATCACAGCCACGATTTCTTTGGCAGCTTCAAGTTCATAGGGCATCCTCCTTGTGCCCTGATCTGAAGGTCTAGGTTTGCAGCCATAGACCCTGGGTTTGAGTCCTAGCTCAGTCTCAGTTTACCCTCTCTATAAAGGGAGAGGGATGGACTGAATGAGGCCTGTCCCTCCCTCTGTCCTGAATCTGCTGGTACTCTCACCTCCACTCTCCACCCCAGGGGAAACTTTAGCCCAACCAAGATGACTTACCTCGGACCAGGATAAAGACCCCGTTCGCCTTTATTTGGTGGGAATTTTGCAACTTCACTTGGCAGTAGTAGGTGCCTGTGGCCGAAGCATCGTGCAGATTTTTCAGGGTGAATGGGCACTTGTCGGTCTGGGTGACGTTCTCGACCCCAGGGGCCTGATTGCATTTGACCAAGAAAGAAGGGCTCTGCTTGCCCTTGAGGTCAACATAATGGTAGCTGCAAGTGTAATTTTTTAAGGCCTGAGTGTAGCGGTAGGTGAACTCACAAGTCAACTTAAGGCCAAAAGGCTCAAAGGGGGCTAAGACCACCTGGATCGGGTCACCAAGCTGTCTCAGGATCTGATTTCCTGTTGGGGGGGAGAGAAGGAAAGAACCATGATGGAGGAACTGGAGTCTAAAAGGACCTGGGGGCTTCTGGAACTCCGTCTCTGCACTAATTGTGGGGGGCAGAGAGGTCCCTTCTCCTAGCTATCTGCTGCAGACCCAAGAGCACAGCTGCAGAGGGATTGCCGATCTGTCCTACCGAAGTGAGACTGCACACTGGAAGTTCCCCACACCACGGTGAACAACACAAGAAAGATCAACAATGATGGCCCCAATGGTGTGGGGAGCTCCTGGCGCACTCAGACTCTTCATCGAGGCAGATGGCAACTCCTCTTTGCCAATTGTATACACGTGCGTGGGACGTGGCGTTATTGTTCAGTAATAACTGATTTTTCATGGCCCCATTTGGCATTTTCTTGGCAAAGATATTAGATTGGTTTGCCATTTCCTTTTTAGAAATTTCTAAATAAAAAAAAGGAAATTTCTAAATTTCATTTAGAAATGAGCTATCATTTTTACAGATGAGGAAACTGAGGGAAATAGGGTTAAGTCACAAGCCCAGGGTCATACAGCTAATAAGTGTCTAAGGCTGAAGTTTAATTCAGGTTATCCTGACTGTAGGGCCAGCCTTCTATCCCCTGTGCCATCTAACTGCCTACATCTATATCGATATCTGCGCGTACACACACACACACACACACACACACACACACACACAGTTTTTATATATTCCTATTTAAATATGTGTATATATTTCTGTATGTGTATTTATAGTTGTTTCTATATGTGGGTAGTTACGTACTATTTATCCCTTTTGTATCTTTGTATATCTTTATACATGTTACATTTGTGTGTATATACATTGTTACATTTGTATATGAATACATTGTATGTGTGTACATGATAGAAGATAAGCTCCCTGGTGGTAGTTTATTTTTGTATACCTAGCATTTAACAATAGTACATAGTAGGTCTAGCTAGCGCATAGTAAGTAATTGATGAATGTTTGCTGATTGACTATTTGAATCCCCCTATTAGTTAGTTCTCTCTCAATCTTGACCTTACTTTACAGAGCCTTCCTTGGGAGCTTGTGGTGTCCCCGACTTCCACAGAAGCTACTTCAGGGCAGATTTTGATGTTCTGTCTTCCCACAACTGAGTACATTTTCTCATCTTTCCCAGGTTTGGCCCAGAATTCACTGGGATGAGGCTCTCTTAGCGTGAAAACTCCTTTCACCAATGAACCTTCTGTCTTTACCACCCAAGACATAAAAGCAGTGATTCTCCAAGTCTGGTCCAGAGCATCCTGGGAATCTCTGAAATCCTTTCAGAGAGTCTACAAATTCATAATTAGTTTTTATTTTTAATGTGATCAATATCTATAACTATGAACCACATAAACAAAAACTCTGGATAGATCCTCCATCATTTTTAATAGGATAAAGATATTGAGAACAAGTTTGAGGACCACTGCAAAAGGGTTCAAAGTTTTGCTCAGAGTTACCCAGCTGATGTGCATTAGCAATCAGACCTAAGCTCCATCCTCTTAACACCTGCCATCCTAATCAATACTATTACTAACAGCGACTTGCCGTGTATGAAACAAAAAGCCATTTCCCAATACATAAATGGTCAGAGAACATGAACAAGACCTACTAGATATTAATGACCATATGAAAAAATTGCTCCAAATCACTAGGAAAGAAAAATACAAATCAAGATAACTTTAAGGTGAATCTCAGACCCCAAAAACAGACAGAGATGATTTAAAAGAAGAATAGTAGTTATTGGAAGGGCCGTGGAAAGATGGACAGACGGATGCATTGTTGGTGAAGCTGTGGGTGGGCCCGACCGTTCTGGAAAGCAATGTAGAATTATGCTAGGAAAGTGACCAAAATGTTCACACCCTTGGACTCCAAAATTTCACTCTGACATATACCCTCTGGAGATGGATGATGAAAAGAAAGGCTCTGTGCATATCACCAGATTTGTCACAGTTCTGTTTTTGTGGGAACAGAGAATTGGAAATGAAGTGGGTGGCCAGTGATTGAGGAATAAGCTTGTGCTACATAATTGTAATGGATCGGATTGTAAGAATTGGTGAGCAAGAAGAACACAGAGAAATGCAGAAAGATCTCCATGAACGGATACACAATTGGGTCGGCAGAGACAATGAAATAATGAATACGGCAGATTTTGTTGTTCGTCCAATTCTTCGTGACCCCGTGGACCATAACAAAGTCAATACCGTCCACGGAGTTTTCGTGGCAGGCAAACTCTGGAGGGGTTTGTTATTTCCTTCTCCAGCTCATTTTACAGATGTGGAAACTGAGGCAAATAGGGTGAAGGAGCTTGCCCAGCATCATGCAGCTAGGAAGTATATGAGGTCTACAATTTAAACCAAAAGGACTCCCACCGAAAAATTCAAAAGTGGAATTATAATGACCAAACCTGGTCTTATGAGAAGACATCTCTTCCTATTTCTTGGCAGGGATGGAGGGCACTGTATAAGATGTTAGACTTTCAATATATTGGTTAATTCGGTTGAATAATTTCCCCCCACCCTCTATCCCCACCCTTTTTTATTCTTTGTTATAAGGAACTAATCTCTGAGAAGAGGAGGATACAGTGAGACGTAGTGATATAAAAACAAAATACATCAGCAAAAATGTTTTTAAAACAGGTAAAAGTAATTAGTGAAATGGAGCCTCATCTATAAAAATAAACAAATTTAAAATGTTTAAATAAACTTTTTAAATAAAAATTTTAGATAATAAATAATGAATTGTACCATTTAAATAAAAATGTATTAAAAAGTTTCCTTATCTATAAAATTAAGGCCTTTATTAACTGACTTCAAAGTCCCTTCTAATTCTAAATCCCTTGGTCCTATGGGGCTAGCAGCACCACTTTGGGCAATCTCTATGGGCCTCAGTGTCCCCACTTGTAAAATAAGGGGATTAGACTGTAGGACCTTTGAAGTCCTTTCCATCTCTTGCAATAGGATCATTTGAACCTGTGAAATGAACTCTAACTTATAGGACGCTCCAGATTTCTTTTCATGAAGTCCCTCCTAGAGAATGAGGGGAAATGTGAGGTTTGCTCACCAGCAGATAGAACAGCAGGTCTCTTTGGGACTTGGCCCAGCCCCCTGCTCATCCTGCCTTGGCAAAGAAACTGCAACTTACCTTCCTGGGAGCTGACCCCCTCCCATGTCCCCTCCCCACCCCGCTCCCAAGACCCTGAGATGTCCTGTGGAAGTGGATGAGATCAGCCACTGTAATTAATCTGCTCTTTAAGATTTGGGGGAAATCTATAAAAAAAATTAGGCTTCTGCCGTCCCCAGATCCTTCCTGAAGTCATTATTTTAAGGCCACCAGGTCAGAAGCATGTAAATTCATGATCTGGGCTCAGGGCTCCTGCTGCTTGGAATGCTGGGGCAGAAATGACCTTGGCGCTTTGATGCATCGGAAAGAGCTCCGAAATGTCAAGGGATGGGATGTTATCTGATGGATTCCATCAATACTGACAGCCAATCTCGGGAAGTCAGGCCCTAAATCATTTTTTAAAAAAAGTTCTTCACTTAAGATGCTGCCATATGGGGGCTGTGCCTGGGAAGGGGGCTGGGTGGCTGGAGCTGGCCACTGTTTGGTTTCCCAAAGACTTACCTGGAGGAGGGCTACTAGAGTACTGGGGTACTGGGGTACTAAGGTTGCAGGATATTGGAGTATGGGGCTACTGGGGGGATAAAGTACTAAAGTACTAGGGTACTAGAGTATTGAGATACTGTGGTAGTAGGATATAAGAATATGGAGCTAAGGATTACTGGGGTACTGGGGCAGTAAAGCATTAGGGTACTGGGACTAGAGTACTAAGATTCTAGAACTAGAATACTGGAGTACTGAGGTATTGGGGTACTAGAGTATTGAGGTTCTTGAATATGAAGGTACTAGAGCAGTAGAGTACTAGGGATCTGAAGTACTGAGAGATTAGAATACTAGAAGCACAGCACTCCGAGGAGTGCTTACAGGCTTATAGGCCCAGCTTTGCCACTTCCTGGTCAAATGGACCAAGATCCAGCCAGTTGACTTTCTGGACCTTGGTTTCTTGTCCAAACTTCACTGATTTTGACTCAATGACTTCTGAGTTGCTTTTCTGCTCTAAATCTGTGATCTCACCTGTGTTCAAATCCTGTTTCCAAATCCTGGCTCCATGCCTTTCTAGCCCTGGAGCTGGCAACAAATGACTTTTTCCCTCGTGCCTCAGTTTCCTCCTCTGTGCAGTTAGAGGCTCACATTGATGGAGCTAGAAGCAACTGATGAATCTCCTACCCTGAAGCTTAATCTCTGTGAGTCCTCAGCTCCCTCCTTGGTCGTCACTCCCTCCAAAGCTGTCTCCTCCCAATATCTTGATGAAATCAGACCGATTGATTGACTAGAAATCCTTGAGAGCTAGAACAGATTACAGATAAGGAAGCTGAGGACCAGAAAGAGGGAAAGGCTTGGCCAAAGTTACAGAATTATTAGGGGAAAATCCAGACTCCAAACTTCTGACTTTCAGGCTACTGATCGATAAACAGAAATGGACAAAGCTCTCACTGAGTGTCCGGCATCACTCCGTGATTACAAAGACAAAAATGTAGCAATCCCTGCCCTTGAGAAGCTTCCATTCTACTGGGGGAGCCACGTGTGCATATCTCTGGATGCTCAAAATGAATAAGCCCTTGGGGCCGGGCCCTATTTGATCCAAAAAGCTGAGCAAAGTAGAAAACAGCTTGGCAGAAACTTAGGTAGAGACTAACATCTCGCACCATACATGCAGAGGAGCTCCGGATGTCAATATGACTTCCATTTAAACATTCTCATTGTGAATGATGATTAGTTATGAAAGATAATGGAGAGGGTAGAATGAAGGATAAATCCAAAGCTTCTAAACAAGTGACAGGAAGGTGATGGAGCCCTGGACAGAAGTAGGAGAGTTTGAAAGGAGGGCGTGAAATAATGTCGTGGACATGTTGAATTTGAGAAGACTGTGGGATCTCTGCAAGCACCCGGGACTAAAGCTCAGAGCTGGGAATCATCAGTGCCCAAATCTGAAGCTGGCAGGGACCTTAGAGCCCATCAAGTCCAGTTCTTTCATTTTATGGGAAGAAACAAGTTCAGGGAAGTTAAATGACCTTACAGGGAGTAAACTTTGGGGGTAAAATTTGAATCCAGCTCTTGTGAATTCAGAGCCAGTGTACTGTACCCACCCAAAAGGAAGGCAGGTCAGCCTAATGGAGGCAGCATGTAACAGGCAAGTCAGCCTAACTCCACCATCCCCCCAATCCCAGCCCCTCACTCTTGGAATGACATTAAAGAAATCATGATATTAGTCATATCCATGTGCTATGCTGACTATCACTCAGATGGGAGGAGAAGGAAGCTGATCCTGCAAAAAGGGTCAAGAAGTGGGCTGACAGGAAGGAGGACAACCAGTAGAGAGAAGTCTCAAACAAACAAACAAACAAAAATCCAACTCAGGGAGAAGAGAATGTCCAGGAAGAGAGAGTGGTCAGTCAGCCCACTGAGACAGAGGTTGAGGAGAATGAGGCTGGAGAAAGGAGAATTTGAAGGGCAGATAAGCACCTGTGAGTAGCCTCAGAAAGGAGCAGGATCGGAAGGCAGACTGCCAGGGGTGGAGAGGCGTGTGGGAGGGGAAGCACAAGGTGATACCTCTTTCTAGGAGTTAGGGAAGGAGAGAAGCCTCTGAGGAGGGAAGGGTCTTTAAGGACGAGGCTGGGCTGAGTTGTCTGTAAGCAGCAGGGAAGGAACCAGTGGGTGAAGAGAAAGAAAGATGAGGGGAAGGTTGGAGAGTGATGGTAAAGAAAGCCAACTGTTGTGAACTTATCCAGCCCAAACTATGCCCAAAGGGCTATCAAACTGTGCATATTCTGTGATCCAGAAGTGTCTCTATTGGGTCTGTATCCCAAAGAGATCATAAAAAAGGGGAAAACATGTTTGTAGTAGCCCCTTTTTGTAGTGGCCAGGAGCTGGAAATTGAATGGCTGCCCATCAGTTGGGGAATGGCTGAATAAGTTATGATATATGAATGTAATGGAATATTGTTGTTTTATAAGAAATGAGCAGCAGGAGGATTTCAGAAAAACCTGGGGAGACTTACATGAACTGATGCTGAGTGAAGCGAGCAGAACCAAGAGAACATTGTACACAGTAACAGCAAGATTATGTGATGATCAACCGTAATGGACTTGGCTCTTCTCAGCAAAGCAGCAATTCCGGACAATTCCAATAGACTGGGACAGAAAATGCATCTGCATCCAGAGAGAGAACTATGGAGACTGGATGTGGATCGAAGCAAAGAATTTTCACTTTTTGTTTGTTTGTTTGATTTTTCTTTCTCGAGGTTTTTCCTCTTTTGTTCTGATTTTTTCTTTCACGGGACTAATATGGAAATATGTTTAAAATGATTGTACGTGTATAACCTATATCAGATTGCTTGCTGTCTTGGGGAGGGAGGTGGTAAGGGAGGGAGGGAGAAAAAATTGGAACACAAAGTCTTACAAAAATGAATGTCGGAAACTATCTTTACGTGTAATTGGAAAAATAAAATACTATTGATGAAAAGAAAGAAAATCAACTGCTCCTATTAAGATAAGAAACACACCAAAAGAACGAGACAGAGGAATACATGATAGAAGGGCCCTAATTCTAACCACTATAATTAAGATGCCATTTAGCACAGGGCCTGGCATACAATAAGAGCTTAATAAATATTTGTTCCCTTGACTTAGGGCTGGCAAAACTTCCTGGGACCAGCTCTGTGGAGTCGGCACCACAAAGATTATTGTTCCCATTTTACAGATGAGAATAGTGAGATTGAGATGTTGGGAGCTCCCAGTCTATTTTATCCAACTCTCTTTTTCCAGAGAAGAAATCTAGTAAAGGACTTAGGTATATTATTCACTTTGCATTCCTTCTCTGTGTCAACAAGCGTATATTAAGGGCCTACTGTGTACCAGTAGATACAAAGAAAAGCAAATGTCAGTCCCTGCCCTTGAGAAGCTCCCAGTCCAGTGAAGGAGCCTATCTGCAAATAGTTATGAATAAACAAGTTATCGATGGGGTAATGGAGGGAAATCAGTTCAGAGACTCCCCTAGCATTGAGGGGGCTTGGGAAGGTAGGACTCAGAGATAACAGACTAGTTAGTAAAAACACATAGAGACCACTTTCTATCTCCTTCCCATAGAGTGTAAGCTCCTTGAGGGCAGGGCTGGTTTCCTTTTTGTTGAACTTGCATTCCCAGAGTCAAGCACAGTACCTAGCACAGCAAATACTTAATAAATGCTTGTTGAATGGAAATTAATAAATTCACAATTTCTTATGCAAGTTTCTTTCTTGTTTTTATGTGAATTGAAATATTTGCTTGTTGATAATTGTCAGGCTGGGGTGAGGAAGACCTGAGTTCAAATCCAGCCTTAGATGTGTAACAGCTGTGTGACCCTGAGCAAGTCACTTAATCTGTTTTCCTCAACTCCAAAATGGGAATGATAAGGGCACCTATTTTTCAGGATGGAGTTTGAATGAGATAATAATTTGTCAGTGCTTAGCACATAGTAAATACTATATAAACATTAGCTGTTGTTACTATTAATTGATTAATAACAAGAAAAAAAATTTTAATGTGATTTGAACATCTTGGTTTTGTACAAAGTGCTATGTAATGTGATTTAACAGCCACCAGTATAAAGGAATAGAGAGAGCTTGGAACATGATATTCCAGAAAATAATATTATAGGCTGATGACCAAGAATAACTTACTCTACAAAACTGAGGAAAATCCTACAAGGGAATAAGTGGATCTTTGATGACACAGAGAACTTCCAAGCCTCCCTGATAAAAAGAACAGAGTTGTATAGAAACTTTGAAGTATCAATATAGGGATCAAGAGAAATATATAAAAAAAAAATAAATATGAGAGAGCAATCATAAGGGACCAAATAAGGACAAACTGTTTTCATCATCCTATCTTCTGTTATTTTCTAATGGTCTTAAAAGACAGATGTGAAGGAACAGGAAGGAAGAGAAAGAATGGAGGAAATTACTTCACATAATCCAGGTGTCGACACAGAAATCCATACCAACAAGAAGTGGTGGGGGAGTGGCTGACTCTTGAACCTTGCTTTCATCTGAACTTGTCAAAGAAAGGAAGAATACACACTATGTGTATCTACACACACACACACACACACACACATCTTGAATCAACTCAAATTCTTGAAAATGTTTACTTGCAACAGCTGGATGGTGCAATGGATAGAGCGCTGGCAGCTCTGGAGTCAGGAGGATCTGAGTTCAAATTTAGCCTCAGATACTTGACAATTAATAACTCTGTGACCCTGAGCAAGTCACTTAACCTTAAAATTATCTCACAAAAAGAAAAGAAAAGAAAATAGTTACTAGGAATTGTTTGTCCCACCAAAGGGTCACAAGAGTTGGGTACAAAATTTTGAAAAAGAACACCAACTTTAAAAAAAAAAAAAAGAAGAAGAAGAAGGTGACATATAAAGTCAGGAGGTAGGGATGAGCAGGGGAAAGCTGACACCAGAAAAAGTCAAAATGAGTTTGCAGGCTAGGCTGGGTGGGGAGATATCAAACAGTGACCAGGTTGTGTATCCTGTTCTGGCAGATATCTGGATACAGACCGCAAGGACACGGGCAAGACAAAACCTAGTCCTTAAGCTTCGGTCTCTGATCCTGGAGTCACTTCTGAGAATCCAGGACCCTTAAGGGCTTCTCTCTGACCATGGTTTGGAGCAAGAAGCATTTTCCCCATTGCATTAATTTGATGCAATGGGGGAAATGCCAGGGTGCTTTTATTTACAGGAAAGGATGGGCTGGGAGCCAGTGGAGGAGAGCAGAGCCAGAAGTTCCAAGCTCTGTTATCATCTGCCCCAGGACAGCCTCAAGAAAGTGTTGATGGGAAACATGTCCGTTCTGAGTAATGAGAGTTAAAAATCATATTCCTAGCAAAAGAAGGAGTAGCTAGATGGCATAGTGATGGCATCAGATGGCACCAGCTCTGAAGTCAGAAGAGTTCAAATCCATCCTCGGACACTTAACACTTCTTAGCTGTGTGACCCTGGTCACTTAACCCCAATCGTCTCACCGACATGTCCCAGAGAAACTCTGGCTCCCTGAAGCTGGGTTGGTGTTTCCTGAAACTTGGGTCTGACTGAGTTATTTAAGGACACTCAGGGTTCCTTGTGCTAGATCATACAATCTCCTGTGTCTGATAATCAGAGAGACCGGGTTCCCCACTTTCAATGTCACTGTCTATGTGATCTTGGATAAGAACTTTCCTAGTTCTCAGGCTTCTCAGCGAAGGGGTTAGAAGAGAAGCCTTCTGAATGAATCCCATGATCTTAAGGTGAACAAAGCCCCAGAAAGGGAGGAAGGGGGTAAGGGAGCTGGATGATGTGATAGAACAGGAGAAGGCAGAAAGACAAAGCAAGACACTCACCTCCTACCTGAAGGGTCCACGGGAGAAGGATGAGACCAAGAAATCTGAAGGCCATGCTGGTCTAGAGGAGAAGGAGGAAGAGGAGGAAGAGGAGGAGAAAGAGAACTTCTCTTTCCCACAGTAAGCTGCTCTGAGGCTCAGTAAACTCTATATTTTAGTTAAGTTTCTTTCCTTCCTCTTTAGGTACTACAGAAGAGAGAGGCCCCACAGATTGCCTGTTTCAGGGAGCCAGAGTTCCCCTTAGCCCCCAACTAATCTCCTTCCTGCTTGTTGTTCTTATTTACAAAAAGCCTGCTCCAGATGACTAAGAATCCATTGTCAGTCAATAGATTTGAGATCTCACCACTGGGGGCTCATTTCACCAGAACAGATTGTAATCTCCTTCACTTCTCTTTATCCTGTGAGTCTGGTGTCCTTTCTTCCCTCCTGTTCTCCTGGAAATCTTTCCCCTTTCATAATAAACTGGAGGGTATCTATCCCCCTAACTCTTAGTTAACAGCTAAGCGCCTTAACATTTGGCTTCAATTTATTACCCTGGTAAAAAGAGATATCTAGTCTCTGTCTTTGAATTTACAATTCAATGCTTCCCCTCTGCTGTTTTACCTATGTTCATTACTCGATGACTATTCGCTATTAACCATCAAGACATCGGAACTCTTTACTGTGTCATTTCTGTAACTGTACACCCCCTACCTAGCACCTCACCTGGCAAAAATACAATGTAAATTCCTTGAGAGCAGGGACTATTTCATCTTTTGTCTTGTACACTCCCTGCCTAGAAATGTGCCCAACAAAGGGTGAGTCCATAATAAAAGCTACTTGGAGTTTTACTATTTGGTAAAGACCAATCCAACCCTTGCGTCATCCGTCGGTTGTCTTCCACTCAAATAACAGTGTCTACCCCCCACCCCCATTTTCTGCTTGATGAGACATCTCATGGCTCTTCTTGGGCTTGGGTCACCTTCCAATGATACCAGCAGCCTCAGAAGTTTCTTCCTGGTCCAAAATTCTGGGATTTATGTACTATGAAGAAAGCTTCAAGGATAAAATTAGAATAATACAGAACCCCTTTATTACCGGTGATGATAGAAGAGTCCCTTTAAAAACATGGGCCATTAGGCTGGAAGGAATCTTAAAGATCATTCAATCTAATTTCTTGAGAGAGAAGGAGGCAGAGGTCCACAGAGAGGGAGAGAGTGACTATTCTTAATCTTGTAGTTCCCAGCATCAGATGAGGGAGGGAAGAAGAGCAGTAGGGATCTGACCTCCGGTCACGGAGAGTCTGCTCTTACACAATTCTCTGAGCTGGGAGGAACCTCACGCATGGTGTTCCACCCAGCCCCCTCCTTTGATGGATGAGGAAGCTGGAGCTACATAAGAGGAAGTCACTTGCCTAAGATTCTTCTTGAATCAATCCAGATTCTTGAAAATCGTTATGTGGAGTTGTTTGTCCCATCAAAGGAATAGGCCGGGGCCAAGTTCCTACTGAGCTCTGCCTAACTACCTGCTGATTTCCCCTTTTCACTAAAAATTTTTTCCTCTCCACCCAAAATCTATTCCCCATGTTGTGCTAGAATATTCACATTCAGGATATCATATGGATTTTCCAGGAAGGATGGGTGGGCCAATGAGTGGGTGGGAATAACGGAATCATGAGATAGCTTCACAGGCCTGAGTATGAAGAACTGGAATCGCACGTGGTAACCAATGAACCCTGAAATGATCTTCCTTGTTTTGGGACCCTTAGTCATTTATTCATTCAAACAAATAAACTCATTTAGCATCTACCATGTGGGGAGCACTGTGCTTAAGAGCATTTAAAAGCACTGAGCTTAAAATTTAGTAGGAAAATAAGAAGGTAATAGAGAAAACGATTTTGTCATATTATTAGAGACTGGAATTTTGAATATACATTTATATACAAATAAAATGAAGCTATCGTGTAGGTACTTCTATATTAAATAAAATATAAGCTCTTTGGGGGCAAGGAATGCTTTATTTTTGTAATTGGATCCCCTATCCCTAGCATCCTGTTTGGTTTATAATAAAATAAAATTTCTTGAGGGCAGGAGCTATTTCATTCTTTTTTTAAATGGCTTTTTATTGACAAAACATATGCATGGGTAATTTTTCAAAATTGACCCTTATAAAAACTGGGTTTTTTCTCCCTGTTTTCCCCCTCCTTTTCCCCCCCTTCCCTCCACTCCCTCCTCTAAATGGCAGGTAGTCCCATACATGTTAAATATGTTAAAATATATGTTAAATCCAATATATGTATACATATTTCTACAGTTCTCTTGCTGCACAAGAAAAATCGGATTTAGAAAGAAGGTAAAAATAACCTGGGAAGAAAAACAAAAAAGCAAGCAGACAACAACAGAAAGAGTGGAAATGCTATGTTGTGGGCCACACTCATTTCCCAGCGTTCTTTCGCTGGGTGTAGCTGGTTTTGTTCATTACTGAGGAGCGATTTCATTTTTGTCTTTGTATCCCCTACAGCCAGAAAGTAGTAGTTGCTTAATAAACACTTTTTGGATAGACATGATAAGTGAATTAGAGGTAGGAAAAGCAAAAGCTCACTGAGAAGACCAAGAGAGAAAGCATAATTGCCAGTGAAGAAACAAATGGGAAAATTTTCCTGGAGAGGTAGCACGTGAGTTGGACAATAAGGAGGACAAGGAATTCAACAGGTAAATAGGGAGAGGAAGGGGTTTCCTGAGTCTATGTCTGAGCCTCCATGAAGACTCCAAGTGAGGAATCGGGGATAAGGGGCTAGAAACAGCCAAAGAGTTGTATGAGACCAGAGGACTGTGAGAAAATCATAAATGTAGAATCAGGAGGGCTGAGTTCAAGTTCCAGTTGTGTGGCCCTGGGCCAGTCAATTCATTTTCCTGCGTTTCATTGTTTTCATATATAAAGTGAGGAACATAGACTGGCTGATTTTTAAGGTGTCTTTCAACTCCGTGATTCCGTGAATCTGCCTGACCTGCAGCCGTGGACAGCTCCTCGGATGCTTAATTGCTGCTTTCTGTATGAGACAACTGATTTCTTGAAGGGGCTCTGGACACCTTGGATGAAGATCCGAGGAGGTGACCCGGAGGGGAAATGCCCCTGCTTGCCCATCACAGCTAGGCTGGGCCGACAGCTGGACTCCAGAAGGGCTCTTCACGGGGCCCAGTTGTGATGGGCTCCCTGGCTATTTTCTCACTGATTACAAACAAGAGTCTCTCCATGTGCGGGGACGTGTCAGCAAAGCTGGGAAAGGAGCCGATTGGAATCACGAGCCTGGCAGATTTCGGATGCTGGCTCTTAGACTAACAGTCATGCTGCTGCCTCCTGAGACAAGGGTCCAGTTCCACTATTGTGAAACATCAGGGGAATTTGTTTGCTGTCCGGGGGCTCAAGACCGGCACACTTGGCCAATGTGGAATTATGAAACCCTTGGTTGGGAAAACATTTCAGACGGTGTAGGATGGACGGGAAGGTAGAAAGGAATGAGGCACAACCTGGGAGAGAAGAGTTGGTCCTAAAGCCCCAGACTCAAACCGTTGCCCATCTAGAGCTCATGGGTACTTGCTACAAGTCAACTCCTTACTTCCTCTTCAGACTTTGAAAGGAGAAGCCAGTGTGGTTCGGTGGACTGGCATTCGAAACATCTGTCTTCAGATCCCACCTCTGATCTCATTATTCTGCATATATCCCCCAAGGAGAACAAAGACAAGTACAGCAGTATTAAGAGTTTGGTGTATGATCAGGGTGATTCAGCTGCTCCTCCTATTGGCCCCTTATCTCATGACTGACTCAATACTTGGATGGGTTTGCCATTATAATCACCCCTCTATTCTGAGAAATATCATTAAAGTAGCTGTAAGATCCTGGATAAATCATTTAACCTCTTTGTGCCTCAGTTTCCTCATCTGTAAATCAAGGGAGTGGATTAAATGGTCTCTGAGGTTCCCTTTCAGCTCTAGAGATATAATCTACTGGGAAGTCACTTGAAATTCCTAGACCTCAGTTTCCTCATCTGTAAAATGAATTTAGATAGGATATCCCTTTCAGCTTTAAATCTTAGCCTTAATTTTCTCATTGTAAAATGGGGGTTATAATAAGACGTCCTTCAGAGGGTTTTTGTGAGGATCAGATTATATATATATATATATATATATATAGTGTGTGTGCTTTGCAAACCTTAAAACACTTTGGAGATGTTATTGTTATTAATTATTATTATTATTATTTATTATTGTTATTAATCTTGTTATTAATGTTATTTGTTTTAATTTCTGTTTGATTATGATGACCAAGCTTAGTCCTAAAGAAAAAGATGAGGAAATATGCCTCCTTTCCCTCTTGGCAAAGGTGGGGGTCTATGGGTGTGGTACGCTGCACACGCTTGTCGAACATAATTGATAGCTTTGCTGGACTTTTTTTTTTCTTCCGGTGGGAGTAAGGGAAGAGATCTATTTGGAAATAAAGGTGACATCAAAGCAAAAATTATTCATAAAGATTTAGAAAAATATCAACCAAACAAAAATCACCTTGGGCACGAACTAGCCGTGTAAGCCTTGGCAAATGATCTGCACTTGTTCTCTGAGCCTCTGTTTCTATATCTGTAAGGGGGGGGGGGGCTATAGCTCCTCTCTCCCGGGGCTGTTGGGAGGCTCGCCTGGTATAGTTAGTGCTTTGCCAGCTGTATCCACACATCCTCCATCCATGATCGTCTGTCATCATTATTGAAGAGTGGGTCAATTTCTCACTCATCCTCACCCTCCACAACAGGTCTGGCCACCTTCCAGTTCCAGAGCTCTCCAACTCTAAGTGGAAGGAAAGCCTGGCTGGGTGGGGTACGGGACACAATAAGTAAGGGATGATCGATGAAGAAAAAGGATTCTTTTTTTCTGGCTCCCGTTGGGGCCGGGGGGTGGAGGGAGCCACAGGGATATTTATTGTTGGTCCCTCACAATGATAGATGACGGCACATGTCTCGGGGAGATATGGATAATCTGTTTCATGCTGTTCCTGCAATCCTCCGGGGAGCCATCTGTCTCACTGCCTCGATGCCATGGTGATAGACAACGGAGGAATAAATGCCTGGAGAAGCAGGGAGGGGGGATCGCCCAGCCTAGCCCTGCCTGTCTGGGAGGCTTTGGAGGGTCCCTACTGTCAGAGTGGATGAGCAGACACAGATAGGACATGAATGGGCTCGGAAAGGTGCAGAGGGGGCTGACCAGGAAGGTGAGAGATCGGGACGACCGCAGTGTGGGAGAACTCAGGGCAGGCTCTGGGGGATGTCTACCGTCTGCCCTGGAGAGGAGACTTGTGGGAGGGGGGAAACACAGAAACACAGGAGAACACTGACTATTTGAAAGGCTGCTGCCTTTCAGGGAGAGGGATTAGCCTTGGTCTGCCTGACACCAGAAGGTACAACCAAGAATAGTGACAGGTAGGAGGCGGGGAGTGGAAAGAACTATAACCCTAGCTTAGCTCGGCCCCCTTCAAACTCCCAGCGATGGAGGCTCCACCAGCCCCACAAAACCATTTTTGTAGATTTTATGGGAGCTGAGAAGAATCTTAGAACATGGAAAGCCACAGCTTGGAAAAAACGTGAGAACCTTGAAGGTTAGAAGTGGGAGGGAACCGTAAAACAAAATGTCAGAGCTGGGAAGACTCTTCCAAGAGAGTCAACATTTATTAAGCGCTTAATATATGCTAGGCTCCGTGCTGAGCCCTGGGGATAAACTACAGTCAAAAAGAAAGCATCCCCTCGTCCAACAGTTCTCAAAGTCTGATCTGGCCCCCCCCCCCCCCCCCCCCCCCCCCCCCCCCCCCCCCCCCCCCCCCCCCCCCCCCCCCCCCCCCCCCCCCCCGCCGCAGACCATCTCCAGGGATCTTCAAGGTCAAAGCCATTTTCATAATCATACTAAGACATTATTTACCTACCGAAATCTACTCTGCCCTTTTCCAACCACATATCTGTGTGACTCCAGATTTTCTTCAGATATTTCAACCAAAACAACATAACGCAACAGATTGAGTGCAGAAACAGAGAGAGGAATCCAGCTGTCCCTTATTAAGCCACACATTAAAGAGCTTTGCAAAAATACGGAAAACAATACCACACTTCTCACTGATTTTTTGTTTTGGAAAAGTCATTTTTTAAAATAAAAATGTTATTTGTGTGAACATGCAAAAGGTTTGCTGGTGTTATTTTATGAAATAAACACGGATTTTACAATTATTTCAGTTTTAATTTCTAATACAGTAAATTTGAAAAAAATAACCCCCAATAAAAGCTCTTTGGGGTCTTTCATCATTTAGACGTGTAAAGAAGGTCTGACCCCCAAGAGCAGGAGGAACCCTGTCCTAGTCCTGCCCCTTCATTCGAGAGACAAGGACACCCCAGGGCACTTGGGCAGGGCCAGATAGCTCCCCCCACCCCGAGGCCCAACGTCAATTCTGACATCCTGAGGGATTCTGGGAGCTGAAGTTGCCTCAGCTCTGCAGTGTTTTGGGCATCCTTGGCGCCTGGCTTTTAGCTGAGTCTTGACAAGGTATCAGGGACAGGCAGGATTTTCACTCTCTAATCTTTCTGTGCCTGATTATATCCCATTGAGCTGCTTATTGAGGCCCTTGGGCCCCAGGGCCGACTTCCTTTGAAGGAAGATGCTCTCAGCAGCTTTGGAATATTTGGAAACCTGCCATGTCTACCTGCTGACTGGTTCCTGGGTCCTGAGACTCCCCTAAATGTGGATGGGCTCTTTTGAGCCAAAATCGGAGATTAGTCTTGAAATGAAGATTCCTTTAGAAGTAGGATGACAAAAGTCTCCTTCCAGCTCTGCCAGTCCCTGTTCTAAGAGCCCCTTCCCACCTTTCACTGTTCCTGTTCTAAGACCCCTTCTCCCCCACTCACTGTTCCTGTTCTTGGGCCTCCTCCCAACTCTGCCAGTCCCTGTTCTAAGAGCCCCTTCTCACTTCTCAATGTTCCCGTTCTGACTCCCTCCTATGTGTTACTGTTCCTGTTCTAAAAATCCCTCCCCCCCAATCACTGTTCCTATTCTTGGGTCCCCTTCCAACTTTGCCAGTTCCTGCTCTAAGACTCCCTTCCCACCTCTCACCGTTCCTGTTCTAAGACCCCTACTCCCAATCATCATTCTTATTTCAGGGCCTCCTCCCAACTATGCCAGTCCCTGTTCTTAGGCCCCTCCCACCTCTTACTGTTCTTGTTTTAGGGTCCCTCCCATTCCTGCCTATCCCTGTTCTCAGACCCTCCTCCTCCTCCTTACTGTTCCTGTTCTTGGGCCTCCTCCCAACTCTGCCAGTCCCTATTCTAAGATGCCCTCCCACCTCTCATTATTCCTGTCCTAAGGTACCCCGACACCATATGAAACCGTAAGATTGACTGGATTGTCAAGGGTCTCCAGCTTATTCCCCAACTCTCACCTTCATCAAAAGGTTTAATCCATTTATGAACAACCCCCATCCTTTACCCAAAAGCCCCCAGAAAGTGGCTGATTGGGTTGGACCTCGTCCTTCTTCGCTGTTTCTCTCTCTGGAGACAGGCGAATGAGGCTGTGAGAGGCCCTGGAAGCCCCAGGGGAGGAAGAAACCTCCAAAGCCCAGAAGGACCCTCCTGAGTGGAATTTATTTCTTTTAAAGCATGATAGACACCACAAAGCTGAAGTCCTTAAGTCTTGTCTTGTAAGTAAATAGCTAAAAGAAAGTGACAAACAAAGATTGTTGCCAGCGAGACTCCGAGAAGGGAGACACCCTCTCTGGGCCTTCAACTTCTCATCTAGCTTCTCAGATTTCGATTTTCTGAGCCCTGGTTATGGACAGTGCCCCATGCTAGGACAATGCCCCTTCAATGGCTGGAGGGGATGTCCCATGGATCCAGCCCTCGTCCAGCCCATTACTACTTCTTTGCCCATCTCCGGATACCTCCCCTCTCCTGTCTATCCCCAGATCTACCCACTCGTCCTGCCAAACCACCCAAGTGATTTCCCCAAAGTGCAGCTCTGAACCTATCGATACCCCTCCATTAACCAAATCAATCTGTTCTTGAATCACTAACACTTGTACTTGGCACAGGAAGCTTGTTACACTTGAGAAGGGGGAGGAAGTTGGGAGAGAGAAAGAAGGGGAATCAGCAGGACTGCCCACCCCCAAAAAAGGAAAACAAAAAGTCATCAAGATTGCTATAAATGCACTGGTGAGACTGAAGGAAAGATGGCCAAAGAGGCTGGCTCAGAGAGCTTGGGACTGAATTTATAATGAATAATAATATCTTTTTTGAAAGTACAAATACTGACAAAGGCTATGTACTTAAAGGCGATAAGTAACAGGGATTTGCAATTTCATGTACAACTATCTTCTGTATATAAAAATGTCTGTTTTATTTGATGTTGAGTCTAGAAATTTTTGGAAAGAACGTAAGCTTCTTGAGGGCAGGATCACAGAGTTCTGGGAACAGAACTTTGCTTCCCCCTCATGCTACATTTGTGAACTAGAAGCTCTGATCAGGACTGTTCACATGTCCCAGTGAATTCAATGAGCTTCAATTGTTCCATGGGGGAAGTGGATGATCTCTTCACTACCTCCCCCTTTCTTCCCATTTGGAGGAGAGTCCTCCTGGAGGGAGTGTCCCTTGTCTCTTCCTTGGGGCTCAGATCTTTCTACCTGGGGCTGAAGGGCTTCCAAGGAACAAGCAGCAAACACTGCTCTAGACCCCCAGGAGTCAGTAAAGTGCCCTGCCTGCCCTGGGCTGGAGCCCACCCCCACCACACACACTAATTCACACTCTCTGTCTCTCTGTGTGTGTCTCTCTCTGTCTCTGTCTCTCTTTCACTGTCTCTGTCTTTATCTCTGTCTCTGTCTCTCTCTCTCTCTCTCTCTCTCTGTCTCTCTGTGTCTCTGTCTCTGTCTCGCTCTCTCTGTCTCTGTCTGTCTCTGTCTCTCTGTCTCTCTCTCTCTCTGTCTCTCTATCTCTCTGTCTCTCTCTCTCTCTCTCTCTCTCTCTCTCTCTCTCTCTCTCTCTCTCTCACACACACACACACACACACACACACACACACACACATTATCCTGTAACCCATTTCTTCCTTCCCTTTCTAATTCTTATATAGTTTAACCAATAAAATGTCTCCTTCCCCTGATATTTTCTTTCCTTTATTAGCCAAAACACCTGACATGGCTCTGTAGAAAGAACCTTGCACTAGAGGAGGAGTAGGGAGTTAGAAAACCTGACTAGCTGTGTCTGTCTGGGTACAGCAATTCTCTCTACACTCTGGTCTCTCCTTCTTTAAAATGAGGGTGGGAAGGAGAGTGTGAATAAAACAACAAGTAATCTCTCAGGCTCCTCCCAGCCCTGACCTCCCCTGTTCTAAGCCCCCTCCCAGCCCCGATGCCCCCTGTTCTAAGCCCCTGTCCACCTTCGACACTCCACAGCTCAGTGAAGCTCAGTATGACCAGTACCCCTAGAAATAGCGTCAGACATCCAATTTGTTGTTCGGTTTCAGTTATGTCTGATCCTTCCTGACCCTGTTTGACATTCTCTTGGCAAACACAGTGGAGTGGTGGCCATTTCCTTCTCCAGCTCATTTTATAGATGAGGAAACTGAGGCAGTTAGGTGACTCATCCAGGCCTCCTCCTGGCTGCTTCCCAGGCCTTGTTGGGCATCTTTGTCTGTGAGAAAAAGGAGGGTCCAAGAGGTTAGCCCGGATGGCTCCCGGGGAGCAGCCTGGGACTCAGGGTGAGGAAGCTGCCCTCTGGGAGACCCCTTAGGGCTCAGCATCCCCCTGCACCAGGCGTGGAGCTGCCCAGGACCTCAGGGTCACAGACACAGGACGAGCTGGTCCGTCCCATGGTCCAGGTCCCCATCTGCAGGTATGCTTCCCTTGCGTGCCCTCCCCCTACCCTGAGAGCTCCCAGAGCATCTGCCTTTCTTGTGTGCCTTTCTTAGCACAGGGCCTGGCACCCAGCAAGAAGGGCCTGTGAACTCCTTGGCTTACTCAAAGTCACATAGACAGGATTCGAATTCTGGCCTCGGCGGCTCTGAGCCCATCCCTTATCCAGTGTGTTAAGAAGCAAAGTCGTGGAAGGAGGACTTGAACCCGTATCCTTGGACCCCAAATTCCGAGCTCTTTCCAGCCTTTGAGAAGAGGGGTGCCGGGGGCCAGGCTCCTGCAACGGGGAGGCCTGGAGAGGTAGCGTGGAACAGACCCACCTCCCGTGGGAAGCGACGTCCTTGGGTTTTTATTCACTCCCTCATGTGCCGCCTTCTGCGTTTGTCAGCGGGCAAACAGAGCCATCTGGGGGGTGTTGTTGAGAGTCTTGTTCTTTTGGAACTTCCACCCCCTCACTTCTGCCAGGGGAAGCCCCGGCAGCCCAGCTGGCGTCACGGCGAGGGCTCCGCCTGGCGTGGTCTCCACGAGAGCTGTCCCCGGGGTGATGGCGCGGAGAGCGGCCCCCCCCCCCCAGCTTCTGAGTCAGGCAGCTCGGCCGGTGGAGCGTGGGCAGCGGTGCTCCCAGCGTGTGCCAGCTCGGGAGCCGGCATCCAGGGAAAGGAGAGGGCGCTGGGCACACAGGAGCCTCAGGGGCCAGGGCGGGTGCCCCAGGCTGGGCCAGACCAGCTCCTCCAGGAACCCTTCCTGGACCAGGGAAGCCCAAGCGAGGCTCTGCCTCTGCTTTGGAAAGCTTCCTGCTTGCGGGCCTGATGTGGCCCTCATGAGACCAGTACGGCCCAAGAGGTCCGAGCCAAGAGGGGCCTGAGAGGGATGGGAAAGAAGGCCGGAGGGACCCTCAGATGAACAATGTCAGAGCTGGGAGGGGCCTGGGAGAGAAGGGGGCTGTCAGGGTTGGGGGGGAGCTTAGAACAGGGGGTGTCAGAGCTGGGAGGAGGCTTAGAACGGGGGATGTCAGAACTGGGAGGTAATGTAGGAACCCAAATGGGCAAAAAGCTGGTCCCTGCCAGCAGGAACTCACATTCTAATGGGGGTGAGAGGACAGAAAGGGGAACAGAAAAGCAGGCTGGTAAAGGCAGGCATCTGGAGGCTCCCAGAGAGGAGCGGGGGAGTGTCCGTGATTGGGCTGGGCCCTTCCTTACAATGACCACACAGCTGCCCAATCCCCAGGTGTTTTGTCAGTGTTGTTGGCGCCCACCCCATAATCCCACTTGTCACTGATGAGCAGGGCTGGCACCATTGGCTCATGGGAGCTGGCAGAGTACTTTCCTTGGGCCTGTCTCCTACAGTCGGGGGTCAGGGAGATGGGGTTTCTGACCCTGCCTTTGACGCTTAGGAGACAGCCCAGGACTTGCCCGAGATCGCCCTGAGAGTCCCCACCAAAGGCAAAGGGCAGAGGCAGTGTCCGGCGGGGGCCGGCAGTCGGGAAGACCCGAATCCTGCTTCAGGCACTCACTAGCTGTGTGGCCCTGGGAAAATCTCCTCGCCCGCCCAGCCTCGGTTCCCCAATCTGTAACATGGGCATGGTAAGCACCTCTGGCCACCCAAGATGGGTGTGAGGATCCAGCGCTGGCTCGCAGGGTTTGACCCTCTAGGCGCTATTATTTCCCCATTGTAGAGCTACTGAAATGGAACATAACGGCCCGTCCACAGTCACATGACTGCTACGGATCTGAGGCGAGATCTGAACTCATGCCTTCTCGACTCTGGGGCCGGGGAACTCTCCACTCAGTCAGGCTGCCGGGCTAGCTAAGGTGTGAAGAGCTCTGTACACTTGTTCTTCTCCGACCCTTGCTGTCACCCCGCTAAGTAAATGCCTCAAGTATTTCCACTCCCATTTTACACATGAGGGAACTGAGGCTCAGAGAATTGGAGGCTCAGTCCAGTTACACAAGCAGAAAGTGAGAGAGACAGCATTTGAACTCGGGTCCACAGACAGAGGCAGCTAGTGGCCCAGAACATAGAGTGAGGGTCCAGAGTCAGGAAGTCCGTGCTTTAGCTCAGGTAATTCCTAACTGAATGACTCTGGGCAAGACTGCAGAGAAAAGGTAAAGGGTCTTGTCATTCGCCACCTCCCAGGGCAATGTTTGCAAAGCACCTGGCATCCGCCTGGCACATAGTAGGTGCTAAACAAAAACATGTTTCCTTCCTTTCCTCAATTCCAAATCTGGCACGAGGCTCACGTTGAGCTGGTTCCAGAGTATTCTTATAAATGAGGGCCCTGACACTGAGCTCCCTCTGCCTCTCAAATTACCTGGGAGCCCCGTCTCTGGGCCCCTCCGGCTTGCCCTTGTTCACGAGCCGGGCACGGGTACCACGGTGCCATGGGCAGAGCCAGAACTGCGGCAGAGCGGGCTCTCCTGCTCCCACTTCTCAGCACTGCCACGCCGGGTGCCAGCTGGCTCTTCAGCCCAGCCCCCTGCTGTTTGGCAGGCTCGCCAGCCAGGCGTGAGGAGGATGCTTGATGGAAGGGCGGCCCAATATGCCAGGTGCTGCTGGGGCCGGGCTTGTCGGCGGGACCTCCCCCCTCACAGTCCCCTCCGGTGGGCCACTCTGGGCCTCTGAGGACAGCCCCCAGCCCCGTCCTCCACCTGGGCAGTGCAGAATCACCAGGGGATGGACAGGGCCCTGCTAAGTCACCAGCACTCCCGAGCCCTGCCAGGGTGCAGATCTGCTTGGAGAGGTTTCCACCGTGGCCGGCCTTCGAGTTGGGACATTAGCAGCCCTTCTTTCCTGGGCCTTGAAGCCCTTCAGTGAAATGCAGCCAGACCCTCTACAGGCCCCTCGGGGAAAGAACACAGAAGGTGCCTAATAAGTGCAGAAGGGGCCATTGCAGGAGCTGAGAGCAACCTGAGCCGTTCGCCAAGAGCATGGATATGGAGGGGATCTGGGAGGCCAGTCCGTCAACAAATACAGCAAATGCTTAAGAGGTGCCAGGCCCCGTGCTAAGCAGGGAAAAGCAAAAGCCAGTCCCTGCCCTTGGGGAGCTCCCGGTCTGGTAGAGGAGCAACTACACCCCAGGAAATGGAAGGAAACCTCGGAGGGAAGGCCAGGAAGGGCCTCCCCACTGCTGGAATTCCCTCTCTGTTATTATGCCCATCTTACAGAGGAGACAACTGAGGCTCATAAGGAAGGGATCTCAGCTAGTCCAAGTTCCATTCACTACGTGCCTGACATAGTCCCAGGCTTTTCTTCAAGACCTACGGGGATGGGGAACTTCCTCCCTCTCCCAGTGGCTCACTTCCTTATGTGGGGGATGCGAACTTGGTGTCCTCCCATACCTCCAAATGAGAGAAGCCGCCAACAGGACGTGAGTAATATTTGATAAATTACCATATTGTCAATAGGACAAAAAGCCTCATCTTCCTGAGTTCAAATCTGGCTTGTATGATCCAGGGCAAGTCACTTCACTCTGTTTACTTCAGTTTCCTCAACTGTAAAATGGGCTGGAGAAAGAAATGGCAAACCACGCCAGTTATCTTTGCCAAGAAAACCCTAAATGGGGTCACAGAGGGTTGGACGTGACTGGAACGACTGAACAACAGCAAGAAAATCCTATTGGAATGAATGAGCTGTTTTTTTAAGTTCTTATTGTACATTCCTGGCAAGCTCTAGAATCTATTTCCTTTCCAGATGAATGGGGGTAGGGGAAGTTTCCAGAAGCCAGGGGGATGGGGACAGGCCCTCGTGCATTCTGGGATGGCCCTCCTCCCAAGGGAAGCGCCTCTGATGTCCATATTGGACATTAAATGGTCCTCTCCAACCCTGCAGCTTTTGGGGGGCTCTGGGAGACAGCCCCGAGGGAGACTACCGAGAGCTTCCTTTGCTTTTCATGGCTAGTCCAAGACACTCTTCAAAAGAGTTGGCATTCTCTGAGCTTGGAAGCCCACAGCTTTGCCTTCTTTCTCTTCATTTTACACAGGGAGAAACTGAGGCTCAAAGAGGTTAAGAGACTTGCTCAAAATCACACAGGCAGCCAATGAGACAAGAAGTCTGGGCAGCCCAGAAAAGAGCAAGAATCCTCGGCTTGCCCCGGAGGCTCTTGGGCCCAGAGATCTCCCAGAATGACCGGCTGATCGACGGGAAGTCCTTCGCCGCGACGTCCGGGTGCCGAGGGGATGGCGGCTTGGCCGCAGCGGAGAAGAAGGCATTATGGAAGCAGGCTTCCCCAGACCTGCGGGAGTTCGGGGAACAGGAACCAAGAAATTAATTTAACAGCCAGACTTCCCTCTTCGTGTCTTGGCAGCAGATGGGCCTGAGAAGGCAGCTCTCATCCCAGAACCCCAAATGCCGCTCCTCCTCAGTGCCAAGGGTTTGGGCACAGCCAATGGGGCTTCGGGGGAGTTCACCCATCGGCCTAAACAAGTGCCATGAAGGCCCGGGGCCAGGCCCTCCTCGTGGACCTTCAGCTGCCAACGAGGCTCCCGGAGCCAACCTCTTCTCCTAGATGGCTTGGCTTGGCGAGCCTTGCCCTGGCCAGCTTTGCCCAGAGACTTGCGCCAAGCATCCAGGCTTGACAATCAAGACCTGGCAACAGGAAAGCAGCTTTTTTTGTTCTCCTCTTCCTTCTTTGTCCAATTCAATTTAATAAACCTTTACAGAGGGTCTATTCTCATCAAAACCCCAGGCTTGGATCTGGGGATACGAGCAATAGTTGGCATTCTCTGGGCTTGGAAGTTCACGGCTTTGCCAGTTAGCCTTCTTTCTCTTCATTTTACACAGGGAGAAACTGAGGCTCAGATAGGTTCCGGGATTTGCTCAAAATCACACAGGCGGTCAGTGAGCCAAGTTTTGAATCCAGAGCTCTCCTGATTCCATGTCCAAAGATGCTTTCCCTAGCTGCCTCTCAAGGCAAAGCAGCACCTAGCCAACCCTCTTCCCATCTTCTCTCTCTTGTCTCTCCCCTTGTCTTTTTTATTCTTCTCCTCCCCCTCCCTTTTTCCTCCTCTGCTCTTTCTTTTTCCTCTCCTCTTACATTATCTCTTTCCTTCTCCCTTTTCTCCCCTTCCTTTCTTTTCCCCTCCTCATCCTCCTCCCCTCCTCTCCCTCCTCCTTTTCCCCTTCCCTCCTATCCTTTCTTTTCCTCCCCCTTTCTCCCTCCCTTTCCTCTCCTTCCTCCCCCTTCCCTTCCTCATCCTCCTTCACTTCTCTCCCTCTTCCTTTTCTCCTTTCTTCTCATCCTCTCTAAATCAGTTACTTGTCCAAAGTCTTGCAAACAACTATGTACAAACACAATATGTGCAAGACAAAGTGGAGATAAGCAATAGCTATTTCTACACTTTTATCTACTTACCCAATTCTATCTACCATCACCTATTTCTATGTATTTATCTTCATGTGGTGATCTTCTTCCATCTACCCATCTCTCGATCTCCCGCCAGCCATCTAGCTCTCTATACTATCCCTCAATCTCTATCCACCCACCCATCTATATTAAGCTATGTGTCTATCATCTCTATCTGTCTAGTTAACCTCTATCCATCCATTCATCTAGATCTCTGTTTGTCTATGTAATTATCTATTTCTATCTACCTCTCTAATATCATCCAGCCAGCCAGCTAGATCTCTATATTAATCTATGTATTTACCTCTCAATCTCTATCCACCCACCCATCTATATTAATCTATGTATCTATCTATCTATGTCTGTCTACCTAACATCTATCTATCCATCCATCCATCTAGATTTCTATATTAATCTATGTATCCATCTCTCAATCTCTATCCATAAATCCATCCAGATTTCTATATTAATCTATGCATTTATCTATCTCTGTCTAACATCTATCTGTCGATCTATGTAGATCTCTATATTAATCTAGGCATTTATCTCTCTCAATCTCTATCCATAAATCTAGATCTTTATATTAATCTATGTATCCATCTCTCAATCTCTATCCATAAATCCATCCAGATTTCTATATTAATCTATGCATTTATCTATCCCTATCTGTCTAACATCTATCTATCCATCTAGATCTCTATATTAATCTATGCATTTATCTCTCTCTTGATCTCTATCCATAAATCCATCTAGATCTTTATATTAATCTATGTATTTATCTATCTTTGTCTACCTAACATCTATCTATCCATCCATCCATCAAGATTTCTATATTAATCTATGCATTTATCTATCTCTCAATCTATCCACAAATCTACCTAAACTCTATATTAATCTGTGTATTTATCTCTCTCTCGATCTCTATCCATAAATCCATCTAGCTCTCTATTTTCATCTATGTATTTATCCATCCCTATCTGCTTACACCCTTCCATTTGGATCTCTACTTTTATCTGTCTCTAGCTACCTATCCATCTATTTACCTACACCTTTAGCATCTCTCCACTGATCTATTGATCTATCCATCCATCCCTCTCTATCTCTATGTATTTCTCTATTCATTTACCCATTTCTCTCCTCCTAGCTGCCCATCCATCCACCACCTGCTTCTCTCCCATCCATCTCTCTTTTCTAAAACATCAGGTATTTCAAGAAGTGGAACTTACTGGGGAGAGGCCAAGGTAATAATAATGATGCGAATAATAACTAGCATTTCCCTATCACCTTAAGGGCAGGAGCCTGCAGTAGCCGGGAGCCCCAGATCAGCAGGAGGGGGGTGAGCACCAGTCACGTGATCGTGACAAATCTTTTTGAGCTTCTATAGTTTTATTTATAATTATAAGATTATTCCCCGATTCTCTCTCCCCACCATTTCTTCCATTTCCGGCGTGCTTTCTTTCCCTCGGGCTGACATCCAGATTTAGGCTGAGCTGCGGATAAATCAGCCTCTCCTGGCTGGGAGAAAAAGCTGTGGATGGGAAGCCGAACCTTCTTTGAAGCCTTTGTCTTCTTCCCTCTTGGAGCAGCCCCCCTCCCCCCAGATCACTCACTCTTTCTCTCCTCCGCAGGCGACTGTTTAAAACAAACACCCCACTTGGTGCCTATCTAGAATCCGGAGTAGAAGGCTCCTTAAATAACCAGTATTAATTAAAGCACTCGAAGGTTTGCAAAGCCCTTCCCATGTATTATTTTATCTTGGGAGGCGGGGGCGACATATTATTATATAATTTTGCAGATGGAGAAACTGAGGCAGATCAAGATGAAGTGATTTACCTGCTCAGAGTGATACAGTCCAACTTCAGACATAAGTCTTGACTATTCTTAGGGTCCGCTGATCCAATCTCCTCATTTTACAAATGAGAAAACGAAGACCCCTAGGAGTCAAATGGTTTTCCCAAGGTCATGCAGTTAGTAAGCGACGTGCGTTCCTTGATTCCAAGCCCATGGCTAGCATCCCATGATATCCTGTTTGCCTGATGAAGTAGTGAGTTCACTGGTTTTTAGAATTATCCAAATGAAGGTTAGATGATCATTCGTTTTAGGAGATTCTGTCAAGGGGATTCATTCATCAAGCAGGTCCAAGTGTGGGATGGCCACTCCCTCACTCCACTTGGCCATTTGTGGAGTGGCCCAAGCCTGGTCATGATGACTTGGGTCACCCTTAAGAAATCACGTGTTGGATGTATGGGACTATCTGCCATCCAGGGGAGGGGGTGGGGGAAGGAGGGGAAAAGTTGGAACAGAAATGTTTGTGGGGCTCAATGCTGAAAAATTACCCATGGATCTGTTTTGTAAAAATAAAAAAAAAAAGAAATCACGCATTGGGTTTCATTCAGATGCAAAGAAATCAGCTCTTCTGAAAAGCTGGAGCTGTGTGTGCATGTGTGCATGTGTGAGCATTTGTGTTTGCATGCATGTGAGCATGTGCACGCATTTTGCACAGTATGCATTGTGTGAGCATGTGTGTCTGCATGCATGTGTGAGCATGTGCACGCATTTTGCACGGTATGCATGTGTGTGAGCATGTATGTTTGCATGCATGTGTGAGCATGTGAGCGCATTTTGCACTGTGTGCGTGTGTGTTGGGCATGTATGTTTGCATGCATGTGTGTGCATTTGGTACTGTATGCATTGTGTGAGCATGTATGTGTGCATGCATGTGTGAGCGTGTGCATGCATTTTGCACTGTGTGAGCACAGATGTATTGTGCATGAACCTGCTCCTTTCTTTCTCTTCCCAGACCCCCCCACAGCCACAGAGAGCAGGCTTCCCTTTCAGTTGAGGTCAGAGGGAATGAAAGCCGCCATCCTTGCTCACCTGTCCAGAGGGGCCCGGAGGGCCCAGGGACCAGGAGAACAGGGCTCCCTCCCAGACAGAGGACCTGAGTTATCCCCGACTCCCTCCCTCCCCGAGCATCCTCGTTGGCCATCTGCCGACTCCCTCCTCCCTACCGCTCCTGCCGGCTCCCTCCTTCCCTCGTGATCCCCTCTCTTCTGAGCCCTCCAGCCCCTCAGCTCATCTTCAGATAGAGCTGTCATCCCTGACTTACTGCTGGGAGGAGACATCATTTTCTCTCTTAGCTGAATGTTAATTGGGAGCTGGGTTTTTTCCCCCTTTTCTTTTGAAATTCATTTTGAACTTGATTCCCTGGGCTGTCTCTTCCTCCTACAGGAAATGTACGTTATTAGTGCAGGAACATTCCAGGCAGGCAAGGGGGAGATTCCTGGGGGGTCAGAGAATCAAAGGTCAACAGAAGCTAAAGAACAGAAGAAAGAAAATATCTTCCTGCGACATTTCCATAAGAAAAGTCTGCTCCCAGGACAACAATTCCATGCTGAGGCATGATGGAACGAGCATCCAATTTCAGGTCACAAGACGTGAGTTCGAGTGTCAGCTTCATGGCTTTCTACAGGAGCTTGGCCAAGTTAGGCTACCTCACCGAGTCTCAGTCTCCCCCTCTGTAAAATAGGGATAATAACGCTTGGATTATTTATCTCAGAGTTAGCATGAGGGAAGCACTTTGTAAACTAAAGACCAGGATGAGGTAACGTATGCAAAGCACTTGGAACACCCTAAAAATCCATATAAACGTCTATTATTATTACAAATTCTGCTCAAACTTGAAGTGTTCCGTAAAAGGAAGAGGTTCGTTTGGCCACCAGGTGGCGCTGAGAGCCACCACGCTGATCCTGTTAGAAATCCTTTTCCTCTCCTTCCCTGCCTGTGGACACTGGCTCTTCCCTAGGTTTGGAACAAGCTCCCTCCTCCTTTGCCTCACTTCTGCCTCCTTCAAGGCTCCCCGCAAACGCCTCTGCTCATTGTACTCCAGCCACCGGCACCTTCTCCCCTCTAGTGGCCCCGGCGTCGGACACTGTACTTAGCCCATTTTAGTCTTGGCAAAGAATCAATAAGTGTGAGACCAGGAAAAGCTAGAATCATATTCCTTGGGACTGCGGGGGACTCAGGCCTCCCTTAGACGGCCCCCAGGATGCTCTAACTCAGGAGTTCTAGGAGAGCCACAGCCTGGTTTGGGTTCTTCACAGCGGCTCCTCTTGGAGGAAGGAAGGACTGCAGATGGTACCGCAGAGCCCACAGCTGAAGTTCGGTCAGCTCTCGCAGGGCTGCTCATCGGGTGGACACTTAAGCATTCTGGGCCAGGGACTGACCACTCCCAGGAAAAGGCATGGAGCTTCTACCCACCTGGTGGTCTGTTATGGAAGTCAATCAATCAACAAGCCTTTATTAAGCCCCTACTATATGCCAGGCCCTATGGGAACAAAGAAAGGAAGAGAGGGAGGGAGGGAGGGAGGAAAAAGGGCCCACGACAGATTCCCCCAAAGGCTGGCAGCGGAGCAGGATGAAGAGACCCAGTAGGTGGGAGGCTCCAGCCACTGTTTTGCTCCGGCACCTCCCTAGTCTGAAGAACTGTGTTCCAGGACCCCTCACTCCAGCTGTTTCTCCTTCTCTCACCCTGTTACAAGTTCCTTTCAGTGTCCCCCATGGACCAAAGGGCCCCACTCTGAGAGCAGGGACAGAAGCACAGAGCAAGGAGGGCAGAAAGGGACAGGCTCTGAATCTGCCCATGCTGTCCCCAGCATTATCCCCATTTTACAGATAAAGTGACTGAGCTTTAGAGAGTTTATCTTGTCTGCTAGCTGTTGGCACATATGGCATATCATAGTCCCAAGACTGTCAGCTCCTGGTCCTCGCCACACATTTGTTCAGTGGATTTCACTGGAGCGCCCCTGAGTCACCGGGCACATAACACAGTGCCTGGCACCATGCTTAAGTTGGCTTCCTGAAGGTGGGCTCATTCTTAAGAAACCAAACTGCCCCCTTCCTTTTTCCTGCCCATCCACGGCCCCAGCATGTCCTAGGCACTCCCTGGATACGGAGCTCTGTCCTGGAAGTTACACAAAAGCCTCTAAATCAGCGCAGGAGACACCCAGGAAATTATCTGAGAGCACCAGGAAGGGGCACATAAATACAAAATCTATATGGGCTAATTAAAGCTACTCATGAGGGCTATGGGGGCCTGTTGAGTCACCGAGAAACCTTTTATTTCTCAATATTTCTATTGTCAGCCTCAATATGGGGTCAGAAACTCAGAGCCTGGGAGAGACCTTTCAGGTCATCTAAGTAATCTCCTTGTACAGATTAGGAAACTGAGGCCCCCAAAGGGGGAAAATTTGCCAAGATTCAAGTCCAAGTCCTGTGATTGCAAATCCATCAGCCTTCTCATTGTGCCATGACATCTTAATTCCCTTCCTTTACCAAAGGAAGAGAAAAGTCACTTGGGCCATTTTTATTGACAGTGTATTCAATGATAGAGAAAGACAATGGATAGAGCGCTGGGCCTAGCATCAAGAAGAGCAGAGGTCAGATTTGGCCCCAGATACTCACTCACCTGGACAAGTCCCTTAAGCCTTGCCTGCCTCAGTTTCCTTCTCTATTAAAGTGGGATTAATAATAGCATCTTCCTCCTAGCTTGTTATATGACTCAAGTGAGATAATTGTAAAATGCTGGCACATATATAAATGCTAGCTAGTATTATTATTGTTAATTATTAAATTGTTAGAACTGGGATGAGTCTCAGAGATAATCCAGTCCATTAGACTAATATATCCGCAGAAGTAACCAAGACCCAGAAAGTGCAAAGCCACACAACAGGTTAATGATGGAGAAAGGCTAAGGCTCACAGCCCATCCCCCAGTTCAATGATCATTCCACAACACCAGGATAAACACAACAGAATTTTGAATCGTCGGCATTCTGGGAATCCCATATTTAGACCTGGAAGAGATCCTAAAGATCATTTAAGACAGATGGATGTACACATAAATGAATGGCCAGAGAGATAGAGTGACACATGGATGGATGGATGGATGGATGGATGGAGAGACAGATAGAGGGACACATGGATGGATAGATGGATGGATGGATGGATAGTTGGATGGATAGATGGAAGGAGGGAGAGACAGATAGAGGGTCACATGGATGGATGGATGGAGGGAGGGAGGGAGGGAGGGAGAGACAGATAGAGGGATACATGGGTGGATGGATGGATGGATGGATGGATAGACAGATAGACAAATGGACAGATAGAGAAAGAGGGATACATAGATAGATGGATGGATGAATGGATGAATGGGCGGACAGACGGACAGATGATTGATAGATGGACAGATGGACAGATGGATGGATGGATGGATGGACAGACAGATCATTAAAAGCAAAGATCATTTGCAGACTATGAGCCAGAGCAGCTTGAACCAGGAGAAAATGCAATTGAGAAATAGGTAACAAAAGAAATAAAAATACAACAGAACATAGATAATGTCCCCATGTGGTTCTCTAAGTCAGCGTGCATCCACCGGGAGTCTTCATGGGGAGTATGGAGCCTGAATCTCTGTTAGAGCTCGACATTGCTGCCCATCCCAAACCACCTAGACCAATGGTTAGGAAACCCAGGAATGCCATCCTCAATTCCTACCATGGGCATGGACAGACTCCACCTGAGAGAGGCAAGTGAGGTGAGTGCCCAGTTTGGCACAGTGATCAAGGCCAGAGAGAGGAGGGTGGAGGTCAGAGACCAGTTGGACAGTGACTAAGGCCAGAGAGAGGGGTCAATGCCCAACTGGGCATGGTGGCCAAGGCCAGAGCTAGAAGGAGAGCTGAGTGGGAGCTACAGAAGATGGAGGGCTGGAAGAAGAGAAGGGGCTCTGGGGCAGAGGGAAGCTTTAGGGGGAGAATTCCAGCAAAGACCCAGCAAAAGGTTTCCTTTAAGCTGGGATGTAGAGGAAGCCAGGGATTCGCCTTTAGTCCATTCCTCCTTAGTCATTCCCTGCCCGAAACAAGTGCCAGCCTTCCTCCTGCTCCTCCCTCGCTTCCGCTGCCCTCCAGGTGAAGCTCATTTTCTGTTCTCCAGAATCAGCAGGATTCTATGACTCCTCCATGAGCTGGGGAGTGAAGAGGGTAGAACAGTACTATTAAAATAAGGGCTTTTGTTTCAGGGAGAAGTCCAAGGTCCCGAAAATATTTGTGCATTTCCTCCACAAAGGCAAAACAGCACTTTCTTTTGCTCCTGTTCAAGGCCAAGCAAAGCTTGTTATCTGTCCCAGACAGGCAGATGGAAGATGGATGGACAGACAGACAAACAGAAAGCAAGGTAGACAGGTGTACACATAGATGATAGACAGAGACAGATAGAGGGACACATGCATGGGTGGATGGATGGATAGATGGAGAGACAGATGATAGATAGATGGATGAATGGACAGACAGAGAGATACATAGATGGATGGATGGACAGATTATAGATGGATAGATAGATGATAGATGGTTGGATGGATGGATGGACAGACAGAGAGACAGATAGAGGGATATATAGATAGATGGATAGATGAATGAATAGACAGACAGATGATAGATGGATGGATGGACAGACAGATGAAAGATAGATAGATACACAGATTTGATTTCATATAAATTCTGTATTCGGGTTCCATTACTCCCTATCCTACCCTCTCTGTCCAGATATTCTCTGCTCACAGTATTCTCTTGGCAGGAGTAGCTGGGGTATCTTCATCTGCCTTCACCCCATTTTCCTGGCTTTTTTAGGTCCCAGAAAGAAAAGAAAATGCAGAACTTAATGGACTCCAGATACCTATTGTAAATAGCATTGCTAAAAGCCATTTACTTAAAGAGAGTCCTCCTGGCTTTGTGAGGCCCTCCCCCAACTCAAAGCTAGTCTTGGGACTTCTGGGGGGCCACGCCAAGGTGATCCTGGGAGAAGAAGCTGCCTTGGCCCCTGACCCTGGGCCCCCGGGGACGTTGCCACAAAGGCAGCCAGCAGTAGATCTGCTCTGGAAGAGGGACTGCCCCAGGGGAGAAGAGGATATCCTGTACCCTTGACTTGGGTGCAGTTCCTTGAGAAGGAAAAGAGGGTGACACGCTTGCCAATAGGGGATGCTGGTGTCTCCTGGAGGCAGGGCACCGCAGACTTGAGGGTTGGGGTGGGCATTAAAAAGCTCAGACTCCCACAAGGGGCTGTATCTTAGGAGAATTCGTTTTCTATTTCATTTTTGTGAAGCCCATTTCATTTCTATATGAGTGAGCAGGCCCTTTAAAGTTCACTGACCTAGGGGGAAAATGAGGATCAGAGAGAATGGGGGTTAAAACTGTGTGACGGTAAACTTCTGAAGGAAATTATCTGTAGCCATTGTCACAAGATGGGTCTGCTCTATGCATGCTCAGTTGGGAGTGAGCTCATAGACACGGACCTTGCAGGGACTCTTCAAGCATGTCCAGTTTCTTCATCTGGTCGCTCAGGTGTGGAGGGCCATCTCATGGCTTGTGGGATGGGTATCTACACATCCAAACTCTATACAGTTAAACTTGCCCATTGATTCTTCTTCCTGGGTGGTGTCTCATCTCCAGCCTCCACACTTTTGCATAGATGTTCCCCATATCTAAAATCTTCATTTCCACTCTTCAAACTCTGTATCTCCTACCACAGTCTATTATGCCATGAGGTATTTAATTAATGTTTGTCAAGTTGAACGGAATTGAATTAACTTGACATAGTTTGCATTTCCTAAATTCAGACATGAGTTTAAAAGCTGCTTTCTCCTCACCACTCACCCCAATCCTCAAACTATTTTGCAAAGAATCCAAAAACATTGAATCTGCACCAGATCAAAGCTGCCTCTTTCATTCGAGCAGTTCCAAAATGCTTTACAGGCATATTCTTAGAATTCTAAAAATGGCCTGACAAATTAGGGTGGTGGGAATAATCATTATCTCCATTTTTAGGGAGAGACAGAGAGACAGAGAGATAGAGAGAAGGAAGAAGAAGAAGAAGAAGAAGAAGAAGAAGAAGAAGAAGAAGAAGAAGAAGAAGAAGAAGAAGAAGAAGAAGAAGAAGAAGAAGAAGAAGAAGAAGAAGAAGAAAAGAAAAGAAAAGAAAAGAAAAGAAGGAAGGAAGGAAGGAAGGAAGGAAGGAAGAAAAAAAGAAAGAAAGAAAGAAAGAAAGAAAGAAAGAAAGAAAGAAAAGAAAGAAAGAAAAAAAGAAAGGAAGGAAGGAAGGAAGGAAGGAAGGAAGGAAAGAAGGAAGGAAGGAAGGAAGAAAGAGAGGGAGGAAGGAGGGAGGGAAGGAAGGAAGGAAGGAAGGAAAGAAAGAAAGAAAGAAAGAAAGAAAGAAAGAAAGAAAGAAAGAAAGAAAGAAAGGAAAAGGAAGGAAGGAAGGAAAAGGAAAGAAGGAAGGAAGGAAGGAAGAAAGAGAGGGAGGAAGGAGGGAGGGGGAAGGAAGGAAGGAAGGAAGAAAGAAAGAAAGAAAGAAAGAAAGAAAGAAAGAAAGAAAGAAAGAAAGAAAGAAAGAAAGAAAGAAAGAAAGAAAGAAAGAAAGAAAAAGAAAGAAGGAAGGAAGGAAGAAGAGAGAAAGAATAGAGAAAGGGAGAGGAGGAGGAGAAGAAATAGAAGAAGAAAAGAAAAGAAGAAGAAAAAAGAAAAGAAGTAGAAGAAGAAAAAAAGAAGAAGAAATAGGAGGGTCTACCAGACAGTACCATACCAGTGAAGGAGTTCTCCCATCAGGAGTGAGATAACTTAGCCCAGCTAAAACAGTCCTGGTTCTCACTCTAGTAGAAATAACCTAGAGTCTCCTCTCTGGTCTCTCAATAGCTCCTTCCTGAAGGGCAGGGCATTTGTCTCCACCAAACAGTAGAGAGCCCCAAACCAATGGACTTTGACAGAGCAGGTACCCCAGGAAGTCCTCTAGCTGACTGAACAACAAGGAATAGCTTGCAGCCCAGTAATATAATTTATTATATTATAAATAATAATGTTATATTATTAATATAATATTAAATAAATAATAATTTATATATAGCACTTTGAGGTTTCCAAAGCTCTAATGTATTTATCAATACTCACAACAGCTCTAGGGTAGATGCTCTTATTATTCTCATTTTACAATTAGGGAAACTGAGGCAGATAGAGACTAAGTAGGCAGTTCAGTAAGCAGTGAAGCTTTCCTTATTGTAGATTTCAAAGAAAGGGAAGGGGAAGGGAAGGGTGAAAATAATAATTTGCTGCTACCTTGAGGACTGGACACTAAGCCTGAGTGAGCTCCCCTGGAATTTTTTCTGAATATAAAATCCCCACTACAATTTGGAAAACGCCCAGATGCCAGGGCTTAGCAGAGCCACAGCAGGATCACAATTCTGAAGGCAGGAGCCGCCTCTCTGGCTGATTGTTAGAAGCCATTAGGGCAAAGTCAGGGTGACAAGTGGGGGGGGGTGTTTGTGAGAGAGTCAGAGAGAGAGAGACAGAGACAGAGAGACAGAGATAGAGAGAGACAGAGACAGAGAGAGACAGAGAGACACAGAGAGAGAAGAGACAGAGACAGACACAGAGAGAGAAGAGGGAGAGGGAGGGAGGGAGGGAAGAAGGGAGAGAGAGAGAGAGAAAGAGAGAGAGAGAGAGAGAGAGAGAGAGAGAGAGAGAGAGAGAGAGATGGAGAAAGAGACAGAGAGACAAAGAGACAGGGAGACAGAGACAGATGAGAGAGACAGAGGCAGAGAGACAGGGAGAGAGATTTACTTATTCCGCCCTTCTTCTCCTGGGAATAAGGGGTTCATAGGCTCACAGAGCCAGAGAACAGATGAGGGACGGAGGCTCTGACAGGCCCATTCACCAGGCCACCCTCCATCCCTCCTCTAGCCTCTGTCCTCTCGGATGCTGGGAGAGCCCAGATTTGGGCAGAGCAGGGCACTCCTGAACCCCAAAGCCCGGAGGAATGGCAACTGGGGAGGTGGGTCCCGTTTCCAGACTCGGTCGGATCAGACCGGGCCTCCCTTTGTGTCCCACTGGCCTAGAAGTCCTAGGGTGTGTTTTAAACTTGAACTTAAAAAACCCAACTAAGCCTCTGGCACTCATCATAGTCCAGTTTCTCTGAAGGCCCGGCTGGTTTCTTTCAAGCTCATTTGCGTGGTTGATTAATTCCTTCCTTACTTCATGGAAAATGCAATCTCACCTCCTCCCTCCAGGGCTATCTGAGCTCCATCGAGGCCCCTCATGGGCCCGTGTGCCCCAGCCCCGCTCCGGGAGCCCTGAACGCTGGGCCCGGCTGTGCCGGCACAGGCTCGGAGCCCTTTCTAGGAACTGATAAAGATCTCAGTTACCCAGAATCTGCAATCTCGAGCACCAAATAAAATGTGGTCAGGCTCTGTCCTAATTTCATTGACTCAAGATGAAAGTAGGGGAAGCCGGGAGGAGGCAGCAGCCCCCTCTCAAGGAACTCTGCCCCTCCCTGGCCTGCAGTGGGCTTTTTCGTGATGCACTAAAAAATAATCTATGCAAATTGGGGAGCGCCATTTTTGGTAGCGTGGCTTAGGAGGCACATCTGAGGTAGCTGGAGGAGATGGGGCCCTAATTAGCCCCTGTTTGCACCCGGCAGGCCCAGAATTCAAAGCTGGGCTATCAGCAGAGCGAGGGTTAATTTTTCCAATGAAAATGTATAATGATATCATACGGGTCTCTGAGGCTATCCAAGGGATCACAAGGCATTGGTAGACCTCTGTTCCCTTCTTCCCCAAATGTCTCTTCAGGGTCTGGAGGCGGGCCTGGATCCTCCTCATCAATCAATTAACCAGTTTTGTTTTTTTTAATTTAATAGCAGTTAATAGCAAAGATAGTTTCCAACATTCAGCTCTGCAAAGTTTTGTGTTCCAAATTTCTCTCCCTCTCCTCTCCCCTTGCCCCTCTCCCAAACAGCAAGCAATCTGATACAGTAACCAGTCTTTATGAAGCACCAACTATATGCTGGGCAATCTTCCAGATAGCAGAGATACAAAGACAAATTTCTGATCTCAATAACATAGCTAGGGCTTTAAAAATCGTTTCTCCTTTGATCCTTAGACAAATCTTGGGAGGTAGGTGCTATTATTATCCCCATATTACAGATGAGCAAACTGAGGAAAGCAGAGACATTAGATGATTTGACCAAGATCACAAAGCTAAATCATTTCTCCTTTGAGTCTTAGACCAATCTTGCTATTATTATTCCCATATTACAGATGAGGAAACTGAAGAAAGCAGAGAGATGAGGTGACTTGACCAAGATCACAAAGCTAGTAAGTATTTACTAGTGGGATTTAAATTCAGATCTTTCTAATTATGGGTCCTGTACTCCCTGATCTTATAGAAGGTTGGCTACCAAGTGGCGGATTTTCCCAATCCCCAAGCTGAGCATTTATGTAGAGCTTTGAGGTTGGCAAAGAGCTTTCTAATTTCTCTCCCTTTGCTCTAAGGCTGTGGAGGAGCCGCTTTCTGTATTGGTGGAAGCTGTAGGAAATCTCCACATCCTTGACTTTTGCACATGAGCACGTGCCCCAATAGACCCGTCACCTGTAGGTTTACCCCTGACACTTATTACCTTCGGGACTTTGAACAAATCTGTAGGACTCGGTTTCCTTTTCAGCAAAATGAAAAGCTTAAGGTCCTCTCCACCTCTAGATCTGTACTCAACGATCCATTTACTGGAGGCCACAGCAATGAAGATACAAAACACAATGGAACCTGCCCTCAAGAGGCTTCCATTTGATCAGTTCCATGATGTCTTTTCCAGCCATTCATACCCATGAGTCTTGGTGGGTCCTGAGCGGCAGCCCGCTGACGTCAACCATCTGCCTTCCCACAACCCTGGGCCGCTTTCAGTTGGGTTTCTTTGGAAATGGTGGCGTTGCCTGATTTCCATGAAAGAGCGTCACCCTCCAGAAGAAGGGGGCTTACACAATGGGCTTCTGTGCAGGGAGCAGCTTGAGATCGCTCCTACCCACGCCGGCCAGTCCGGTTTTCTCCTCCTCTTCAATTCAGAGCCCAGCTGACTGTCTGTTGTCTCCACAGAAAATATATATTGTTTCATTCATGCTAACAGCACTTGTGGAGGAGGGAAGGGAGCGGTTATTATCTTCCCTATAATACAACGAATACATTTACAACACAAAGACTTGCCCTCTTTGAGGAAGCCAGGGGAAAACAGAATACACCCTGGATCTCCCAGAGCCTGCCTCTCTAGCATTTAATTCTTATAAATCTCTGCCTCTTTTCCCAGCCTCCTCCGGACTGGCTTTGCTGTCCCACAGCTTAGTGGAACAGAGAGGAAAAATGCCCGCCAGTAGGGTCCAATCTCCTGTGACCCTATTTGGGGGTTTTCTTGGCAAAGATATTGGCGTGGTTTGCCATTCCTCCTCCAGCTTGTTTGACAGATGAGGAAACTGAGGCACACAGGGTGAAGTGACTTGCCCAGGATCACACAGGTAGTAAGTGCTGAATTTGTCTTCCTAACTGCAGGCCCAGAGCTCTATCCATTGATAGCCACTCTCAACTTAGGTTAAAATTCACAATCCATCAGGATTTGATTTCACAGGGGAAATATCATGAGTTGGACAAAAAATGAGGGGGGGAAAGAGGAATTGAGAGAACCACTTCTATGTCCTTGGTCAGTACGGTGGGAAAAGTGTTGGGTTAGGAGGAAGATTTAAATCCTGACTTGCCATTTGTTAGCCATATGATCTTAGGCAAGTCATTGAACATCCCTGGGTACCAATTTCCTCAACTGTGAAATGAAAGAATTGGATAAAAATGGCCTCTGCGGTTCCATCTATGATCCTTGAACCTCAGTTTCCCTGATTGTGAAATGAAAAAGCTGCATAAAATGACCACTTCCAGATCTATGCTTCACTTTCCCCAATTATAAAATGAAAGAGTTGGATAAAGTGGCCTCTGATGTCCTTCCCAGCTCTCAAGCTATGATCTTATAAAGAGGGAAATTAGAAGGAAACCCCAAACCCTCAGTTTATATTCCAACTTCCAAGATGCAGGGAGGCCATGAAGACTTTTAAAGCCCTATCTCCCCCACTAACGGGAATCCAAGGTGAACCAATTACATAGAAAGTTTAAGAGGAAAGTTTTGTATTTGTACGATTCTCAAAGGCATCCAATGCCAGTCATTCAAGGGGATCCATGATTTCATCAGTTCAGGGGTTCCACCAACTGACACCCTTGTCTGTCCATCCTGTGAGAATCTTGTTCATGTCCATCCACAATTTGGCCTCAAGGAGTCCACAATATGCTGGAGGCTTTCCTCTATTTCTCCCCCTATTCCCAGGACATCCACGAAGCCCGCTCACCATCCACAGGTCCATCCTTCACTCTTGCCACAAGATTAGCCATCTTTCTTCCAACACCATCCCTTTGTTCTTCATGGAAGATCCCAGTTAGTTATATACTGCAGCCTGTTCACACCCACCTTATGCTTTTCCATTACCTTCTTCATGATGCTCAACTTTGGCTGTTTATTCTCTATTATTCTCTATTCTATAGATTCTATAAAATATGTTCCATTCTATATTTATTCTATACATTTATTTTCAATTAAGCATTCAATTTCTCTCATCTATCCCATCCCCCCACTGGAAAGGAAAACTCCCTACTGTAATCAATATGTATAGTCATTTATTCATTCATTTATTCGTTTGTTTATTTATTTTTGCTGAGGCAGTCGGGGTTAAGTGACTTGCCCAGGGTCACACAGCCAGAAGCATTAAGTGTCTGAGCCCAGATTTGAACTCAGGTCCTGCTGACTTCAGGGCTGGTGCTCTATCCACTGCATCACCCAGCTACCCTTGCTTTTTGCAGATCTTTTCCATTTTTCTTCTGATTGCAGTCCGCTTTCCAGTTCCATCCTTAACACCCTTAAAATTGGATAATTTGCCAAGCTTCTTTAGGCCGACTTTACTCTCTACTTCTTTCTGCTTTGTGAGATGATACTGACCCTTCATGGTCCTTTGTAAAACTGTATGGACGTTCTAACCCAGAGCTGCTATCAGCCTTTCTCTCTCTCCATTCAGCAAGTCAAAATGTTTGCTGACAAAAATTCTTCCTGGATCTTTCGGTCTCCCTGTTGTACCATTAAACTTCTGCATGAAATTATTTTGATCAGTACTGGATGTCGTTTCTATTGTCCAATTCCCATTTTTTATTTTTAACGCAGGTTTAAATAATCTGTGATTTTATGCATCTTTTTCTCATTATAATTCTTTCTTCTTGTTTATTACAGATTCTTCTCTTACCTCTGACAAGTTGATGATCTGATCGTTCACAAAGAGCTGACTCAAGGTTAACTCCCACATCTGTGATTAAGGCTTTTCTTGTCTGTCAAAGCCCAGTCGGTTTTGTTCCTTGGGCGGTTACTGGGTGCTCACGAGCCTTTGGCCTTTGGCAGAACTCAAAGCTGTTTCCTTCCTCCTCCTCAGTGGGAATTTTCTGGAGACTTGTCTCTGATCTGAAGAGTCTTGTTAAAGAGTCCTTTCCGCCAAGGTGGGGCAAGGAAAATTATAGCATCTTGTCTTTCCCTGAGGGTACAGGGATGGAGTTGTGAAGCTGCCCCATGGCAGGATGGAAAATGAACTGAATTTGGAGTCCCAAGTCACTTAATCTTTGAGAGCCTCAGTTGCCTCATCTGTCCGAGGAGGAAGTTGACTCTCACCCTACCCTGCAGTCCTAGCTCTGGCCCTACTGTCCCATGATTTTAGTTTTCAGTTGGGCTTCATGGTCGCCCTTGCCAGCTCTTCCTAGTCTAAGTTGGGCAGGAAGAGAGAGTGAGTCTCCCAGTTTAGAGCTGGCCACCTCCCCGGGGATATCTCAGCATCTTAGAACCCTTGCTCTTGGGCTGGAAGGGAACTGAGGCCATCCAGTTCTTTTGCAGCTAGGGAAACTGAGGCCTAGAAGAGTGAACTAATACACACAATCAGAAACAACACTGAGATTTGAACTCATGTCTTCTGGCTCTTTCCACTGTTGCCTTCCTTCTTTTCCCAAAGAATGGACGCTAAGAGGACAATGGTCACTCAAAAAAATGTTGTAGAATTTGGATCAATTCCCTTTCAAAGGGGATGAGTTAGCTCTCCGTGTGCTTTCCTGTAGGAGGTGCTGGGAAGTCAAAAGGACAAGATTTGGGAATAAAATGTTTATTGTAGGGGGCAGCTAGGTGGTGCAGTGGATAAAGCACCAGCCCTGAAGTCAGGAGGACCTGAGTTCAAATCTGACCTCAGACACTTAATACTTCCTAGCTGTGTGTGACTTTAGATAAGTCACTTAACCCCATTGCCTTCTCAAAAAAAAGAAAAAAAAAAGTTTATTATAGCCAGGGAAGGTTGAGGTTAGTGGATCCCCCTGAGTTCTGAGCTGCAATGAGTCGGGAACCAACATGGTGATCCCTGATCTAGATCCATGGGAGGAGGTCTAAATTTTCCTGCTGGATGATTTCAAAGAGGCCTGGAGAGACTTACATGAACTGATGTTGAGTGAAGTGAGCAGGACCAGGGGATCATTGTACAAGGCAACCAGATTATATGATGGACATAGCTCCTTTCAACAGCAAAGTGATTCAGGCCAGTTCCAATAGATTTGTGATGGAGAGAGCATCTGCACCAGGAGGGAGGACTGTGGGGACTGGAGTGTGGATCACAATATAGCATTTTTTTGTTATTGTTTGCTTGCATTTTGTTTTCTTTGTCATTTTTCCTTTTTGATCTGATTTTTCTTGTGCAGCACAATATTTGTAGAAATACAGAGAGAGAATTGTACATGTTTAGCTTATATTGGATTACTTGCCATCTGGGGGGAAGGGAAGGGGGGAAATTTGGAACACAGGTTTAGCACGGGGGAATATTGAAAATTATCTATGCGTATGTTTTTAAAATAAAAAGCTTTAATAAATAAATAAATTGTCCTGCTGATCTGAATATGATCTGACTTCTGGGAAGCCCCAGCACTTCCAGCCTAGATAAAATAGGGAGACAGCTTCTAAAAAAAAATTCTTCCTCCTCCCCTGATGGGCAAAACAGATCCATAAGTGGCTGTTCTCTCTCTCCAACAGGGGACAAACAACAGGGAAAAAATGCCCTCAAATCTACTTTTTAGACCAGATTCAGCTGAGGGTGGGGAGGTCGTGGGACACCACCTCCCAGAGGCAAAAACCAGACACCGGCTGCTCCTGGAAAGGCTGCCACAGGGAGAGGGAAGGGAGAAAGATGGAGCCCAGGAAGGCATCCACTGGCTAAACTCAGCCCTTTCTGTCTTCTGCTGGAGCTGTGGTCTGCCCTTGTTTCTCAAAGGGGGCCAAGAAGTCATGGAGGCAACGCCAGGCCCTGGGAGTGAGCTGGCTTTAAGGGAAGAGGGCTGTGCAAAATCACCCACCTCATTTTCTCCTCCAGAGCCATCTGGTCCAGTGCACAGAGATAGATCAGGACACCTGGAGGTGGCCCCAGAGGCAGGGGAAAACGCTGGCCTTTTTAAGCTATCTTTTCCAGCTCTCAGTTTGACTGAGACAACACCCATTCAGTGATTAAGGCTAGGTAAGAAATTAGACGAAAAATGGACCCTTTTGCTTACTTAAAAAAAAAAAAATCAATTTGGGAGGGAAAGGTTTCTGGGTAAAATAGAAACAATTTCTATTTACACTCTTCTGAGCCATCAGAATCCAAACAAAGACCATCTGAGGCTCAAGTTGGACCCTGTTCTTGGCCAATTGATGAAAGCCAGAGTGATTTGAATTTAAGGCATGGTCCATTAAAAAAAAATCTAGCCTGTAAACTGGAAGGTATCTTCCTAGATTTCAGCAATCAAAATTTATATTTCTTTGAGTAGAAAACACCCACAGCTAAGGGTATTGATTCCCTATGTGGACGGAGGGAGAGGAAAAGAGGGAGGAAAAAAAGGGAGAAGAGGAAAAGAAGAAAGGAAGAATGAAAGAATGAAAAATTAATTCTGCTGAAGTAGATCGGCTGTCAACACCCTGCATTTTACTGATGTGCCTGGGGCAAAGCTCCAGGTGCTCCTGCCTCAGAGAACATTGCGTTTAATCCCCACCCTCAAGCTCTTTCAGCCCAGTTCTAGCATATACTTTCCTCCCACCTGGGGTTCTGTGCACCAGCCTCACTGGCTAAGCTTTTGGGCCCTTTTATTTTTAAAAATAAAATTGTATTGATCACTTTGGTTTTTACATGACCTACATTTCCCAATGTAGCCTTCCTCGTTTCCTTCCCAGAGAGCCATCTCTTATAACAAAGACATTTAAAAAAAAAAATAACAAAGACTCAAAAATAGGAAAAAAAAAAAAAAAAAAGAATCCAGGAAAACTAATCAATATGATCAAAAGATCTGATAGTATATTCAGCGTTCTACCCCTAACTCTTCCCTACCTCTGCAGAGAAGGGCAGAAGGGAAAGGACTTTTTCATACCTTTTCTTTGGAGTCTGGCTTGGTTATAATTTCTTGAAATTATAATTTCAAATTATAATAATTTGGTATTTAATTTCTAATATTTTCACATCGTACACACACACACAGTGTCGGCGTGATGGTATAGCTAACATCTGGTGGTTTTGAACACTGAGCTGAGCAGAGAGTCAGGATTGTCAGTCATTCCCCTCACTGCTGCCCCCCACCCTAAGACTCAGATTTTTTGTGGGCAGCTAATTCTCCCCTTTTGAGAGTGACTTTCTTGCTACTCCCTTCTCTGGAAGAATGGTTTTCCTTTCAAAACAAAAATATGGCAGATGCCCACCTCAGTGCCAGTTTAGCTGGCTAATTAGACACAACTATTGCTTGGGACTCACTTATACAGAGAAATCCTGGTATTCTTCCCGCCCTGGCCTAATAGGTGGATCTGACTTAGGTCAGAACAATTGTGAGTTTTAGGTTCAACATTAGAATGAGATGAGGTACCCATAGGTCATTCAAAAGTTTACTTAGTCCCAGCATAGAAAGGTTATTAAAATACTTAGAAGGAGGCCAAAGTTCCTTTTGCTTTTACATAGAAATGTATCTGGGCATGAGGGTAGATTGGGGTGAATCATACAATGTTAGACTACAAGCCACCAAGCCTGAAGGGACCTGATACCACATAGGTATGTCTTTAATACCCTTAGGTGATCAGGATGTCCCATCTGTAGACTTCCAGGAGTTAGGGTTATAATCATCAGACATGGAGCTTGAATTTTAACCCCCAGACTACATAAGTAGGGGCTACTATTGCCTCGCCTCTTAGAGAAAGAACTAATCTAGGTGCCGAGGTGGGGGTTTCATCACACCTCAAGAGTTGTAAAAATCAAATTAATCATTCTCTACTCTAATTCTGAGCCCCCAGTCATAGATGGCATTCTGGGGGAAAAAATCAGTTTAAAAATCTCTCTTCCTTACCAAGATTCCCCCAGTTGCCTACTCTGGACACTATACTGAACAGATAAACAGTTTAGCAACATGAGGGTCAGATTAATGGCCACTTAAGAGACAAAAATGAATGTTTAAACACAAAGAGTTAGGAGCTAAGATCAGCCTCTGGAATTGAGGGTGGGATTTTGAGGAGGAAAGATCAGACTCCCATCCTCTCTAGAGAGAGAAATAAAAGGAAAAGGAGATGGGATGAAGAGTCACCTACTTGGGCCTGCAGTACAAAGGGGGTTTAGAAACACAGATTAAGACTTGGGCTCCAGCCACCTTAGAGCTAACTGGCCACTGGATCCAGATGATTTCAGAGAAATGGATGCTCATGACTTCGCACGACCCTCTCTCCCTTAAATCCAATTCACTTGCATGTCACATCATCACCTTCCTGACAACACAGCCCGCTTGGACAACAACTTGAGTGTAGCAAGAGAGAGACGCCCCAGCTCTAACAGGTAACAGCCACAGAAAGGCCCCTGGAGACATGCTGGTGGAAGCATCTTCCTCCAAAGGAGGACGGAGAAGTGCATTCAAGCCATCCCCATCTCACCTTGTTCTGCCACGCTGAAGCAATGGAACCCTTAAGGGAATTCATTCTACCCAGGTGGCTCTCAGCTGCCAAACCCAGACCTTTGACATTTTGGATCACCCTCTTCCTTGATACTCAGAGACTCCCCTTTGTCTCCTAGATCTCCTCCTGCCTCTCTGGCTGCTTCTTCTCTGGATCCTCCTTTGCTGGATCCTCCTCCAGATCACACTCTCTAACTGTAGCTGTCCCTCAGATTTCATCTGTGGGCTCATCACACTTTGGAACTTTTCAAAATCAAATCGATAACTCTCCTCAAACTCTGGCTCTCTTCCCTTCTCCCTCTAAATGATTTCTCTTGATGATTTCATTACCTCCCATGGATTTAATTTAATTTAATACTGACTATTCTCAAACCTACTTAGCTTATCCTAAACTCTCTGCTGATCCCCAGTCTCTAACTGCCTTTCACACATCTTGAATTGGCTGTCCAGTAGACATTTTCAACCCAATATGTTCAAAGGTGAAACTCTCCTGCTCCCACTTTCCCTATGACTGATCGTGGCAAGAGCCATCTTGAACTCCTCCTTAGCTTTCAATACCCACGTCCGATCTATTTCCAACAAGTGTCGTTCACCTCTGAATCAACTCTCCAACACCCCCCCCTTCTCTCCTCTGACCTGCCCCTCCCAGTACAGACTCTCATCCCTCATACCTGGACTATGGCACTAGTTGCTGAGGGGTAGGGATCTTCCTGGCTCATTTTTGTCTACTCCCATCATCCTTCAGCCACTAAGGTGCAGATGGATCATATCACCCATGTGACTCTCTATCACCTCTTCTTACCCCTCACTCCTTTGCACGTACTCTTCAATCCAGTGATACTGGCCTCCTCCTGGTTGGTCCATGAATAAGCCCCTCCATCTCTTGGTTCTGGCCATTTTCTCTGCTCTCCTCCTCTTCCCCTGTTAACTCTCTAAGTCCCAAACAAAATCGCATTGTCTGCAGAAAGCAAGGAGCCCAACCACTTTTAGTCTAGGGCCTTCCCTCTTTTAATTATTTCCCACTTTCCCCCCCCCCCACTCTAGTTTGTTTGTACATATTTGTTTGCTTGTCTTCCCCCATTAGATTATAAGTTCCTTGGGAACAGGGACTGTCTTTTATTTCTTTTTGTATCCCTAGATCTTAGCATGGTGCCCAGCATACGGTAAGAGCTTAATAGTTGTTGACTGATTGGAGAAAGAACAACAAAAAATGCCTCTGTAGCTCCCCCACAAACCTCATTCCTCATCCCCACTGCTTAACCCCATCTCTTCTCCCATATATCACCAAGTTCCTTCAGTGCCCAAGGGGAGAGACCGAGAGAGATAGAAACAAAGACAGAGACAAAGACACAGAGAGAGACAGAGACAGAAAAACACACAGAGAGAAATAGAGAGGGGGGACAGAAACAGACAAAAGAGAAAGAAAGAGAAACAGACACAGAGAGACAGAGAGGAGGGAGACAAAGAGACAGAGACAAAAGAGAAACAGAGACGGAGACAGAGAGACAGAGGAAAGAGACAAAGAGAGACAAAAGAGAGAGACAGAGACAGACAAAGAGAAACAGAGACAGAGAGATAGAGAAAAACAGAGAGAGAAAGAGAGACAGAAAGAAACACAGAGAGAAAGCAGAGAGAAGGGAGATAGAGACAGAGACAGACAGAAACAGAGAAACAAAACAAAAACACAGAGATAGAGACAGAGAAAAAGAGAGAGAGAGACAGGGAGACAGAAACAGAGACAGAGAAAAACAGAGAAAGACAGAGACAGAGACAGAGAGAGAAAGACTGTGTATGTGTTTGGACAACTGAGTCTAGCAGAGTAGGAGATGTTTTCACAGGCTCCCCTACCCTTCCCCTCCCCGGAATTGCTTTTCATTGCCTTCCATGCTTTGAACACCTCTGTTTATGTTAAGTGTGCAGGGACTTGGTGAGACCCAAGGGGCACAACCCTGTCACCTCACCCCAATCTGATCCTCTATGATTATAAACTGCTTCAGAGGAGGGACCATTTAGATGTTCTTTTTTCCTTGAACCGGTGCCAGAAAAAAACCGCTCGGCACAATAAATGTGTTGACAGGTTGTAAATAACTGACTCTGTGAACTTGACTGCTAAATCAGCTCCTCATAGACTGGCTCCAGCCTGCCTTTCCAGAGTAATTACACATTACCCGCCATCATGCACTCCATGTTTCCGCTGAACCTACTCTCGGTCCCCCGCACACAACATGTTTGCACAGGCTAGCTCTCTCCCCCTTGGCTAAAATGATCTTCCTCCTCACTTCTACTTATTGAAATCCCAGAGTCCTTTGGGGCAAGGCTCTAGTCCCCTTCTTCCTTAGTTTTGGAAGCTCTCTTCCCACCCCTGCCTCTCAGAAACGATTCCCTGTCTATTCGGTATTTCGGTCGTGTCTATGTGTGTTCCATCCCTCCCTTTCCACTTCCCACCTCTGGTTCCGAATATTGGCTCCCCATGAGTGGACTCTGTTTTTGTAACTCCCGCAACCAACACAGTGTCTGAAACATAGTAGGTATATAATATGATACGTGCTTGTTGGAGTCAACTGAATTATTTGATTTTATTCTCATTAATGATTTATGAACCGGTTGGAAAGGGAAAGCTTAAGCTATCGGGTCATAGCCAGAATGCAAATGATTTAACGATACTTTTCAAAAATACTCATTTGAATTGGGGAGAATGACAGTCTTAATTAGTGAGAGCAGTAAGAATTTTGGTGGTATTGTAAGAATGAAAGAGGAAATGCTATACTTACGGACTGCACATGCTGCTTTGTGTGTGCCCCGTGAAATATCTGGAGCATTGAAATAATATTATCACTATTAAGCAGTTTGATTGACTTTGATTAACAGTGACTGACCTCTGTAAGCCTACAGGAAGGTAGTGTGTCACTGTACCAGTTATCCAGCAAGGGAGCATAATATCTGCATTGTCCACCTGGCGAACCCTCCTTCAGCCACCAGCCTGGTAACTTCTGTGCTATATGTGCAGCATAGCCTCCCCATTATATATGCTGTATTACATATATATATATATATATACTGCATTATACATATATATACATATATACTGCATTATACATATATATGTATATACTGCATTATACATATATATATATACATATATATATACAGCATTATACATATATATATGTTATATAATGCAGTATTCCCATTAGTTGTATCTCCAGATACATAAACAAGGTGAAGTTAATTTCTGGGGTCCCTTGGCTCCCCAGAGGTTAAATACCTGCCAATGAAGAGTTTTCAACATCCTACTTGCAATCTTATGAGGCTATTAATTCATACTATAAAAAAAAGAGCTTGCAAGGTGCTACAAACATTAGGACAGCCCCATCCAGAGTTGGCGTTAACAAGTTTTATAATTGATATTAGCCCAAAAGGTTAAGAAGTATGAGTAAAAATTGCACATATTTAACCTATGTGGAATTGTTTGCTGTTTGGGGGAGTGGGGGGGAGAGAAAAAAATTGGAACACAGATTTGAAAAGGCAAATGTTGAAAATTATCTTTTAAGTATTTGGAAAAAGAAAATACTATTTTTAAAAAGATCTTCAAAGAAGTACGAGTAAATAATTTCATTTTCTGCTTTAACACAAGAATTAAAGTATCAAAATGGTATAAAGTGACAGTTAATTACAAAGATTTTAAATAATTTTAAACTTTAAAAAATTAGTTTAAATATCAAATGGAATAATATAAGAAACAGTTTTTATTTGGAGATTTGGAGCCAATGACATTGAGACTGTGAACTTCAGGGGTGTAGAAAGGGCAATCTTCAGCCTGAGAAGTCATCACTCAGAAGGTGATAAGAGCTACCGTTCATTCTCTAGGTTCAGGACTGGTCCGTTACCCCAATGTTCTTCTTCTTCCATCAGAAGAGAGAGTTGAAGAATCTGAAAATGGATGACAGTCCCTTCCAAAGATGAGTCTCCCCAGCAAAGCCGACAAATAAAGTGTTGGCAAAAGAAAGGGAAAGGAGCACATTTATTAAATGCCTATTATCTACCAGGCACTTTACCAATAGTATCTCATTTGATCCTCATAATTCCCCTGAAAGGTAAGTGCCATTATTGTTCCCACAGGAAACTCAAGCAAAAAGGTGAAGTGACTTGTGTAAGTCCCACAGCTAGTGTCCGAGACTGGGATTTGAAGCCTGGTCTTCCCGACTCCTATCCCAGAACTCTCTCCCCCTTGAAGAAAATCAAAAAAAGGAAATGACAAGAAAGTACTGTTTGAAACCCAAGATCAGAAAAGCTGAGTACGCCAGCATCCTTCCTCACCTGTCTCTTGATCTACCTTTGCCTTTTCTGACTTTCTGGCTGTTCGGGGGCTCTGCTCCCCAACTTCCTGCGGACACTTGGTCCTTGACGGAATTAAGGGACCTTGGGGCCCCCTTTTCTTTTCTAAGTCTCTGCTTCCTCATCTCATTTCTAAGGGTTCTAACATTCGAGGAGGCCCTTGCTGCCAAATTACAATGCAAATCATATTCACTCATCACCATCTGGGGAAATCCCAGATCTGCAAGCGCCCCGAGGCATGACCAATGTGGTGTTGGCACATTTGTTTCAAGCAATACCCCAAACCCCCATTTTCCAGAGTACGATTGCCTAACAACTTTGTAATGGTAAAAACAGGCTGGATCCTGTCGATTTTCATCCCAGGAAGAGGTTCTGGGCAAATCTGTGGGAGTTCTGTGATGCCCCAAGAAATGCAAAGTCACTGATTAGGATGTGAGCCTTCTGAGTCACGGAGGTCCTCAGAGATCACTGAATCAAACCTCCCTGCCTAGATGAACCTTTCCTCTCTCAACCAGCAGTAATTAGGCACCTACTGTGTACCAGGCATTGTGCTGAGTGCTGACATTCCAAGATTTTTCTGATGAGGGATTACTTATCCTCTGTACCCTCATATCTATGAGGAATCATGGTTAGGCAAATGAGATTGGCTAAGATGAGAGGAAAAGATAACGATAAATGTTGGCGGGATGTGAGAATACTGGGACACTGATGCATTGTTGGTGGAGTTGTGAAATGATCCAATCATTCTGGAGAGCAATTTGGAACTAAGCCCAAAGGCTATGAAACTGTGCATACCCCTTGACCCAGCAGTGCCATTACTGGGTCTGTATCCCAAGGAAATCACAAAGGAGGGGAAAGGGTCTGAACATCTGCAGTGGCTCTTTTTTGTGGCGGCAAAGAATTGGAAAATGAGCAGATGCCCCTCAACTAAGGAATGGCTGAATAAGTTCTGGTAAATATGAAAGTAGTAGAATATTGTTGTCTATAAAAAATGATGAACAAGCTGATTTTAGAAAAGCCTGGAAAGATTTACATGAACTGATGCTGAGTGAAACAAGCAGAATCAGGAATATATTGTATACAGTGTGCGATCAATGATCAACTAAGAAAGCCTTGGTTCTTCTCAGCAAAGTGAGCCAAAGCAATCCCAACAGACTTTGGACAGGAAATATCATTTGCATCCAGAGAGAAAACTATGAAGAATGAATATAAATCAACACATGCTAAGTTCACTTTTTTTCTTTTTCTTTTGTTGTTTTTTTTCCTCTCATGGTTTTTCCCTTTTGTTGATTTTTTTTTCTCCCAACATGATTTCTTAAGGAAATGTGTTTTTTTAAAATAATGTACATGTATTACCAATAAAAAAATTAAAAACAATAAAAAAGGACAATGCTATTTAATTGAAAAGGGCCATGAACTGGGAACCAGCAGCCTTGGGTTCTACAACTAACCAGGTATGTGAAGTCCCTTCATTTCCTGATTTCTTTTCCCATCTGTCTATAACATGGGGCATTGGACTAGATACCATTTCAGATCCTTTCAGCCAAAGGATTCTACAACTCTGGAGTTTCCTGGCCTGGAACTATTCATTTGATGCATTTCATTTATGGAAACCCACAGAGCCCCTCTCGTTTTTTGTTTTTTTCTCTTCCACTGGTCCACGCCATCCCTCAAAGGCTAACAGACTCAACATCTGCCCGAGCAGAAATTCCTGATGGGGAGAGGGTCATTCAGCCTCTTACCCTCCCCTAGCTCATACTCTGACAGAATTTCTGCTCCTCCCTGCATAAGAACAAGAGTCTGGGGCCATAATAAATTGGGAAAGCAACATGGTGGCCGTACAAGGTAACTGGCAAAGTCCTGGATGTTCACTCAGAAGCTCCGCCCTCTAGGCCCTGTCCCACTAGGCAGGCATAGAGCTCCACAAGGGTTGCTTAATTCCTCTGGCCTATCTCCTTATTTTTAATATCGGGATGAAAATCCACTCTTACCCTGCAGGGTTGTGAGTTGTCCCAAGTGGCATCTGAGCACTATAAAAGTACAAGATGCTAGATTAATGCTTTGTGTGTTATTATGGATAGAAAGGAAATTTATCTCCATCTTTTGAACATCTCCATCTTTTTTCCCTTTCTCTTATCTATTAATCTGGCTCACAAGCCAAAAACCTCTTTGTGACCCTGACTCTCGGAGTTCATTAGCCTTGGTTAGAGAAGCAAGGAGAGAGGGTCAAGGAGAAGGCCATGGGTCTCAACCCATCCCTCAGGATTATTAGAAATCCTCCACTGGGGTCTGGCCAAACCTGGGCTTGTTACTGGGATGGAGAAAAGCATCTCCATTAGGAATGAGGAGGTACATTGGAGGCGGCCTTTAGCAGGGAGAACGAAACCCACTTAAGAAAGGGTCCCATTACATCTCCCCTCCCTCTCCTCTTAAAGACTGTGCTAGAATGAGCTCAAGTCTGGCTCTAATATAGGACTCCTGTAAAGCTGGAAGGACTAAAGGGGATCGGTGGGTGAGCAAGGATGGGACAACGGTCCCCTTCCCATCCCATGGGAAGAGTTAATTCAAGAGTAAGCATGAGTCTCTTTCCATCCATCCCCTGCCATTAAAACAGGTCTTCCCAGAGGAGCTAGTCCATCTGCACAGTGGAGCACAGAGGCTCGATCCCCAGGCACAACTACATGGAAGTTGGCTCAGAGCCTACTTTGGGTGGTGGTGGAGAGGGAGGGGAATCCTTGGGGGCATCCGACCCCCTTCCTGCCAAGGCTGAGGGGGGTCTATGATGTCCTCCTGCTCCGCGGCCTTTGCTCTGTGTTCTGCCCTGAGTCCAGCTGCCCCCCAAGCATGCGGGCTTTGTTGGAGCAAGTCCTGCTGCTGGGGCAAGCTTTGGCTCCTTCTTAACGGGGTGGAGAAGACCAGTGGCAAGCCCTCCTTACAATAAAGGGAGCTGGTCCGAGTCGCCTCCTCCGCCATCTCAAGCAGCTTCACCACACAGTCCGAACACAAGTGTTTCAGCCAGAAGTAGCCCTTGTGGAAGGTGATCCGCAGGCTGATGGGGCCCGATGGAATCCTGACACTCAAGCTGAACAGGCAGTCCTCCTGGGCACTGTCCCGCAGCAGATAGGTGCCCACGGGCTCCATTTCTAGCCGGGCGTGGGCCTCACGCACTGACAGAGGCCCCCAGTAGAAGTCACGGGTTTGCAGGACGCTGAGGGAGCGCTCTACTACCTCCCATTCGTGGTTGCGAAAGGCCCGGAAGCGAGTGGGCAAGCTGGACCGAGCGGGGATGAAGGGAGGCACCGGCTGCTGCCGAGAGGGAGGTCTCCCTGGTTCTCGGTGAGCTGCCGTGCCGGCCCTCCCTCCGAGCATCTCCCACATGGCCCATGAGTCCAAGAGCGAAGCATCCTTAGCGTCTCTACATCAGACCTGGGGGTGAAAGGGGAGGAAAGACTTGGCTGAGTAGTGATAGCTAATGTCTACCCGGCTCCCGGTTAGGGGGCACAGACCCCAGGAGACGAGAACCGGCCCATTCCCCAACCCCTTTTTTCAATGATACTCCATTTAAGGTACATTTTAAAGACAGAAAATGGAAAACAAAGTGTTTTTTTTAATATCAAATATCAAAAATCTCAATAAAAGGATGGTTCACACCTCTCAGACTGGCTAAGATGGGAGGAAAAGATAATGATAAATGTTGAAGGGATGTGAGAATATTGGGACACTGATGCATTGGAACTCTGAATGGTTCCCAGGTCAACAACGATGTTGCCCAACAAACGAGGGAAGGGGACATACTGTAATGACGCTAGCCTTCTGATGTGATTCATAAAGTGGCTTTGGGAGCGGGGAAGCTCTGAGCCATGGAAGCATCACCCAGAGAGTCAGAGAGCCGCCCAGGTAAGGTCCTCAGAAGCTCGCTATTGGCCAGGGTCGATGCTGGTAACCCCCAGTGTGAACCTTCTCTCTGCCGGGGCAGATCTCAGCCACCTGTGCCTTTTAATGATGTCCTGTATCCAAGATCTTGCTGAAGTCTTCCTCCAGGTCGACCTTTTTAAACTGAGGGGTAATAGCACAGACTCAGACTGTTCATATTTACTCTCACCATGTGAGCGGCCCATTGCCTAAAGGGCACTAACAAGTCTGTCCCCCCAAAATCGACCAGTCTCTTTCCTCCATAATTACCCTTGAATTTTACTTCCATGAGCACAGGGACATCTGCTGCATTTAAAGGCTTCCCCTCCCCCCCAGTCACCCACCCACTCAATTATAGACTTGGCTATTACTGTGAATCCAGAATTTCGGCTCCTTGAAGGAAGGGATGACAAGGCTTTTGCCTTTCTTATAACTCTGTCTCTTAGCACAAAATGAGTAATTAAGGAATGCCTCTTGACTGACTCACTGACACTCCCCATCCCACAACTTTGAGGCCTTCTCTTAAGGCATGGAAGGGTTCCAAGTTTTTTTAGTGGAGAGTATAGCCACCTTGAGGAGATAAATCACAGGTCCTGGGAGCCGCCAAGTATGGAGTTGGTCAAGTATTAGAATTTCACTGAAAATTCGGGCCACTGAAATGTCAGATGAAGTCTCTGTCCCCCAAAATATTCTCATGGGCAAAACACAGACAACTGCACTGAAGCCGTACTAATTGGAACGAGGGCACCTGCCAGGTTGAATTAGTGAAAAGTCTGAAAAAAACACAAGATTTTTAACAGCATAAAGAATCAGTATCCTAGCAGGGTAAACTTGCTACAGATGTGGCCCACCCATTCTCATTCCTCAGTAGGTCACGATAAAATTGTACCCAGGAACACGCTTTCTGCCACCACCACAGTCTTCAATTACATGTCAAACTAATGTACAAAGCCCTTCTAACAAAATCGCTAGCTCAGGAGCCTCAAAGCAGCACTCACGGTGACTGACAGCCTCTGGGATTTAATGGAGAATTGGAGGTGAATGCTTCCAACAAATTGTTTTTAAAGTAATGTGTTTATTCCCCAGAAAGACACAAAAGCCCAAGTTTCCCTAAGCGTTACATTAGTGGAACCCTACCAAGACTGGCTTTTAAAAAAAAACACAACACACTTCCAATTAAAATAAGACAAAATAAAAGCAGTCAATAGGTATGTATTTCTGTTTCTTAGTAGCTTTCCCCATCCCCGTGTTATTCAGTAATACTTAAAAACAATTTGGCTTTCCTTGCTCGTTTGACAAGTGAAAGCTATAAATTACTTCAGAGGCCAGGCCCAGGACCTTCTAGTCTGGGTCCAGTGACCAGGAGAGCCCCGACATGCTACCTGAAAACAATTATGTCTGTCCATTATTAACAGGAACAGGCTCTGACAGGAATACATGCTGTACTTCTGCCCATTATCCAACAGGACTAGATAACTTATCACATGGATCGGTCTAGATAAGCCTTTTCTTCCCAAGTTCCATTGGCTCCTGGGGCCAAGGAGGGGCCTTTGATAATGGTTAAAGGAAAATCCCATTGATAAAAACCATTTGTAGACATTTATATATTTTAACTACTGGGATGGCTTTTTACCATCTACATAATTGGGGTGATTTCTGTGATTCTGCGTACACTGAAGTAAATTTTTCCCACGTGTTCAAAATAATGTCTGTCAGCCCCTGAATGACAGAGATTCACGGCCAAGGAAACACGGCCATAAAATGGCCGACAGTTTTCACCTAGGGCTTGGAACCGGGCTATCTTTTGGACCAGGATTTACCGAAAAGAATACTTTTCTATTCGATCACTACCTCGTTAGGTTTTGAGGAGGATTTCAGAGGAACAAAGTATTAACAGAAAGGAGAGAAAACAGACCATCTTAATTTGGAGGATTTTTCTCCCACTGTTGTTGAGAAAATGGGACAATGGATTCACTCTTTCTGGAGCAAAGAAACTTAATGGTTCTTTCGGAACACATATGTTAGTGTCCTTTAGGCTCATATGACACTAGACACCCAAGAGCTGCCCTGTTAGCTTAGAGGAAAACCCCAGAAAGGTACATCAATCCTCATTCCAGGAGACAGGGAATTTACAGATTACGGATTACAGGAAATTACAGGAGGATCCTGGAAGAGAAAGGAAGAGGAAATAGCTGGCAGCTTATTACACCAGTATTAGGCTGGCATCCAACAGATCTCGCTTGTGAGTTGAGATCAGCGCTCAGAATGCTTAGCTTTCTCGTTTTCAAAATGAGATGGCTGAACTGGAAGACGCTGAAATCTGATGACTTAAAATTATTATTGTCCCATTTACAGGCAGAGAAACCAAGGTGGGACGTGGTTCATTGTGACTTGCATACAGACCATAAAGTGAATCAGCAGCACTCAATCAATTTATTCAAGCTTAGATCTGAAGCTTTTAACCCAGTTTTGTGCCACAGGAAAGCCTAGGGACTCTTCAAAAATTATAATCTCAAGTAATTGAAGAAAATGTCAAATTTCAATGAGAGGTTGGTGAAAATAAGGAAGTTTATGGACCCACTGAAATCTCTCCCCAGTCTACAGCAGAGAGACCAGGTCGAGCACCCTGGAGCTAAAGAAGCTCCTCCTTATACAAGCTTCTAGTGCATGGAGTGTTCAGGTATTCAGCCTTTCCTAGTCAAGATTTCACTTATAAGACCAGCCCTCCACTCTCCCGAGGGCAACGTGGCCATATTCTTGGAATATGTCATCCTGTCCCCCACATCTCTTCCTGCCCATGAACTGAGCTGGAATTTTGAGAAAAAGCTTACCTGAGGTTACAGGTTTAATCCCAAGGAGAGGCTCAGGTCTGAGCAAAGACAAATATTTGGACTCCTCCTTTTCCCACCCCATCCACGTCCCCCTCAGCAGGTTTATCTGCTTTCTCTCAATCTTTTTCTCAATCTCTCCTGGGAGTCCCTCCCTGCCCACCCTCAGGATCACAATAAAGGATCTGAACCAACTAGAGAAAGTGCGTTCTTTGTTTGGGACAAGGGTATTTGGTAGAGGTACCTCACTCCCCCTTGTGTGTGCGCGCGCTCTCTCTCTCTCTCTCTCTCTCTCGACTTAAGAAAGTCCCTTTGGTGTCAGAGGGGAGTTGATTGCATAAGCTCATATTCCAAAGCCTCTTATGGGTACAGGTATGACCCCGGGCTCTTGGAGACTATGCCAGTGGCAATCTCTAGGGAATCCTACCAAGCCGAGACAATTTCCTGGATTGTCCAGTGATGGATTGTAGATGAGGCATCAGAGGACCAGCCTAGCCAGATTTAGAGTCATTCATCACCAGGGACTAGCTGCTTCTTCAAAAGCAAATAACAAAGATTATATACAGTTGGGGCTCTTAATGCTGGGGTCCATGAACTTTAAAAAAAATTTTTTTTGATAACCATTTTCCAATAAAATTGGTTTCCTTTGTACATTTTACTTCATAAATTTAAAATCATTATTCTGAGAAGGGGTCCAGACTGCCCAAGGGATCCATGACTGCCCCCCAAAATTTAAAAATCCATGATCTACTATGTGATAGAGGGATTGTGATCCATATCAGTGACAGAAATACCCAGGTTGGTGAAATGATAAACCACTTTAGCAAGGAAATAGTACTAAGTGAAGGATGTAGCAGGTCAGCATTTCATGAAAGTGACGAAAAGAGCTGAGGATGCAGGATGGGAAACCAAGACCAGCCCCAACCTGCCCAAGTGATTTCTATCCAAACACACTAAGGCCTTATTGGTGCTTAGGATGCTTATTTCGGGAATGAGACACTCATGAACAGAGCAGGCTTGAGTCACCGGCAACCTTTGGGGAGGCCCTTCAGGAGCTGCTGGTCCTTCCTTCTCGGAAGGTCATTCTTACGCTTCCAGAACATAGGCACTTAAAGTGCATACTAGGAGTAAGGAGGACCTCGATGCAAGTCCATGCATTATTAGCAGGTGGGGAAATGGGAGAAGCAGCCTCAGTTCTAGGACCTTGGGGCAGACCTCCACTACTTTATCAAACACATTTGTCTATAGAACAAACATCCTCCTTTCCCTCTCTCTTCCTACTCTCCCAAATGCCAGTAACCAGTAACCAGCTGAGTGGGATAATTTTGCGTGTGTACAACTTAATTCAAAAGCTCTTAACCTTCGAGGGGTCGAGGAGTCTGAGGCTCTGTGAACCTGTATAGGAAAGTAAATCACATCTCTATTTTCACTAACTTCTAATTGAGATTCAGCATTTCCTCCAATTATTCGAAGCCTTCACTGTGAGAAGGGGTCCTTAGTCTTGATCAGGGAGGGGTCCCTGGTACAAGGAAGGGAAAGAAGCCCTGCTTTAGTTTAAGGACAGGACTTTCTAATGGAAACTACCAGCCGTGAAAAAAGAAATTCTAAACAAACTGCATTGTGCTAGTTTATAATCAAGATACGTATACCACAATTCACTTTTAACTTCCAAGTCTCCCAAAAAGTTACTGGATGACTCAAGCCATTGACATTTGGTAACTTTAGCAAAAGCTATGCTCTTCAAGTCCACTTTGTGGCTGTCTTGAATCCCTTTTTCATTTGTTAATTGGGATTTAGTTATCGAAAATTTCTATGCAAAAAAAAAAAAAAAAAAAAAGTACTGGTAAAGGGAATAAGGGGATGCCGCCTTTATGAATTTTAAAGGCACTAAAACTGTTTCCTCCGGCTCTTCCCCAAGTATAGATTCAGCTGAAATGGTGTGTAATCACTTCTCCTGCTCAGAAGAGGATGCTTTCTCCCCATCCTCAAGGACAATCGATACTTACTGTCCACGGGGACAAATTTAAGCTGACTGGGTCAATGCCCAGTGTCTCTGAACCAAAAGCCCTGGTGCCTTTGAGACTGGCTCTCCCTGAGGGAAGTTTGGCACTGCTGGGACCTACACTGACTTATTCAATAACCTCAGAAGTTTAATATATTATTATATGATAATATTATATGATATATTATTAAACATATTAATATTATCATATATTATTAAGTATATTAATAATATTATTATTGATTATATTAATTATTATATTATAATATTATTGAGTATAATAATATTATTAAGAATTAACAATATCAACAAAAGCAATAGTTAGCTTTGATAGTATTCTTTAAGGTTTTCTAAATGATCTCCTTTGATTCTCACGACAATCCTGTGAGATAGATACTGTTATTATCATTCCCAAAGCACACGTAAGGAACTAAGGCAAGAAGCCCTTAAGTGACTTGCCCAGGATCACCCCAGCTAGTAAGTGTCTGAGGTGAGATTTGAATTCAGTTCTTACTAACTCCAGGCCCAATTCCTATTCCACTGCGCCCCCCAACTGCTTCTAAAAGAAAGACTGCCCACAAATGAGGATTTTCTATTTCTTATGGGATGTCAATTATTCTTATCAAAGGACAGCACAGAACTGTGTTTACTGAGATGGTAGAAACACATATACCCTAATGTAAGCACATAAATCCATTTATTCTTTTATCTATGAAAGTTAGAATACAATGCTGCTGAGGGTTGGGACACCAGGTTTCTAACATTTGACCCTCATTTGGGCCTTTCTGAATCATAAAGGACTTATTACAAATTTTAGAAAGATGGCATCTTGCTAGGATCAAAATAGAATTATCGAACCTGGCAAAGGACTTTTCCCTGACCTCAATAAGCAAAATGCATGACAGCGTGGGATAGTAGATTTGTCGCTCACTCGGCCAACCAGGCTGAATGTCACCCAAAGACCACACTAAGACTTAGAAGAACTTGAATTCAAATCCTGCCTGATCCTAAGGAAGTCCTTCTGAGACTGCTTCCACTACTATAAAATGAGCAGACTTTTAAGGTTTGAGTCTTGCAGTGCTGGGAGTTCTGGGATTCTGGACCAACCCGGCATTCTATCTCATTTCCAATTCTCTGAGACTAGCTCGGGCTGGGCTTGATGGATCGGTTGGGGAGAGGCTTTCCCAGGAGTACCAAGGCAAGGGGCAAAGACGCCCGGAGGGTTAATTAAGAGCTCTTTCCTGGGCCTCATTCATTTGGCATTCGGGGAACAGAATCACTGCCTATTGTCACAGGCGACATGGAATCCTGCCCGCTGAGATGATTAGCAGGGCTTTCAAATCGAAGCCCACGCACACACGTGACCGTGCACATCCTATGAACACAACCCGTTCCCAGCTCTGGAGGCTGCCAAGTGTGAAACAGCCAGGGGAGAGCTGCCTTTGATGCCAAGAGGAGCCAGATCCTACCTGTTCTAACAGCATCACACTCGCCTCTCCATCGATCTGTCTCTGGCCTAACCAGGCTGGAAGCAGCCGTCACCGGGGAGTGTCTCTTCTGGCTCTGTACCCTAATCAATTGTGTGCCACAGACCACAAGGACTACTTAAGCATTAGGTGAACCGGGGAACAGGAGAAGGGACCACGGCCCCCCAAGCTCACACTAAGGGAACGATGTTCCAGCCGAGCCAGAACACGGCACTACCTCCAACGCTGCCCAGTTTGATGCCAGCCCCAAGCCGACAGCCATACACATAGCATCTGGAACGTTCAGATCCCGGGCACGGGGCCAATCATCTCTCAAAGCCTTGGGCCCAGGATAACTGGAGGATAACACATCCTCCAGTAACTCAGAACAAAGCACAACTGGAAACTCCCTGAAAAACCTAGGCCAGTTCTGTGTGAGCCTAGCAAGGTTAATGGTGCCAGTCATTGAATGGTGTAACACCACGAGAAACTCCATGATTTGTGGACCTGGAAATGTGTCCGTCCTCCTTTTGGGGGAGAATGGAGAAACCATTGATGTCATGATGACAAGAAACTGAGAAAAGGACCTGATGCACAAGGTGGGAGTGGACTGGATCAGATCACTCTCAAAAGAAATAAAAGGCACACAGAAGCATGATAATTACTGCTAATGATAACTCACATTTTTACAACTATTTTACAACCAGCTTTTCCAATAGCAATCCTGAACAACAGGTAGGTCAAGTAGCATTTATGCCCCTTGTGTAACAGATGGGGAAACTGAGGCTTAGAACTTAGAGGATTTACTCAGCTTACCAGTATCAGAGCTGGGATTTGAACTCATATCTCCTAACTCCAAATCAACAGCTCTACCCACTACACAAAATTAACATTAAAAGATTATCTTTTTTTTTTACACCTGAAGACCGGTTCTTTGTTATAAACTAACAGATGACAAATCTCCATATTATAAATACATATTCGCAAATATCATTGAAAATTCAAAAAACAAATTCTTAGGATTTTATGTTCCTGACACACGAACATAGAGACTTAGCAGAAGAAATTAAAATTATGTGGAGACAAAATGCTAAAAGATTATCTTACAAAACATTATGGAACTTGGTCAAAAGAAACGGGTCCGCAGAACTGTTCTCTATGACCTAGCTCCACATGGGGAAAACCAGAGCTGCCCTTTTTGTCAGTTGCCCAGGAGACCCCCTACTGCCAACAAGTCTGCCCTATTACCCCAGCCACAAAACCACATCTATAGAAATCCTTTTTAATTCCTGCCTTCTTAGGTATCACGGCTATGACTCTGGACTCCATTCTCTCCCCCGGATGCTTAACATTTGAGATTCTACCAGCAGCATCCATGGTTCCAGATTTCCCACAGATCCTCTGATGGTGAAGGGGTGAGGGAAGAGGAGAGAAGAGATGTCATCGACCACAGGCAGAGAGGAAACACATGGAGGTCCTGGAGTCTTGACTTAAGCAAAACTCTGGCTGACTGTTCCAGGGTTATAGGATGGAGGGCTGCGAGGGATCTCAGAGGCCAGCTGAGCCACGGAGGTAGAAATAACTTGAATCCTAGATACAGATGAGGTTCAGAAGAGACTCATCCAAAGCAGCATGGGGAGTAAGTGGCAGAGATGGGATTCAAACCAAAGCCTTCTGGCTTCACAGCCATTGTATTTAGAGGCAGGACTGTATCCCCAAATAATAATAATAATAATAATAATAATAATAATAATAATAAATAGCATTGACCTAGAGCTTCGAGGTTTGCAAAGCACCTTATAAATATAATCTCATTTGATCTTTACAACAAATATAGGAAGTAGGTACTATTAGTATTCCCATTTTATAGATGGGGAAAGTGAGGCAGAAAGAAAGACTTACCCAGGACTACACAACTAGCGAGGGTCTCGGGCCAGTTTTGAACTCAGATCTTCTTAACTCTTTCACCATAATAACCTTGTGGAAGGAATAATGCAGATATTAGTATTCCCGTTTTATAGATGGGGAAATTGAGGCTCAAAAAGATGACATCACTGGCCGACAGCTCATAAATGTCCTAGACGGGATTTGAACCCAGGCCTTCTGACTCCAAGTGCAGTGCTATTTCAATTATATTTTAATTTGGCAAAGGTCTTGTAGATGATCCTCAGAGCCGCAGAATCTTGGTATAGGTCAGGAAGGAAATGCAAGTATCACTGTGCTTGAAGCCCCAGGGTAGTACAAACCATGCACCCAAGTCCCTCATCGATCTTTCTAAGGCTTAACCTGGTCTCTTAATATGCATTTCACTTAAAGTGATTTTGTCCTCAATTTGTTATGCATGAAAGGGGAGAACTTGACATTCTCTGGAACCTGCAACTTCCTCTACAGCCACTGGAGAGGAACAGTTGGGGAAGTACCAGCTTTCTTTCCCACCCCCTCAACCCTAAAGTATGGGGAAGCCCAGCCATGGCTAGGGAGGGAGGGAAGGAGGCAGGCAAGCAGGGGCAAAGCGATGGAAACCAGCTGGTCTTTGCTTTTGTGCTGCCGCACTAAAAACAAAACTGTTCGACAGCAACATTGGGGACATGAGCAAAGTGGCCTCAAACAATGAGATAATCTTGGAACTGGAAACACCTTCAGAACTCCTCCGGTCCAACCCTATTGCAAGGCGGGGAGAGAAATTCCCTCTTCCAGTATGATTGTAACCTACATTGATGCTTCTTCTCCATCCAGGGCCACAAAAAACTCACAGCAAATGATGCAGGTCAGTCGACTCCCGTTTTCCTTCCCCTAGAATAAATTCATGTCTCCCCCAAAAAGTGACAAGAGTAAAAAATGAGAGACTCCCATGATCCTTGGCTAGGGGTCACGGAAGCCATCAATCCTCAGATTCTAGAATTTCAACTTTGAAGAGGACAGTATCCAACCCCAGCTCCACTTTAAAGATGAGTCCCTCACATCCCCAGTCAGCCAGACCCTCTCAATGTGTTAGTATCCAACTGGAGTTCCCTCAACAGAACAGAAGGTCTGTTCCATATCCCTACAAACAGCTAGAACGTCTCCTCAGCTTTTTGTCACACATTTGCCTTGGTCTGAAAGCCCAGAAACACCCCCAGCACCTCAGCAGTGGGAAAGAGAAAGATGCGCAAGCACACTTCTAAAACTTGGGTAGGTCTGGAGGGGTTGGGGACCACAAAGAAATGGCGCAAAAATTGCAAACTTTAGAGTCACAAGGGTCTGCTGGGTCACCCCAGACACAAAAGAAGCCTCCACTCTCACACATGAACATACGTGGTTTAATTTTTAATCAAGCATAACAATAGCTGGCATTTATAGAGAGCTTTAAGCTTTGCTAAGTACTTTTTACAAGTGTCACCTCAAAACAATCCTGGGAGGAACATGGTGTATTATCCTCAAATTACAGGAAAAGAAATTGAGGCAGGCAGCAGTTAAGTAACTTGCCCAAGATTACCAGCTAGTTTGTGAAGTTGGATTTGAACTCAGGGCTTCCCTGACTTCCAGTGCTCTATTCACTGAGCCACAATGGGTGCTCTAAGTAGGGGAATCAAGCCTCCTAAATCTTGAGCAGGATTCTTTCTTCTCGTATACACCAATGTCCCACCACTATTTTGTCCTATCTTTTTCTGTCTCCCCCACTGAGCCAAGGACAGTAGCAATTCATTAAATACATACTTCTCAAACGGAACTTGAAAGGCAGGGGGGCCTAGTGGGGGCCAAGGCGGCCTCACAGCCAGGAAATCTGGGTTCAGGTCCATTCTCTGACACACAATATCAATGAGTGATCACTGACATTCTGATTGTATCCATCTTATAGATGAGGAAGTAGAATTTGGAGAGTTCAGTGATTCGTCTGCATACAAGGAAGCCTTTTGAGCTGGGCCTCCTGACTCCCAACCCAACATCCTCTGCTCAACACATCGAACCACAAGATGCTGTTATTAATATGAAGCTTTGAACAAATCCCCTCCCCCTCGATTTCTCTTTAATCCCTGTAAATCCTCAGAAAAGCCTGTGCATACAGCAAGTGTGATATCAGAAATATCACAAGAATTCAGTCAGCACATACCGTGTACAGGAAGCACCTGATTGGGCCGTGGGGGGTCATACATAGTGATGACAAGACACGATCCCTGCCCTCACGGGTCCTTCAATTTCATAAGCAAGTAAAGATGGGAAAATAGAAGTCACACCGAATGGGTCCATTAAAGAAGGCCCAGGGAAAAGAATGCTACATAGGGGCCAGCCTAACCTGTCCGTACCTTTGGTCTTCTCTTGCCCTTACCTGCTGCCAAATAAGGTTTGCGTATGATTAGGATAATAGCTGGTATCTATATAACCCCCTAAGGTTTTACAAAGCCCTTTACACTCATCTCCCAATCGCTACTATACTCATTTAACAGATAAAGAATCCGAGGCAGACAAGGATGATGGGATTTGCCAGAGATGGAACGCTTAAGAAATGTCTGAGGCTGAATTTGAGCTCAGGACCAGCACTCAACATCTCCCCCCTCCAACTACGTGAATAGAAGCCATTATGAACCCCAGCAACTAAAAAAAAGAAGCTTAGAAATTGCCGACACAAGGTCATCCTCTCTACCAGCAGCCCTCGGTACCTTTAGGCAAGTAAGCAAGAGCAAGAAAACTTGGGGCTGTCTCCTCTGAAAGGAAAAAGGCCAGAGATCCCCCACCCCAAGCCCAAATCTCCTCTCTTGTCCCTCCCAAGTCCAGAGGGTCCCAGAGGGCATCCTTCCAAGGTGAATTACCTTCAGGTGACGCCCCCACCAATGAAAGGCCAGTTTCAGACCCCTGTGGCAGTTCCTTCCCAAGCCTGAGAGAGAGCTCCAGTATCCTCCATCTCCATCCTATTCCTGAATGTTAAAGAGAACAAAAGAGATTCACTCAGGTGGAGAAAATGATTTCTGAAAGCCCTTTCCAATTAGAAATTCCAAGGCTCAAGATGCATTCATTGATCCATAGCACACCAGTGAGAGGATGCTGCCTGTCTCTTTTGGAGAGAAGACTGATCCTTTAAGACTCTCTTTGCATCTCCCCAAGTGCCTAGAATGGGGCAGTCCAATAAAGCCTTGTTATTAGAAGAACTTCACGCTCATACTAATACCTTTCCCCGAAGAGGCAAAGGAAGGAAGGAAGTACAGGTAAAGCCTTTCTGGATTTAGTCTCTGCCCCCGGGAGAAGAAGAGCGATTTTGAAATAAGAGTTAGAAAGAGATGATCCTCCTCCACTTAGCGAGATCGGATGGTGTGCAAGGGCTCGGGAATCAGCCGCTGCCCGGGACTGGGGCCTCTTCCTACCTTACCCAGAGCCTCATGCCTCCAGTCCCAGATGGAGAACGGGGCAGTTGGATGTAGGCACCTGCTTCCCCTCCCCAGCTGAAGAAGCAGCAAGGGCGCCTCATGTGCTTGTTTGTATTGACTGGTGTATTCGTACGTGTCCGTGAGAGAGGAAGAACGAGCAGCGGCACCCAAGGACCAGTGAAAGGGGGAGGTGAGAGAGAATGTGTGTTACCAAAATATCTTGAGACCAGTTCTTGGAAACACGCAGCCAGCCTGCTCAGCTCTATCAAGCCCTCACTTCCTGTGAAGTACACTGAGACATTTTCATCTTTCCACCAAAAGAAAGGAAAATGCAAACAAAACCAAACCCCCTCTCCTGGGGACAGAGATTCCTGACTTTTTTCTTCCTGCTTTTGGCTCATGGGCATCTTAACGGGAGAGCAAAATTAATTAACGAACCTGGTTGAGAATAATTATTTAAGTCTCCCAAGGTGAGATATATATCTACATCGACACATAGATTTCATAATCTAAGACGTGGGGTGGAAAGCTATCGAGGTCTATCTAATTGTCCTGTCCAAATCCCAATTTTTTGCCATTGCAAAAATTGGCTAGCCTAAAAAAAATCTGGCACAAACAAGCCAAGGAAATGAAATCAAAAAGCACCTCTATGCACCAGGGACAAGCACAGTGGGTTCACACAAGGGCGAAGACAGTCCCTGTCCTTCCTTAAAACCACAGCCAATCCATCTTCCTACAAGAATGAGTGTCTTTAGAAACAGATAAGTATCCACCTGTATGGCCTTTTGCCTTCGAAGCCTATTGAAACCTTGTGATGCAATTTGGCAAATGGAGAAGAAATCATCTTATTTCTAAGCTCAGGCTTTAATGAGAATCAAAGAGAAAAGTACCAGAGCAAACCAGAGACATGTGATTTCTCAAATGAGAGGGCACAGGCCAGGCCAGTTTTAGCAACCCAATACTGCTATCAGGTCCACAGAGCAATTCACCACGCACCTCTCTTCATTCAGAATGTTCCCTGATTTGATAGCGAGTGTCCTAAAAGTGGATGCTGGAGACGGCTCACTCTTGCAGAAAATTGCCAGCCGGGGGCAATTAAAGGCTATTTTAATGGGCACATCTCCCCTGGATGTGTTGATATTATATATATATAATATATGTATTAAATCACATAACTGAATATCACTATAAAAATCATACCTTTCAAAACTGAATATCTTTATCAGTTCTACTTAGCATTTAGTATACACACACACACACACACACACACACACACACAGACAGACATTAGTACAGCAAAGGCATTTTGCCCAACTTTTCAGAACTATCAAGAGTGAAAGAGAGTTTGAAATTTCAGGCCATGTCTTGGATCATCTGTCCTCCCCCTCCATCATTCAACAGAAGTGGAAACTTGAGGCAAGAGAGATTCTACAGCTTGCCTCCAAAACAAGGCCAAACCTGGGAGCCACATCCCTTGACTTCCTCTCCCACACTGTGCTCTTTCTAATGTTTCTGTATTTGTAAAAACAAAGGATTTTCACCAATTCCATTCATCCCCACTTCTTTTTTTTTAATTGGAATTTTTTTTTTTAGTTATAGCTTTTTATTTACAAAACATATGCATAGGTAATTTTTCAACATTGACCCTTGCAAAACCTTGTGTTCCAACTTTTCTCCTCCTTTCCCCCACCCTTCCCCTAGATATCCCCATTTCTTTATGTATTATTTAAATAAAAATTTCACAACAGCAAGATTTCAAATTTAAATGTCCAGTGAGATAATATTTGTAAATATTTTGCTATCTGATAATATTTGGGCTTAGTACAGTGCCTGCCTGCTATATAGTAGGTTCATAATAGCCCTTCCCAAACCTATTCCCCTAGGGAAAAAAAAAAAAAAAACCCTGGAAACTAAGTGATTTACAATAGGAACTTGTCTGCTTCTGAAATTTTTAAGCCGTATAACCCCAAGAAGCTAAGACACTACCCTTGTAAGGGGCAGTGTGGCCCAGTAGTTACAGTTGGCCTTGCTGCTAAGATGACCTAAATTCGAGTGTCAGCCTGAGACGTTATCCCAGCTGGGTGACCTTGGACCACTACCAGGCATCTCCCTAAAGGGCTGTGTTGCAGAGGAAGTGTCACTTTGCACGTGGAGAAGCAGCTCTCCCTATCAATTAAATCACAGATCTGAGCAGAATAAAACAGAGCATAAGTACCGTCTCTATGATTTCTGTGTGGGAAAGGCCCACATAAAGCAGGCCTTTTATGTTAACAAAATCATCCATCAATGCAGACTTGGGAATAGCTCTTCCTGGAATCTAGGAGCCTGGGGATCAATTTCAGCAGGCCAGTAAACTTGGGTGGAACAAAAATCACATCTTTGGGTTTCCCAAAAATCTTAATGCAGTTCTAAACTCTAAAAGCTTTGATTAAGTGCTATTTAGTAATATTAAAGTTTTTAATAAGTGATTTCAAGTTTTAATACCTAGAAAGGGCATTAAGACATTTTTGCTTCCTATTTTATTTTATTTTATTTTAATCATTTATTTAATTATTTAAAAACTTAATCTGAGGTTTCACCAGATTCCCAAGGGGAAAGCTCAGTCACACCAAAGGTGATGACCCCCTGCCTCATTTTGGAGATGAAGAAGAAAAGGAGACTCAGGATCGGGTTGGAGCTTGCCCCAAGTTACAGCAATGGGCAGGGACAGAATCCAGGTGCCCTCCGGTGCCAAGCTTTCTATTTCAGGCTGAAACAGCAGGCCAGGCATACGGCCAAGCCGAGTCTCTAGCACACTGGAAAAACCTCAACAATTGATTTCTCAATTCACACCTAATTTTCTCAGAACCACGAGCATTCTCCTTCCACCTTCCCGGCACTGGATTTCCAGGCCATTTCTGGAGAAGCTTTCATGCTTGCAAATTGAAAATAGCCATCGATGGCAGAGTGATCTAACTCGGGTTCCTGGCTTCCGTGGGAGAAGCGTCATAATGTGGCCTCTGCTCTGATGACTCCACAGCTACTGGAGGGGAGTAACGGCAGGTGACTGGGGTGAGAAGCAGAAATAAGAGAGTCTCAGATCTTCATGAAGGCTTGAAGGAAATCATCAAGGGGAGACTTGATGCCAAAGGAAAGAGAGAAGATTCCTGCTTGACTCCGAGTCACGGACGTGACTCGCTGGCACTTGGGAGGGCTCCTCTACGGGGTTTCCTCGGTTGCGACATTATCAGTTTTAAGATGTTTAGGGCTTAGCTTCCTTGAAGTCACTGGCAACCACAATTGTAAAAATAGTTTGAAAGGGGGTATTTGCTCTTCCCTCCCAAGGGACTTTTTCACACCACAATTACAAACAGGTCGACTTTTCCAAAGAGAAAATTTCCCAGCCGGCACAACTTGAGAACATGAAAACACAGTTACCTTGATATGTGACTTACAGAATGAAGTTTAAAAAAAAACACAAGAACTACTTATAAGAGAGCGAGTTCCCCATCACTGGAAGGATTCAAGCAGCGGTCGCTACAGAAGGGATTCATCCAGTGACAGGTGATTGGACTAGATGAATTCTAAGGGGACTTAGAACTCCAGAATCCTAAGGTTTCCTGAAAGCCTGCAGTCCTAATGGCACAATACTAACTAGCTTAGATACCTTCCTCACCTTCCTCTATCCTCACTTAGCCCAGGGAAGCAGCGAAAGACTAGATTCTCCCATCTGGAGATGGCACACAACCCATCACATCAGATAGGCCCAAAGGGAAAAGCAAAGAGCTGAAGGAAGCAGGTCTGGGAACACTGACTTATCTTATGAATAAGTACTGAGCCATGCTGAATCGACGAGGGGGTGATCGGGAGGGTGTGGAGAATGAAACGAAACCGGGCTTCTGACCCATGGAGCCCTTTGATAAAGCCCACAGCCCTCTTCAGAAAGCTACCGATGCTCAGCTCATTATCCCAGCAAAACTCAAGGTTTGTTTCGGATTGAAGAAATTGGCCAGCCTGCAAAGGATTCTGGGAAGCAGAATTTCAAACAATAGCCATTCTATTTCTGTGCTTACTGGGTGGGGAGTGTCAGTTTAGACGAAACCTGCTTCCTCCAACCTGATTCCTCTGGAATCATTCGTCCAGGTGGAGAGAAGACTAACTTCTAACTCCAACATCCGAATCGTAGGAGGTGGTAAAAACCAGTCTCCATTTTCACAAAGGGACTCTCTTAAACTGCACCGGGAAGGGTGTGGGCTAGATCCCTTATAGGAACAAGGATGAGCACGGCCTCCCCTTCCATCCAGTCTCTCAGTTTACCAGGATGCCCATCTGTCTGCATGGCACAGATGCCCCTTGAAGACATACAATGAAGCACCATCTGTCAGCTTCCAAGGGAAGAGCCATTGGTACTGGTCCCTCTCTCTAAGAGCGTGAACCATCCTTGTATCCTCCACCTGCTCAGCTGGAGGGTTCTTAGGCAACGGGTCTCAGAGCAGTTTGGGGAGGGGGGGGGTCTTCAGGTGGTCATAAGATAATAGAATTTGAAGCCAGAAGGGGTTTAAAGAGTCCTCCTCCGCAACTCCACTTTATGGATGATGAGCATTCAGAGAAAAGGATAACTTGACCGAGATCCTAGTTCAGAGGTCAGATTGAAGCTCAATTCGGTCACCTCCAAGTCTACTTCTCCTCCCAAAATTCCTTGCTTTATGAATTGCTCTAAAATACAATATACTTTATAGATTACTTCCAAATGCAGAGTTAAATCTCTACTGAAACATTTCTTTTTTAATGTTGTGATGTAATTAGAATTAAGTGACTTGTCCAGAATCACAAAACTAATAAGTGTCAAAGTGTCTGAGGCTGCATTTGAATTCAGGTCCTCTCCTGAGTTCTATCCACTGTGCTACTTGGTAACCCCTGCAATATATATTTAAAGGAATAATCATAATCACTGTTATTTGCCAAATAAAAATGCCATGATATTTTTTTCATATGGAATAAAGGAAATGCAGATGGGGTAGGTGATCCTTAGGGCCTTAGGACCCACCAAGATGGTCTGTGAACCATAAACTTTGAGGACCAGCATCCCAGGAGCATGGAAATTCCTACTGAGCCAGCAGCAGGGACCTTAGCTGGTGGCAGGACTCCACCTCGAAAGGGTAAAGTCACAATTTCAGCTCCCCACAGACACAACTTTTTTTCTTTTTCATTTCCCACAACACCATTACACAAAGGAATGGCTTGCTGTCACTTGGAAGCAGCTTTCAGAACCACCTCTAAAGGCCAGTTGAAGTCACTGACATCTCCATTTTGGAAAGGAGAAAATTAAGGATGAGGGAGCCGGGCCCCAAATAGCAGGGCCTGGGGGCTTCCCACTGCACCATCCTGCCTGGCCACAGAAGGCGCAAAATAGTGATCTGGCAACTCTAAAGAGTCCAGTCTTTTTTAGGGCTGAGAAGGGGGAGGCTGGAGAAGGGCTGGTGGGGCTCCCCTTTCTCGGTGGACGGCCCCAGCTGTGGTCGCAAGGGCAGACGCTGCTGTCCCCGCTCCCACCAATCCCACCTGTTTACTGCTTCCCAGATGGCTGGGCCTCCTTGCCTCTCCCCAATCCTGAAGTCTCACCAATCTTGCCTCAACACTGATTTCACTGAAATCGTTACCTCCTCAGCTGGTGCCAGGCAGGCTCCAGAGCAAGCAGGCTTGTCCCACGGGAGGAGGGAAGGGCGACTTAGGGTTTTACTTTGTGAAGAGAGAAGGGGGGAGAAAGAGGAGGGGAAAGGGAGGGAGAGAGACAGAGACAGAGAGAAAGAGAGGAAGGGAGAGGGAAAGAGAGGGAAGGAGGGAGGGGGATAGGGAGAGTAGGAAAAGGGAGAGGAAGAAGAGAGAAGGGGAGGGAGAGAGAGAAAGGAAGAGGGAGAAAGGGAGGGGGAAAGAGGGAGAGAGAGAGAAAGGAGGATAGAGGAGAGGGAAACAGAGTGTGTGTGTGTGTGTGTGTGTGTGTGTGTGTGTGTGTGTGTGTGTTTTCTAGGCTTCTTCAAACCACTCCCAGAGAGTTTGTGAACAAGTGAATCATTCCAGATTTAGACTTCCCTGGCACTGAATGGGGCTCTGTGGTTAAATCCTTGCTGGGTCTGTCCTCTGCTTCCCCCAGCTGCCACCCCCAGCCTAGGTCAGCAGCTGAAGCCCCTGCGAGCTGACCCTGCAAGGAGCTTTGGGCCCCAGGAACTTGAGCTGGAGGCCGGGGAGATTCACAGGGGATCAAGAGGAGAGAAATAAAGATTCCTCTTTATGTATAATAAAGATTGCCCCTGATGAAGGTCAGACCCCTCTCACAACTGACCGAGGTCTGGGCAAAAAAGAGAAGGGGAGATGGAGGAGGAGGAAGAGGAGGAGGAGGAGGAGGAGGAGGAGGAGGAGGAGGAGGAGGAGGAGGGGGGGGGGGATGTGTGACAGCAGGAGGAGAAGGAGGAGGCTTGAGAGGAGGAGGAGGAGGAGGAGGAGGAGATGACTGCGGTCGCCTCTTTTCTGTCTGCCACAAACACCTGTTGGCAACCCCCTGGTCAGCCCCCTCCCCAGTCCCCGCTCACCTGCCCGCCCGACCTCCCAGCCCTGGAAGCGGAGCCGGGCGCAGAGGCTGCTTCTCTCCCACTCACGGTCCCGGAGCCGGAGAGAGCAATTTAAAGCCCGAGCCTCGGGCCCCTCCGCGCCCCCCCCCCCCCCCCCGCCCGGGCAGACTGCGAGCATCCCGCCGCCTCCGCCGAGTGGGAGGCGGCGGGGAGAGCCGGCAGAAGTACTAGAAAGCCGGCATCTGCTCCCATGCTCCGGGGGTTACTCGGGCTTCCTGTAAGAGGCGGCCCCTGGGGGAAACCTTCCAAGAAGGCCGATCCCGGAGGCCGAGAGGCCGAGAGCTCGGACGGCAGGGGAAGGCCCGCAGGGTCCCGCGCTTCGCCCCGAGGCTCGCTGCCTGCCGGGGAGGGAGGGAGGGTCTCGGGAAGCCGACGCTTGCGCAGCGTTAGCGGGCGCTTCGCGACCCTGCGCACAGCCCCGGCGGGGAGGGAGGCGCGGCGGGGGAGGGGGTTTGAGGGCCCCCGTTACAGAGGCAGGAGCCGAGGCTCATCCGCGGGAAGAGGCGCAGACGGGGAGGGAGGGGTATCGTGGCCCGCCCGCCCTCGCCTGGCGCGGGGCCCCGAGAACTCTCCCATTTGACAGGTGGGGAAACTGAGGCCCCGGGAACTGGCTTTAGGATGGATGAATGAAAGAGGCCGTAGCGCGCGCTTCCTGCCTGCGGGCAAAGAACGTCTGGCCGAGGCTGGGGGTCCCCGCCGCAAAGCCCGGCGGCCGCCGCTTCCATCAAGCGGCTCAGCGTTAGCGGGGGAGGCCGGCCGTGGGGGCGGGGCGGTGACCCGTCCCCGAGCACGAAACTGGGCCCGGGAAGCTCCATCCGGCCGGGAGGGGCCTGGGTCTCCCGCGCGTGGCGGCCGCCCCGGCCCGGCCGCCGGCGTTACAGGGGGGAAACTGAGGCCCGGGAGGCGGCCTCTGGGTCAGCGACCGCTCCGGAGTCAAACCGAGAGCGGCCGCTCCTAGAACACGCGCCGCTCTCCAAGCACTGGCAGGAGCCCCGCCCGGGGCCCACGAAAGGTCACAGCTAGTTTATCTAGAACCAGCGGGAGAAATCGCAGGCGCTCTCCGCCGCGCGCACGCGCGCTCCCGTTGCTCCGCCCCCTGATCCCCACCAGCCAATCGCACGCGGGCGGCGCGGCGTGGGCGCCGCTAACTAAACGGTCTCCGGGGCACCGCCCGCGCCCTCCCCACCCCGGCCCGCTCTCCGCGCACGCGCTCTCGCGCTCTCCTTCGGCCCCGCCCCCTTCCCCGCGCGCACGCTCCGGGGGCGCGCGGCGGGTGTCCCTCCCGTCCCGGGAACGTGGCGTGCGTTGTGTTACCGTCTAGTGTGCATATCGCCGATAATGGCCGTTGTCGCAGTTACATAATTACAAATAACCTCAGCCCCGCTTTCTGCGGGCGCAGACTCGCCGTGTGAGCCTCAGTTTCCTGATCTGTGAAATGGGGACAAGCCGAACCGGGAGGGCTGCAGGGAGGAGGAGGAGGAGGAGCGCCTGGCGCCCGGCCGCGGCTGCCCTGATCGTCATAGGGCGGGGGGAAGGGATGAACCCCCCCCCCCAGTTATAATAGGACCCCTCCCTCCCTGGCATCCCCCCCGCGCCGGCCCTGCTCCCAAGGGGAACAGAACCAGAGACGGCCGCTGGAGCACGGGTCCAGGAGCGGGCGGTTCATCGGCTTCCTCCCTTTGCCCCCCCCCGCTCGCTGGGAGCCCCTCCCCCACGCCGAACCCTCGAACTCTCGGGCGTCGGAGGCGGGAGCGGCTCGCGGGCGTCCTCCCGGGCCCCAGGAGGCGGGGTCACGTGCCACGCTGGGGCGCTGCCCGGGCCGAAGTCCCAGGTGTCCCCGCGCAGACTGCGGGCGCCCCCCCTCCCGCCTCGGGGGCTCCCTGGCCGGGGCAATGCGCGCGGGGACTGGAAGGCGAGGTTGTCCTTGGCCTGGATCTGGCCACGCCCAGAGCCCCGCCCTCCCCACCTGCCGTTGTAAGAGCACCTTGAGGTGGCCTGTCCCTGCCAGTCTGGGCCCTGCCCCCGGGAGCCCTCGGCGCCCTCCGATGCCCTCGAACAAGCCTTGGCCCTCTGAGTCTTCCGTCCCTGGGAATCGATGCTCGTCCCCCGACAGTTTTAGTCCAGGAAGGGAGGCCATGGGCTTGGGGAAGGCTCCATTAGTGAGACAGGGACAAGGGGAGCCTACTTGTCCTCCCTAGGGAATTGCCAGCTTGTCCGGACAAGAGGAGCCTCTGTCCTACCTAGGGAATGCCCAGCTTGTCAAGAAAGATGACTTATCCGAGACTTCCTGTCTGCGCGAAAAACGACGGATCAACAGATTTTTGAATATTCCCAAATAATATGGTTTATACACGTCATGTCTTTAGCTTATATAGTTTATATTTCACATGTTTATATTTTCTATGATGTATTCAGCCTTATATGTATTTTCAGCTAAAAATAAAAAATGAATGTCAATCTCTGATCAAGAAAGCTTAACATTCTCCTATTTTCTACCTCGTATTTGTGTAATCGAGGATTTTCATTTTGTCCTTGTTTTAAATCGAAACACAGAAATTGAATCTGTGTGGAAACAGGAAAAAACAAGCTGATCTGTCTAAACACACAGAGCAATGGACTTAGCCCTGCGAGACTGTTTAATTTATATCCACATTCTAGGCTTGAGGGACACAACAACCAGAGTTCAGTCTCTTGCCCCCCAGACTAGCTCAAGCCCTCATCCCCTCTCCCAGAAGCCTTCACTCCTAACTGTTCCATGAAGCCTCCCCGCCTCCTTCTGCCTCGAGTCCCTCAAGTAAATCTGTTGTTGAGATTTAATCGCTTTCTAATTTTATTATGATTATGTGGCTTCTGATCTCCTCCCTCTCTCCACCCTGGAAGCATTTCATGGGAAAGAAGGACACTGTTTTTCCTCTTGGAAGCCCCAGCTTTTGGTCCTGAGCCTTCCTTGCATGCAGGAAGCATTTAATATATGTATGTTGCATTGGAAAAAATGGAATTAGATGGTGCAAGGGAGGCAAAGTCTAGTGTAAAGAAGGCCCAGGGAGGAACAGAGAGTCTTAAGCTTTCTCCTTTCTGCTCGGGGGATGACCTGTTGCCAGCGTTTCTGAGTTTGGGGAGCCCTTGGGACTTCAGGGGAGGAGGGAACTCCCAGGTGAGGCGATTCTCTTTCCCGACATAGGTAGCCGCCTTTCTCTGCCCCAGAGGTGACATGCCCAGGCTCACACAGCCTCTCAGAGGCCAGACTCCCGGCTCTCTCTCCAGCACACTAAGAACAGGCTGTAGAAAGTAGACTGCTGTCTTAACAGAACTGAAAGTGACTTTTGCTTTGCTTTCCTAGAAAGACCATCACCCAGGGGCCCAGGTGTTGGGGAGGAGGGAAGGAGGCTGGACAGCGCCAGGTCTCGGCACTCATCCCAGGGAACAGGCAGACAGTAGATGAGTCCCAGACCTGCAAATGCCCGAGCCTGGCCTTGGCTGGTCCCCTCTGCAGCCCCCCAGCCCCCAAAGGAAGAGGGAGCTTGCCCACAGCGCATTCACTAGGTTTCCTTTTCAAAGGTTCGTTTACAAACCATTTTCCCAGGCTCCTTCTAGAGCTGGAGAGGGGCAGGGAGGGCTGCTGGGACTGTGGTCTGAATTCACTTCACTCTGCTAAAAGCTGCCTTTTTATCCAGGCTTCCTTTCTCATCCCAGTTTCATTTGCAAATTTGTTCCAACTCTCTCAGCCCCCCAGAACCTTAAAGGGGACCTGGTCCCACCCCACCTTCTCCTCCCCCCATTTTACAGAGGGGAAGACTGAGGCTGCCAGAGGGGAATGGGAGGCAGGCAGCCAAGCATGGTTCCCTTCTGAGGAAAATGGGCACATTTCTCTAGCACTTCAATGCCAAGGCAGACGGGCCCCTCCTCCCCTATCCTGCCCTCCCCTCCCCCTCTCCCCCACCCGCCTTAGAGCAGGTCATTTCTGAGTAATGAAGCTGAGCCTCTTTCCAGGAAAGTGAAACCCACAGGCTAACCATAAAGAGGTGACCAGGAAGGTGTGCACCTTTGCCACAGACACACACACTCCGCCACACCTGGGGGCTCTTGAGGTGAGAGACAGACAGAGGCAGAGACAGAGACAGAAGGCAACAGAGGGGGAGAGATGGGGGGCAGAGAAAGAGAAAGACATGAAAGGGACAGAGATGGGACAGAAAATGTCATCGGCATTAAAAAAAGATGTAAATCAACAGCTCTCTGTTCATTTCTTTTTTTCTGGGTTTTTTTTTTTTTTATCTCTCCCATGGTTTTTCCCGTTTGCTCTGATTTTTCTCTCCCAATATAATTCATAAAACAATGTGGATTAAAAAATAAATAAAGAGAGAGAGATGGAAAAAAGAGAGACAGAGATACACAGACAGAGAAACAGAGAGACACACACAGAGACAAAGACAGAGACTGAGAGATACAGAGAGAGAGAGAGAGAGAGAAAGAGAGAAACAGACATACACAAAGAGACTGAGAGACACAGAAAGAGACAGAGAAAGAGAGAGAGAGACAGAGAGAAAGACAGAGAGAGACAAAGAGAGAAAGAGAAAGAGAGACAGACAGAGAGAGAGACAGAGAGAGACAGAGAGACAGAGAGAGAGAAAGAGAGAGACAGAGAGAGAGAGACAGAGAGAGAGAGAGAGAAAGAGAAACAGAGAGAGAATGTTGCAATGAATCAGCTGGTTAGACCATTGGCAAGGCTGGTGTTTCTGCCAGCGGGGCTCCCACAGACAGCTTGGTTAGTACCAGGGGAGCTTACATGGAACAAGGTTCCCCTTCATGGGATCCATGCTCTGGGGGGGAGAGGGGGAGGGGTTGCAAGGGAGGTGCCATAATACTTGCACTAGCAACATGAGATTTATTGGGAGGAAAGTCCTTTCTACTCCTCCAAGCACAATAAATGTGAATTATCGTTGTCATCCTTGCCAGGGCCCATGCCCAGAAAGCGACAATACTTGCAGTGTCTGTGACATCTACCCTTTCCTACGGGGTCCCCGGAATAGCTGGAGGCACTCTGTGGCCCTGCGACTACTCAGGCTTAGAGCTCAGGAGCCCCCACCGATGTGTACCTTTCTCTAGTTGGTCAAAGGATACGATGAATTCAAAGCAAAGGTGCTGACTGAATGAGATTTGCAGTGAAACATGGGAACACATTGGACAAGGGGAGTATGTATGGAGATTCTACAAGGAGACCCACATATCAAAGGGCAACTCACCAAACTGACTGACTCTGTTGGAGTTGATCGGATGCCCAGGACCAGGATGCAAATCAGTCTGCGGAGAGGACACACACGACTGCTCAGGTCCCAGGACAAAGATGGCTACCTTGGCTCACCAGCCGGGTCTATGGGGGAAATATTGGTGTCACAAGTGGGGAGAGGGTCTATACTGGCTCTGCTCAGGGCAGAACAAGGCCATGGTTCAGCAGTCACCGAGAGCTGTACAGGAGCCATCTCAGTTGGGCCCCCAGAATCAGGTGAAACTCAATGAGTTGGTCCAACTCTTCCCATCCTCTCCAAGCCCTGACACTGGCAGGAAGGACCCCGGGGCCATTTTTCTCTCCCTCCCCTTCCCCTCCTTTTTTTTTGGGGGGGGGAATGTCGTTAGATCTCCAGAAGAGGGTTAACATCTAGACCTTCCCATGACATGATGGCAGCAGTTTGAACGTCACAATGGGCCCAGCTCCTTGCCAAAAAGTGAGACAGAATCTAGGGTCACGCACATTTGCTGGTAATTCTCAGCTTATGCATCGAACCCCAGAATCTCTGAGCTGGAAGGGATGGGAGATGGCAGCCCAGTGGGAGGTCAGGGAGCAGGCCAGTTTGGGGCAGGAATGTCCACTAAGCCTGGAAAGGTAAAAATGAAACAGAAGTTTATATTTCATCTTACAGGAAAATGGGAGCCACAGCAGGCTCTTTTTGTTGCTGTTGTTCTTTTGGGGGAAGACAATTGGATCAGGTCCTTTGCTAATGAAGCTAAGAAGTACCTAAGGGCAGATTTGAACATTTAACTGCCCCCATGGTAGACATTTTTGTTTTTGCAGGGCAATTGGGGTTAAGTGATTTACTCAGGGGTCATACAGCTAAGAAGGATCCGTGGCCGGATTTGAACTCAGGTCCTACCCACTGCACCATCTAGCGCCCCATAAGAAGTTTTAAACCAGGGTATGACATCTCATCAGCTTTTAGCTCTTATCAATTTCCTTCCATCAATGAAAGGACCCTCCTTTCACCTCTTACCTCGACTCTGTAATTCGCCAATCCAGCTTCCACAAAGCTGCTGAAGCCATACTCTGAAGCCCGGGTCACTCTTTTGCTCAATAAACCCCAGTGGCTCCCTATTACTGTGAGATTCAAACACAGATGCCCCTCTTCAGCATTCAAAGCCTTTCCCAACTGCCTCCACCTTGCCTTTACAGCCTCATGAGTCCTAGTCAATGCAACAGACTGGCTGTCTCTCACCCTGACGCTCCCATTCTTCGTCCAAGTGTTTTCTCCTTTCTCACTAGCACCTCTTCCAATCCTGAGCTTCCATCCCAGCTCAGCTCATTCTGGAAGTCTTTCCTGACTTTCCCTGGCTGCCCCATTTTTATTCCCTTTTACTCCATTTTTCCTGCATTTGCTCTGCTTTATGGATAGTCGCATGTACATGATCCCCCAATGGGAGAACATGGGCTGTTTAACGATTGTCTCTGTACCTCCAAGATAGTGTCTATCCCCCGGTAGGCGCTTAATTATTTGATAGATTGCTGGTTGATGGTGAAAATGCCCTTTTAAGAAGATGCATCTGTCTTCCTTTGGAGGGTGACGGGGAGTGGCGGGAGGCCCTGACAGCCAGAATTCCTGACCCCTCCTCAGAAAAAAAGCTGTGCTGAGTCTTGGAAATCCCCCACCTCGGGGACCTCTGCTTCTGGGTAATTTGCAGAGCCTTGTCTGCTTTTTGCGAGCTCCCCACATGTTTCCTCAAGGAAACCACTTCCCCTCCTTGGAGAGCTTGAGGTTTAGGGCCAGCGAGGGTGGCTTGTGAAGCAGCAGCAACCCTTTCCTTGGCCTCGGCTGGAAAGAGAAGCTCACCTAAGACCACGTGCCTGCTGAGTACCCCTGCACCCATTTGGGGTCCCCTGGATTCATCCCGGATACCTGCACATTCGAGGCAATCCAGCAAATACTTAGAATACACAGAGACACAAACGTAGACACAGAGAGAGAGTGAGTGTGAGAGAGATATAGAGAGAGATAGAGACAGAGAGAGAGAGAGAGAGAGAGAGAGAGAGAGAGAGAGAGAGAGAGTGAGTGTAGGGGAGACAGACATTAAATAAGATCCAGCCCCTCCCTTCACAGGGCTTACCTATAAATGAGGCACTTACAACCTCAAGGTACATGCAAGAAAGGGCTAAAGAGCCTGACAATTGTGGAAGAGAGGATGGAAGGATCGCACGTGGTTAATCTATAGTGGATTACTTCCTGTCTAAGGGAGGAGATGGGGGCCAGGAAGGGAGAAAATTGGAACACACGGTTTTGCAAGGGTGAGTGTTGAAAACTATGTATATAGAGTGAAAATAAAAGGCTTTAAATGTATATACACATATGTGGATGTGTGTATAGATACATATGTGTGCATAAGAAAGGGCTACACAAAAGCCACGGAAGATTCCAAGAAAGGAAGAGTATTGTGGAGCGATCTGGCCCGGTGCGTGGAGGAGGGTCCCAAAGGATGGACAGGATTTCAGGGGGAGAATGGCTAGGAGGGCTCTCCCGGGGTAGGGAGCAGCCCAAGCAAAGGCAGGTGGCAGGAAGGGAAGGAAGGGGCCTGTCCAGGAATGGGGAGTGTTCTTGTTTGGCCAGAGGCTCTGCCTCCAAAAGTGTGTTTTGTAATGGGGAAGACAAGCCATTTTCCCAGAGGGCTGTGGATGGGGCGAAGGTCAGAGGCGCTGGGGGAGTGCCCTGCTCCCTTCTTCGGCTGCTATGGAGCGATGTCTGGAGACCCTTCTGCCTTGCAGCCGGGGCCCCATAAATGGGAGGGCTTCCCCGCTTCTGAGGCTGCCCGTGTGACTCCAGCCCATCATCCCCAGAGCCTTGACGGGGACCCCAGGTACTGGGGCCTTGCTCTGGGCTTCTGGGAGTTGGGGTGCTCACGGGGTAGCCCCCGTTCATCCCCCCTCTGCCCACGCCCTTTCTGCAATCTCTCCGGCTTCGATCTTCCCAGGGGGTGCATTGAAGCCTCCTCAGCCCAAGCTGTGGCTCTCCGTCCCCCTCTGGGCAAACTTCTGCCCCGAGAACGTCCAGAGCTGCCTCCCCAAGGGTCTCCAGCTGAAGGAGACGTGAACGGAACCTAGGGCTGCTGTGGCAGAGGTAGTCCAGCAGGGAGCGGCAGAGGACAACAAATGAAGGTGAGCTGCCTCCAGTCCTCGCGAACACCGACCAATGAATGATGCTCATCGGGGACACTCTCCCCCCCCATATTTGTGGGAGCGGGAAGAAAAAGTCTGGTGGGGGAGAAGGGCCAAGAGACTCCAGACCCCGCACTCCAGCTCCTACCCGCGTCTGCCAGTCTTTAAAAGATGCTTTATTTATGTATGGACGCAAAGACGTAGGGGAAGTTCCGGGATGCGGTGCGACATCTTCCCGAGTTCTAATCCAGCCTCAGACACTTCCCAGCCGGGCGACCCCGGGAAAGTAATTTCACTCTGTTTTACCTCGGTTTCCTCATCTGTCAAATGAGCCGGAGAAGGACACGGCAAACCGGGCCCGGGTCTTTGCCAAGAAAACCCCAAAGGGGTCCCAAAAAGTGGAGTCTTTGAACCTCAAAGCCTCGGTAGAATTGGGACTGGCTGAAACCCTCCCTCCCCAGACAGAGTCTTCAGATATATTTTTAGTATTAAGCAACAATGGCCGGATTTCGCCGGCGTTCAGCGATCAGCCCCTGCGGATAGACATTTAAAATGGGCTCCCTAATGCCATGGCGTCGAGCGAGGTTGATTTCAATCAGAGAGTCCAAAGGCTTTATCTGATGCAGAGGAAAAGATGATTTCTTAATATTTCTAAAAGAGAAAGTGGGAGGGGGACTTAGTAAGTTTCCTTCTACTCCAGCCGAGAACCGAGACAGCACTTGCTTCATAGAGGGTGTCAGCCCTGAAGGCGTATGGGAAGGGAAGGATGCCAAGAGAGGCTATGGGGAGATGCTGGGAGAGGACCATGAGGCGGGGAAGTCTCAGAAAAGGCAGTCACCAGCGGGGGAAGGAGGGAACGGTTAAAAATGCCCTTTTCTTTCTTTTTTAAAATTTCTTATTTATTTACAGTTACATTTAAAACCGTTTTTTATATTTGTTTTTGTTTTTGTTTTTAAAGTTTGAGTTCCTGATTCTCTTTCTTATACCTAACCCCCTAGGCCCCGTTAAGAAACCACATGTGAAATTGTGCAAAAACAATATGACTATATTGTGAAAGAAAACATAACTCCCCCACCCCCCCAAAAAAAAAAAAAACCTCTAGAAAAATAAAGTGTAAAAAAGAAAGTAGGATTCCACCTGTGTTCAGATACAATCAGTTTCTTCTCTGGGTAGAATGTGATCTAGATTGTGGGGTTTGACACCAAATGATGGCAGATACCAAAAATTGGGGCTCGGTCATGTGAAGAATTCACAATGGCCATTCTCTTTGGCAAATGGTCCATTCATTTAGGGAAGAGGTTACAGAGCAAATGAAAAGATACAATAGACACCAGGGATTGGTAAAGATGAAATTGATTTATTTAGGGAAGAGGTTACAGACCAAATAAAGGGATACAATAGACACAGGGGATGGTAAACAATGGACACAGGGGATGGTAAATATGAAATTTATTTAAGGAAGAGGTTACAGACCAAATGAAGGGATACAATAGTCACAGGGGATGGTAAACAATAGACAGAGGGGATGGTAAAGATGAAATTGATTTATTTAGGGAAGAGGTTACAGACCAAATGAAGGGATACAATAGACACAGGGATGGTAAACAATGGACACAGGGATGGTAAATATGAAATTTATTTAAGGAAGAGGTTACAGACCAAATGAAGGGATACAATAGTCACAGGGGATGGTAAACAATAGACAGAGGGGATGGTAAAGATGAAATTGATTTATTTAGGGAAGAGGTTACAGACCAAATGAAGGGATACAATAGACACAGGGGATGGTAAACAATGGACACAGGGGATGGTAAATATGAAATTTATTTAAGGAAGAGGTTACAGACCAAATGAAGGGATACAATAGACACTGGGGATGGTAAATATGAAATAGAGTGGGAGAGCATAGAAAGGTAAGTTTCTTCGTGGAACTCCTGATTACCCAGTAGAAAGGGAGCTCCCCATGAGCTTGGGGCATATCCTTAGCTGCCAGGTTGGGGAAAGACACCAGGAATCAGAATAATCCATGAGATAACCCATAAGTAGATTGTATACAGAAAATTTAACTAGAGGGGAGAAGCCATGAGATAGCCACAAGTAGATTTTATAGGGCAACTTTAACCTCAGGGATATGCCTGGGATTTCTACACAGGATGGATCTCAGGAGTTTTATTTAATCTGCATTTCAGATTGGATCCCCTCCCCAGAGGGTGGTCCATGGAGTTAAACTGATCTGTATCAGAGGTTTCTGCCTGCTTGCCTCATGGGTCAATTCTTATTTTTTTTTTTTTTAATAAAGTTTTTTATTTTCAAAACACATGTATAGATAGTTTTCTCTCCCCCTCCCTCTTTTAAATGAAAGCTTTTTAATTTTTAAAAGATAAGCATGGATAATTTTTCAACATGAACCCTTGCAAAATCTTGTGTTCCGAGTTCCCCCTCTTCTCCTCTTCCCTGGATAGCAAGTAATCCAACATACGTTAAATCCAACATTTGCATACAATTATCTTGCTGCACAAGAAAAAAAATCAAACCGGAAAAAAAAGAAAAAAGAAAACAAAATGCAAACAAACAGCAACAAAAAGAGTGAAAATGCTCTGTTGTGATCCACATCCAGTTCCGATAGTCCTCTCTCTGAGTGCAGATGGCTTTCTTTATCACAAGGTCATTGGAACTGGTCTGAATTACCTCACTATTGAACAGAGCCACGTCCATTAGAATGGATCCTTGTATAATCTTGCTATTGCCGTGTGCAATGATCTCCTGGTCCTGCTCATTTCACTCAGCATCAGCTCATATAAGTCTCTCCAGGCCTTTCTGAAATTATCGTGCTGATCATTTCTTACAGAACAATAATATTCCATAACATTCATATCCCATAACTCATTCAGCCATTCTCCAGCTGATTCAATTTCCAATTTCTTTCCCCTACAATCAGGGATCGATTCTTTAGTTTCTCTTGGTCCAAAACACCATTCAAGACTTTATTTCTAAGTCCTTCAGAGTAGTCGGGGAGCATCATACTGCTGAGAACAGCAGAGTCATTTATAGCTGGTCATCCAAGGCATTGCTATTACTTTGTATTCAGTACATTTCACTTTGCTTGAGTTCAGGGAGGACTTTTCAGGGTTCCCCCCCCCAAGAAGATTGTGCTCATCACTTCCCATAGAACAACAAGATTCCGTGACAATCACACCCTACAATTTATTCAGCCATTCCCCAAATGATAGGCATCCCCTCAATTTCCAATGCTTTGTCTTGAGAAGAGAGCTGTTAGAAACATTTTTGTCCATACGGGTCCTTGGGAAATGGCCTTTTCTTATTTACTTAGACCGGTTTTGTTTTCTGTGTCCCTCTGTGGGTGTTGACATTTATTGAATGAATGCCCGATATTGCATCTGTTGTTTACTTCTGGCAGACTTTCTATGATCCCATTTGGAATTTTCTTAGCAAAAATACTGGCATGAGTTGCCATCTCCTGCTCGATTTTTTTTTTTTTTTTTTTTTTTTGTAGTTGCACTTAGTTAAGTAAGAACAAAAGGGTTTGTGGGAAATTATGGCACAATTTGATTGTTTGGAGGGCATCGGCATTGTAGCTCAGTTTCACCACAGCATGCTTGCTTGGGTTCTAGATAATGGATGATGCTCTTGTGGCTCAGTAAAGGGTAAAGCAGTAGAGTGAAACGATTTTCTTGCTTTCTATTTTCATTGATGTTGTCAAACAACAACAACATCAAGGTCAGGTATTGCACTGATGGTAAATTATTTACCATTATTATTAACTATTATTAACAAAAACAATTAATAAATGACAGTTTTGGTGGGTTAAAGACCTGCTGAAAAATGAGCTGAGTATCTGGTCTGAGTAAGAACCTGGATTAATATTGGGTTTAAAAGGTTTCTGGACAGTTGTGGAGGTGGGGGGAGGAGGGATGAAACAATTGTGGTCTTTTCCTGTATTGGGATTCAGTGGCAGCAGGCCCCTCATCAGGCAAGCCTGAAATGACCCCACCATCTTTGGCCAGGTGAAATGTCAGAGGTGATGCTCAGGAGGTGGTAAGTAGTCATGAGTGGCATCTCCTAAAGTTGAAAGTGCAAAGTCTGAGCAAGACTCAGCTCCACCTTCAGCTGCCTTCTGGGAAAAGGAAAAGGAAAAGGAAAATGTGACAAAAACCACCCCCACACACCCCTTCCCAAAACTAAAAACAATGAAAGTTTACAAAGACATAAAAAAGAGAAAGTTAAGAGCTCTCTCAGAATCCCCAAATATCCCAAGGCCAGAGCAATTCACCACCTACACCCCCAAGGAGGGGGAGAGAGAGAGAGAGAGAGAGAGAGAGAGAGAGAGAGAGAGAGAGAGAGATGAGCTTTCTCTGAATCCCCAAATATCCCAAGACCATAGGAAATTACCCCACCCACCCACCCAGCTAAGAACAATGAAAGTTTACAAAGGCACCACAAAAAAGAAAAAAAGAAAGACAAAAAGTTAAGATCTCTCTCTGAATTCCCAAATATCCCAAGGCCAGAGCAAATTACCCCCTCCCCCCAACTAAGAACAATGAACGTTTAAAAGGTACCAAGAGACAGAGAGAGACAGACAGAGAGAGAGACAGAGAGACACAGAGAGAGAAAGTTGAGCTCCCTCTGAATCCGAAAATATTCCAAGGCCAGAGCAAATAAGGTTGAGAACTTGAAAAGGCAATGGATCAGAGTCTCTTTGGAACTCCATTCCTCCTTTTGTTTACCTTTTCTTTCAAATTCATCAATATTGTTAGTAAATGTACAATTCAAATATATTAGTGAAAAATGCAAAAAATTCATAAGATAATGAACAGACTCTCAGAGTTTTTGACCTGTGACCAAAAGGTCTTACATCCACCAATAAGTGGTCATGTAGACCTAGAGGGAGAAAGACCTCCCCCCCTGAACCCACCCTCCCCCAGCAGACTGGCCCTTCCTTTCACTCCTCCCCTCCTCAAACCCACTTGTACCCGGACTCCATTGGCTTGTGTCTGATGGAGTGAAAGCTGGATTTTCCACAGAGCCTGCCAACCCTGTGAAACACTCTGCTGTTGTTTCAGCTGGAGAAAAGTTTTGAATGCTAATAAAATGCTCCTCTCCTGGCTCAAAGAAAGAATATTAGATATATTTAGTTTCTCTCACCTTATACAAAAGTGGGAGGGGAAAGGGGAAAAAAAGGGAAGGGGTAGGCTAAATAGAAGGAAAAACAGAAATAGGGGAAAGGTATAAGAAAGGGGGGAAACGGGGAGGACTGCTTGAGGCAAGTAACACTCATAAGTAAAATACTGGGGAGGCGGGAAAGGGGAAAAGGAAAGAGAAAAAAATATAATTTAGGGTTAATAAAATGGCAGGAAATACAGAATTAGTCGTTTTAACTGTAAATGTGAATGGGGTGAACTCTCCCATAAAATATAAATGGATAGCAGACTCATTTAAAAGCCAGAATCCTATACTATGTTGTTTACAAGAAACACATTTAAAGCAGAGCAATACATACAGAGTAAAGGTAAAAGGCTAGAGCAAAACTCTATTATGCTTCAGATGAAGTAATAAAAGCAGGGGTAGCTATTTTGATCTCAGATTGAGCAAAAGAACAAATTGATCTAATTAAAAGAGATAAGGAAGTGTGTGGTTCAGATACCATTTAATAAAAAGCTGGAGATATCTCTAGAAGCAAAGCAAAGTTTATTATATATTCTCTCAAGAATCGGGCATCCCACCCAATCGAGCAGATAATCGAAGGGAGGAGGCACCGTAGGGGGCAGGGTCAACACTTTTTATCCCTAACACAAATGCCCCCTCCCACCACTGACCCTCATCCTTATTGGCTGAGGATCTTACATTCTAAACGAGGGAACTACCCAAGAAATTGAACTTGACCAATAAGTACATAGTTGCCCATATTTGATTGAAATAGGGAGGATAACAAGAGGGAGACTAAAGTATGCCCTCAGGAGGATAGCAGGGAGGGGGCTTACATATGCCCTCAGGAGGATAGCAGGGAGGGGGCTTAAGTATGCCCTTGACTTAATACTTAAAGTCCTTCAGGCCTACTCAAACTTTGAAATAGATGAAGCCTTACTCGATTTTCACAACTGTCTTGAAAGATCTCACCTCATCTCGTTCAGAGGTAAATAGAATACTAGAAAAATTAGATATGATAGATCTTTGGAGAAAATTGAATGGAGAAAGAAAGGAGTAGATTTTCTTCTCAGAACTTCATGAAACCTCTACAAAAATTAACCATATATTAGGACATAAAGACCTCAAAATCAAATGCAGAAAGGCAGAAATAATAAATGCATTTTTAAAGATCACAATGCAATAAAAATTATATTCAATAAAAGGCCAAGGGAAAATAAGCTAAAAAGAAATTGGAAACTAAATAATCTCATCCTAAAGAATAAATAGGTGAAACAGCAAATCATAGACACAATAATTTCATCCAAGAGAATGAGATAACAACATACAACAACAGATGCAGCATTAATAAGGGGAAATTTTACATCTCTAGATACTTACTTATAATATAAATTATATAATATATATAATATAAATAAATATAAATTATAGACCAATCTCCCTAATGAATACTGATGCTAAAATCTTAAATAAGATATAAGCAAAAAGACTCCAGAAAATCATCCCCAGGATAATACACCATGCCAAATAGGATTTCTACCAGGAATGCAGGGCTGATTCAATATTAAGAAAACCTATTAGCATAATTGACTATATCAATAACCAAATTAACAAAAACCATATGATTATCTCAATAGATGCAGAAAAAGCATTTGATAAAATCCAACACTCATTCCGAATAAAAACACTAGAGAGTACAGGAATAAATGGGCTTTCCTTTAAAACAGTCAATAGCATCCATTTAAAACCATCAGCAAGCATCATATGTAATGGGGATAAACTAGAACCATTCCCAGTAAGATCAGGGGTGAAACAAGATTGCCCACTATTACCATTACTATTCAATATTGTATTCGAAATGCTAGCTTTGGCAATAAGAGAAGAAAAAGAGATTAAGGAATTAGAGTAGGTAATGAAACCACATTATCACTCTTTGCAGATGATATGATGGTATACTTAGAGAACCTTAGAGAATCAACTAAAAAAACTATTAGAAGCAATCCACAACTTCAGCAAAGTTGCAGGATACAAAATATATCCACATAAATCATCAGCATTTTTATACATCCCTAACAAAATCTAACAGCAAGAGCTACGAAGAGAAATTCCATTTAAATTAATTGTCAATGGTATAAAATATTTGGGAATCTATCTTCCAAGGGAAAGTCAGGAAATATATAAGCAAAACTACAAAACATTTTCCACACAAATAAAGTCAGATCTAAGCAACTGGAAAAATATCAAGTGCTCTTGGATAGGAAGAGTGAATATAATAAAGATGACAATACCCCCTAAATGAATCTATTTATTTAGTGCCATACCAATCAAACTCTCAAGAAACTATTTTACTGACCTAGAAAAAATAACCACAAAATTCATCTGGAAGAATAAAAGGTCAAGAATTTCAAGGGAATTAATGAAAAGAAAAGCAAATGAAGGTGACCCAGTTGTACCAGAGCTAAAATTATTTTATAAAGCAGTGGTCATCAAAACCACTTGGTAAGAAACAGAACAGTTGGTCAGCGGAATAGGTTAGGACAGAACAAAACAGTTAATGACTATAACGATCTAATATTTGACGAACCCAAAGGCCTCACCTTTTGGGATAAGAATTCACTATTTGACAAAAACTGCTGGGAAAATCGGAAACCAGTATGGCAGAAAGTAGGCATTGACCCATACTTCTAACACTGTATACCAAGATAAGGTCAAAAATTTCAGATCTAGAATAAAAATATATTATAAACAAAGAAAAATAGGATAAACTATTAGATTTGTGGAGGAGGAAGGAATTTGTGACCAAAGAAGAACAAGAAATCATTATTGATCACAAAATAGAAAATATTGTTTATATTAAGTTAAAAAGTTTTTGTCCAAAGAAAAAAGAAAATTAAAAACAAGAACTTGAAAACATTTTTTACATCCAAAGGATCTATAAACCCATTTTTAAAATATATAGAGAATTGACTCAAATTTATAAATTTAAGCCATTCTACAATTGATAAATGGTCAGGATACAAAGAAATTTGATGAAGAATTAAACTATTTGAAAATATGAAAGGTGCCCAAATCATTGAATAAAAGAGATCAGATTAATTGATGACAGAAAGATAACAGGAATGTTGAGGAATGGGAAAACTGGGAATTACATTGTTTGGAACGTGAATGATCCAACCACAGAGAGTTTGGAACGTCAAAAAATTATCAAACTTTGTGTACCCTTTGATCCAGCAGTGTCGCTACTGGGCTTATATCCCAAAGAGATCTTAAAGGAGGGAAAGGAACCCACATGTGCAAAATTTTTTGGCAAACCTTTTAAGTTTAGAAAACTGGAAATGAATAATTGGAGAATGGATGAATAAATTGTGGAAGAACGTTATGGATTATTATTTTCTGTAAGAAACGACCAGAGGATGATTTCAGAGACCTGGAGAGACCGTGAATATGGAGGAAATGAAAGACTTGTACAAGACAACAGTAAGAGGAAAATACAATTCTAGGATATGGCTCTCAGAACATGTTATTTGCTTGCATTTTGTTTTATTTTTCTCAGTTAATCTCTTCCTTCCTTCTTGATCTGTTTCTTCTTGTGCAGCAAGATAACTCTGTAAGTATGTATACATATATTGGATTTAACATGTATTTCAACATATTTAACATGTATTGGACTACATGTCCAGCTAGGGGAGGGGGTGGGGGGAAGGAGGGAAAAATTCAGAAAAGGTTTTGCAAGGGTCATTGTGGGGAAAATACCCATGCATATGCTCTGTAAATAAAAAGCTTTAACAAAAAAAAAAAAAAAAAAAAAAAAAAAAAACCCAAAACAAACCTCCTCTCTTATGGCAAAGGATCTGGTGCTGATTCTATTCCAACTGAGATTACCAAGTTGGGGGGGGGACCCACTGTTTATTCAAAAACTGACTGAAATTTTGGGGGTTATATGGCAAGTGAAGGTGCTCCCCTCCCTCCCCCCGCCAGAGTTCAAAGATTGCCCTGTGTCAATCACAGAGAGTCTCGGTCTTAGTCATCCCTGGCAAGATTCTTACCACAGCCTAGGTGAAGGCTGATCCTTCACCTAGAAGATGGTCATCTACCTGAGAAACAATTCGGCTTTGGAAAGGAATAAGGAATATTTGCTGGTGTTTGCCGTCCAACACCCCCAGGAGAAAGACCAGGAGTGGGGCAGAGTGTATTCGCAATGCTTGCTGACCCTGCCAATGCTAACAATCTGAGATTACTAGTTGTGAGGGCTTGTGGGAAATTATGGCACATTTTGATTGTTTGGAGGGCTTTGGCATTGTAGATCAGTTTTGCAACAATCTGCTTGGCTTCTGGAGAATGGATGATGTTCCTGTAGAGCAATAAAGGGTAAAGCAGTAGAGTGAAATGATTTGCTTGCTTTCCATTTTCATCGATGTCAAACAAAAACAACATCAAGGTCAGGTATCGCACAGATGGTAAATTATTTATCTTGAAAGGGCTACAAGCCAAGACTAAAGTGAGGGAAAGTTGACGGAGGACCTTTTATTCACAGATGATTATATACTCGCCGTCTGAATAGGGATCGATTCTCCACTGTTTGGGCTCATTTTGAGCTAACAATTAGTACCAAGAGAACAGGGGTTCTCCACCAGCCAACGCCACCCCATCCATATGTAGAGCCATTGGTTTTAGCAAATAGAGAAACAACAAATGCTGTGGGAAAGTTTGCTTACCTTGGCGTTATATTTTCCAGGGATGTATGAGGTTGACCCACACATTGCCAAAACTAGCTCAGTGCTTGGGAGGCTCTGAAGGAAAGGGTGAGAGAGAAGAGGTATTAGAGCGACTATCAGAGTGAAGTTCTACAGAGCTATCGTACCGATCTCGTCGTGGTACGTCTGTGGAACCCGGACGGCATATCAGCACCGTGCCAGGAAGCTCAAGCGCTTCCACTTGGATTGTCTTGGGAAGACTCTGAGGATCGCTTGGCAGGATGAGGTACCAGGTACCGAGGCCCTTTCTTGAGCTGAACTGCCAAGCATTTAAATTCCATTGCAGAGTGCAACTCCATTGGGCTGGCTCTGTTGTTCAGATTCAAATGTACGCTTGCCTAAAAGGCTACTTTATGGAGAGGCTCCCAAGGAGGCCAGCAGAATTGATCCAAGGTCTCTCTGAAGAACTTTGGATGACATGGGAGACTCTGTCCAAGGACCATCCAGCAAGGAATGCCCTCATCAGAGAAGGCGCTGTGCTCTGTGAGCAAAGCAGAATTGCAGCAGTTCAAAGAAAATGTAAAATACACGAAGGTAGAGAATCCATGCCAAATGTTCATCCGGACTATTTGTGTCAGACCCGCGGTAGAGCCTTCCAGTGGTCCGATGAGCTATAGTGGGACACACTGTACGTTGACCACAGCATAGTGATTTTATTTTGATCCTCTTCAAAAATGAAGGAAAACAACCATAGTGTCTTGGTGCTCTCATGGAACAGGGCTGAAAAAAAGCACTAGGCTAGCCTTCAGGGTCTCTGCACTCAAATGCTAAGGGACATTCATGGGGGAACAGTGTGGTGGGCGCCATTCCTGTCCCCAACGCATATCACTTCAGATATTTGTTGTTCAGTCATTTCACTTACATACGACCCATTTGTGGCTTTCTTGGCAAAGAGACTGGAATGGTTCACCCTTTCTTTCTTAGCTCATTTTATACATGAGGAAACTGAGGCAAACATGGTGTACCCAGGGTCACATATTTAGTAATCATGATGGATCTATTTTATTTCTTAAACTTGAAAATTCTGTTTCAGTCCCATTGTCTGCTCCATTAAGGTCTTCCCTCTAAAATTATCTCCCTTTTACACTTTAATATACTACGAAATGCTTTTTAAGTCATTCTCCAAATGATAAATAGTCAAAGGTTATAAACAGACAATTTTCAGATGAAGAAATGAAAGCCATCTACCATCATCTGAAAAAATGGTCTAAATCAGTATTGATTGAGAAATGCAAATTAAAACAACTCTGAAGGTCCACCTCACACCTCATAACAGATTGGCTAAGATGACAGGAAAAGATAATGATGAATGTTGGAAGAGAAAACTGGGACACTTATGCATTGCTGGTGGAGTTGAGAACTGGGCCAACCATTCTGAAGAGAAATTTGGAACTATGCCCAAAAGTCCATCAAACTGTGCATACCCAACAGGTCCTGTATCCCAAAGAGATCATAAAAGAGCGACAAGGACCCACCGGTTTGTAACAGCTTGTTTTGTGGTTGCAAAGAATTGAAAAATGAGCAGATTCCCATTGGGGAATGGCTGAACAAGTTATGGCCTATGAATATAATAGGATGTTATTGTTCTATAAAAAATCAGAAGGCTGATTTCAAAAAATCCTGGAGAGACTTACATGAACTGATGTTGAGTGAATCAAGTAGAACCGGGAGATCATTGTACAGGGCAACAAGATGATGTGATGATCGATTCTGATGGACCTGATCTTTTCAACAGTGCAGCGATCCAAGACAATTCCATTGGACTGGGATGGAAAATGCATCGGCATCCAGAGAGATAACTTTGGAGAGGAATGGATAAGGAATATTTTATTTTTCTTTTCTTTTTCTTTCTTATCTTTTTCCCTTTGCTCTGATTTTTCTTTCACAAAATGACTAATATGGAAATATGTTTAAAATGATTGCAAACCACAACAGCATTTGCACTCTTTCTGTTGTTGTTAGCTTGCATTTTTGTTTTTCTTCCCAGGTTATTTTTACCTTCTTTCTAAATCCGATTTTTCTTTGTAGAAACAACTTGAAATATATATATAATATATTGTATTTAAATATACTTTTAAATTTTAACTTTGAGACTATCTCCATCTGGGGAAGTTGAGGAAGGAGGGGAAAGTTGCAACAGAGGGTTTTGCAAGGATCAATGTTGAAAAATTACCCACGCATATGTTTTGTCAATAAAAAGCTAAAACCCCCCCAAAATGATTGCATAAATTTAACCTGTATCAGATTGCTTGCTGTCTTGGGGAGAGGAGAGGTAGAGGAGGGAGGAAGAAAAAAATTGTAACTCAAACTCTTACAAAAATGAAGGTTAAAAACTATCTTTAGGGCAACTAGGTGGCGAGGGAGCCCAAAGTCCGGACTGAATTAAATGTATCAGAAAGTAAACTTCCTGGTGTATGACCTTGAGAAGAAGAGAGAGGGAGAGACGAGACAAGACAGAGAGAGAGAGGGACAGAGGAAGAGACAGAGAAAGACAAGGGAGAGACAGAGACGAGACAGAGAAAGACAAAGGGAGAGAGACAGAGAGAGAGACAGAGACAAGAGAGAGAGAGAAGAGAAGAGAAGGAAGAAGAGAAAGAAAGAAGAGGAGAGAGAGACAGAGAAGAGAAGAGAGAGAGAGAAGAGAAGAGAAGAGACAGAGACAGAGAAAGACAGAGGGAGAAGAAGAAAGACAGAGACAGAGAGAGAGAGAGAGAGAAGAGAGACAGAGACAGAGAAAGACAGAGGAGAGAGAGACAGAGAGACAGAGACAGAGACAGAGAGAGAGAGAGAAGAGAGACAGAGACAGAGACAGAGACAGAGACAGAGAAAGACAGAGGAGAGAGAGACAGAGAGACAGAGACAGAGAGAGAGAGAGAGAGAAGAGAGACAGAGACAGAGACAGAGACAGAGAAAGACAGAGGAGAGAGAGACAGAGACAGAGAGAGCTATCTTTACATGTAATTGCAAAAATAAAATATTGAATTCAGAGTAAATGCTTGTTGACTAAGTGAGTAATGGCCTAAAGTCACAGGTCAGATTCTCCCATCTCCAAAGGCAGCTGGACACACTAGGTTAGGTGGCCAGGGCTGACAGCTCCCGGCATGCACCTGGCCCTCCTGCCCTTGGTTGATTTAGCCCAAAGCCTTCACCCCCTCCTCCCGGGAGGACCCTGGTCCCCCAATGGGCCCCTCAGGGACTCTGCCACTTCTTCCTTGGCGCTCATCCTGAGCTTCCCCCAGGACTTTACCCTGAACATCTGGTGTCCCGGGCCTGCCTGCCTTGTGCCTGGGCGGAGGGCCAAGGGGGTGGGGGACTGACCCAAGGCCCGACCCCTGGGGGGGCCACGGCCGTGGGATGGTTCAGAAGGGCGCCGTGCGGCAGCCTCGGCGAGGCCCTGCCAGCTGTCGCGAGCCCGGCGCCCAGGGCTCGCAGGTCCTGCCAGTCCGGTCTGCGTCCCGCTGCCCACATCCCCCACTGCCCTGTGGTCCAGGCCGGTGCCAGCGGGAGGGTGCCCGCAGCAGGCAGCGGTGCCAGCCCCGCGGGGGGCCTGGGGGGGGGGTCTGTCCGGAGCCCGGAGCAGCCCTGATGGTGGGGATTGGGGGAGCGGGACACAGCCCTTTGGCCCCGGCACCAGAAAGGGCAAGAGCTGGCCACCTGCCAGGGTCTGGCAAGGGCGGGGCGCGTCAGGGGAGGAGATCCGCCGGGGGGAGGGACTGGGAGGGGCGGAGCCGCCTACGGCGGCCTCCTCCCCGGGCGCGGCGTTCACATCCTTCTCTGCCCGGCTCCCGAGCACGTCGGACGCGGAGCTGCACCAGCCGCATGGGTGAGCCACGGCTGCGGGGAAGGGGCTGGGGCAGCGGGGGAGGGGCTGGGGCGGAGGAGGGGCCCAGCGGGCGGCCGGGAACGGCAGCATGGCATCCGCAGCCCGCCCGGGCCCGGGAGACCCGCAAGCCCCCTCCTCGGGGCAGATCCGGACACTGAGGCACCGGGGAGCTCAGGGAGGCGCCGGGGGCGTGAGCGCGCCTTTAACAGGCTCCTGCTGGGCGCCGGGCGGAGCGCTTTCCCGCATTTGGCTGAGGGTGGGCCAGGGATTACCCCGTTTTACAGAAGAGGAAACTGAGGCAGACAGGTGACGGGCTGTCCCCCAGCCGGCGCCCCAGCCCCCGCCGGTGGCTTCCCGGCTGCGAGTCCGGCACTCTGCCCATCGCCCCGCCGAGTTCAAGGTCACGCCGCCGGCGAGGGGCAGACCCTTAGCTTGACTCACAGAACGCGACTCTGCCCACTGGACAGCGCTGAGGGAGGCCGGCAGGAGGAGGGGGCCTCCCAGAGTCCTGGAGCCGCGGCAGCCCCGCGCTTCCCCGCCTTAGCGCGTTCCCCTCCCCGCCCCAGCCAAGCAGAGCGTGCTCACAGTAGGCACTTTGCTCCTCCCTGCATCCTCCCAAGGCTAAGGAAGGCTCAGACATGGATGGGTGGAGAACGGGTTAGAGGGAGACACGGGACACTCGGCCCCCTAAGGCCCGCTGGGAAGCCGCATCTTGGGAGAGCGCGGGTGGGGCTCAGCCCTGAGTTCGAATCCCCCCCCCACCCCCCCCCCCCCCCCCCCCCCCCCCCCCGGCGTTTGCAAGTCCCTCTAAATGCCAGGAGTTAACTCCTCTGTGGAGAGTCAATAAATCTTCATTAAGAAGCCTACTATGTGCTGGGGGGTGGGGCAGCGAGGTGGCTCAGTGGTTAGAGGGCCAGGGGTCTGGAATATTCAAATCCGGCCTCAGTCATTCACTAGCCCTCAAGTTCAGAAAGATCTGAGGGCCCAGAGGGGTGTCATGAGGTCTCTTAAAACCCATCTCCAAGTCCAAGGGCAAAGTTTATTTTAATTAACGCCCAGGAGGAGGGCTAAGTTCCCAAAGATTTTAACGGAGAGAGAAAGGAGACAAATCTATCCGGTTCTCGTCCTTGATAATGCTAATTTTTATGACCTAAAGTAGAACTGAGGAGTCTGGTTCTCCCTGACCTAGGACTGGCCTAAGGCCGGGAGACTTTAGAATCGTTGACAAATGGTGCGAGCTGGAGTTAAGGAGCCTCAGGCTCATTAATATCTTCCCTAAAGTCTAAGGGAAGAAATCCCTTAGATTTAGAAATTTCTGGGCCCTAAGACTTTTCCAATCCTTGACAGATTGTTAGAATGATGGGTCCCTAAGGACGGGGGAGGGGGAGGCCCTGGGGATCACTGAGTCTAAAGCCAGATTTTATTTTATTTTATTTATTTATTTAAATAACTTTTTATTGACAGAACCCATGCCAGGGTAATTTTTTTACATTATCCCTTGCACTCATTTCTATTCGGATTTTTCCCCTCCTTCCCTCCACCCTCTCCCCAAAGATGGCAAGCAGTCCTGTACATGTTAACTAGATTACAGTAGATCTAAAGCCAGATTTTAGAATCGTTACTAGATTGTTAAACCAGAAACACTCTAAGATTGGGGGGGGGAGAGAGGGGGACTTCTTCCTGCTGTTTCCCCGAGGAGCTTTATTTCTTCAACTTCACCCTCTCTGCCTCAGTTTCCCCATCTGTAAGATGGGCTGGAGAAGGAACTGGTCAACCACGCCAGTACCTCTGCCAAGAAAACCCCCCAGTGGGGTCACCCATTTTGCACTGGGGATACAGAGAAAGACAAAAGTAACCCCTTTCGTCCAGAATTAGCGGCTTATAAGCTTGGGAAGAATCGGTCGAGGGATGGAATTGACTAGGTAGGGGAAGGTTTCCTGGAGAAGGTGAGATTTTTAGAAGCCTTGAAGGAAGCAGGGAAGGCCATGGGGGTCATGCTAGGCAGGGGGCACAGCCGGGGAAAATGTTCAGAGTCTGGAAACGGAGGAAAGACAAGGAGGTCACCACGGCTGGAGCTCTGGGTCCTACTCTAAAGCTTAGCCAGGGAAAAGTGGAACGGGCAGGTCCAAACTCCAGGCCCAAGTCCTCCGGCCACTACAGCATTCCTGTCATTGTTGTCCAGTCCCTTCCCTTGGAGAGCGGTCACCGAGCTGGGTTAGGGTAAGGAAGGGGGAAGGGCTGCTCAGCGGATAGAGTCCTGAATTAGTCAGGAGGAGTGCAAAATCAATATGTACACTTCACAGTGTGACTGTAGGCAAGTTATTTAATCCCAACTGCCTCGCCCCTCCCCCCCAAAAAAAGAAGAGAATAAGCATTTATTAAACACCTACTATGTGCTGGGCATCGTGCTATGCCCTTTATAAATATATCATTTGATCCTCACAAGCCTGCAAAGTAGCGCCGTTATTATCCCCTTTTACAGATGAGAAAACTGAGGCACAGTGATTTGCCCAGAGTCACACTGCTAGAAGTGTCTGGGGGGTGGATTTGAACTCGGGCTTCCCTGGCTCTAAACCTGGAGCTTTGTCCACTGTGACCCCCGGCTCCTTAAAAGTGGCTCATATCTTTCCTCTCTTGCAGGTGTCCTCTCAGAACTGAAACTCACTGTGCCTTGGGGCCACATTGCTGCCAAGGTCTGGGGCTCCTTGCAGGGGCCCCCCGTGCTCTGCCTCCATGGATGGCTGGACAACGCCAACTCCTTCGACAAGCTCATCCCTCTTCTTCCTCAAAGTGAAGCTGGGCTGTGGCGGGGGGGGGGGGGGGGGAAGGGGTGGAGGCAGCCCAAGAGTGGGAAGGGGCGCTGAGGACTGACCCCATCCCCTTCTCCTGCAGCCTTCTATTATGTCGCCATGGATTTTGGGGGCCACGGCTTCTCCTCCCATCATCACCCCGGATTCACGTACCACCAGCATGACTTTGTGAATGAGGTGCGCCGAGTGGCAGCAGGTAAAAGGGGAGAGAGTGGGGGGAGGTCAGAAGGCTTTGGGAACAATCCCTCTGCCCTATGGGAAACTAAAGGCCCCAACTATCCAAGTACTAAGGGTACTGGCCATCCATAAAAGTACTAAAGTCACTGGCCGTTCAAGTACTAAGTACTGGCCATCCAAGAACCAAAGGCACTAGTCATCCTAGTACTAAGGGTACAGGCCGTCCAAGTACTAAGTACTGGCCATCCAAGTAGTAAAGGTACTGGCCATCCTAGTACTAAGGGTACAGGCCGTCCAAGTACTAAGTACTGGCCATCCAAGTAGTAAAGGTACTGGCCATCCTAGTACTAGGGACAGGTCATCAAGTCACTAAGTACTGGCCGTCCAAGTAGTAAAGGTACTGGCCATCCTAGTACTAAGGGTACAGGGCCGGTCCCAAGTACTAAGTACTGGCCATCCAAGCAGTAAAGGTACTGGCCATCCTAGTACTAAGGGACAGGCCGTCCAAGTACTAAGTACTGGCCATCCAAGAACCAAAGGTACTGGCCATCCTAGTACTAAGGGTACAGGCCGTCCAAGTACTAAGTACTGGCCATCCAAGTAGTAAAGGTACTGGCCATCCTAGTACTAAGGGTACAGGCCGTCCAAGTACTAAGTACTGGCCATCCAAGTAGTAAAGGTACTGGCCATCCAAGAACCAAAGGCACTAGCAATCAAAGGTGTTTATAAAACCCAAGGACGGGGCCTGGGAATTTGGGGAGCCGGGCCCAGAGTGTTGTGGGAACCCAGGCCGGGAGGCAGCAGGACCAGCCAGGCCCTTGGTGATCGGAGGGAGCTGCCTCCCCCCACCCCGGGTCAGTGCCCCTTGGACTCCATGGGGTCCCCTTGGTGGCAGGAGAGCCTATGAGTGATAGCAGCCCTGGCTGGGACGGGCGTTTTGTGTGCCCAGGTGGGCATGGGTATGTTTGTGTTTGCAGCCCTAAACTGGAAGCGCTTCTCCCTCCTGGCGCACAGTTTTGGTGAGTCCATGGGGCCCAGGGCCCATTCTCGCACCTTCCCATGGTAGGGGGAGGGGATGGGGGCAGTCTGCCCGTGCCCTTGTTCCCCCTTGTCTGCCCCTGACGAGACGAGCAGGTGGCAGCGAGTCCCTTGGTGGGCCTGGCCTCCTGCTCGCCGGAGGGCACGGGGACCCCCTCGGTGTCTCTGGAGCACTCCCGGGGGGTTGGGGGTGCCCTTGCCCAGATCACACCCCTGCCCATATGGGGCCCTGGGAGAGGCAGGATGGGGGGCCCGCTCTCGGCTGACCCTCCTCTTCTGTCCCACAGGCGGCGTTGTGGGGGGCATGGTAAGTCCCTGGGCTGCCGTACCAGTGGGAAAGGAGGAGGGGTGCAAGTGCTCCTGACAGCTGCTTGCCACGCTCGGACAGCCCGGGGCAGGGGCAGTGAGAAGTGAGGCGGAGAGGCCCCGGGCACCAGCCAGCCCGGGCCAACGGGGCTCTCCCCCAGGATGGGAGGTGTCCGGGCAGCTGCCGTCCTGCCCCCATTGACTTACCTAATAATAACTCCTCTGGAGAGACCTTCTACCCACTTCTCCCAGTGCCAGGGAGGTCAGGAGCCTCAGACCCAGAGAGGAACGTCTCTGGCAGAACCCCTGTGCCAGTCTGCCTGCCAGCGCTTCCCGTGAGCATCACCCCCACTGCGACAGGAAGGGAGCACTGGTTAGGGGCCCTCCTGGAGCTTGAGCCCCCCACAGCTAGTCTCCCAAGCCAGTGTGGGCCGGAAGGACTGGCTGAGCCCTCGGGAGCCTCGGTCCCTTGGTCACTCAACATTTATTAGGTACCTGTTGTGTGCCCCGAGGGTACAGATGGCTACCCAAGAGACGGGGTCTGCAGCTGCTGGAACAGAGGGGGCCGATCCCTGATTGTTAGGCTTCCTACAGAAGGTGCTCAGGCCCCACCCAGGAGAGCCGCCTCTCTGCAGTCTCTCTCCTTCCTCCTCCAGTTCTCCTGCACCTTCCCCGAGATGGTGGATAAACTCATCCTGTTGGACAGCACTCCCTTCTTTTTGGACTCTCTGGTGAGGCCTTTGGCAGGGAGGGGGGACCCTCAGGTGGGGGGCCCTTGGGGCCCGCAGATCCGGCCTGGCCCTTCCAGGGGCCTGGGACGGGAGCCAAGGGAGCCCTGACCTTACCCAGGTGGTCGTCCAGCTTTGCAAAATCCGACCCTTCCTGTGACAGCTGGGGTGGCTCAGGCCTGGGTCAGACCCCCCATTCCTCTGGACCTTTAGTCTGGAGCCACGGCCTCTCTGTGATGTCTTTTCCCATTGGGAGGAAAGGGGGAGCAGCTCTGGGGGACCCCATAAGGGAACGGAGCCCAGAGAGGGCAAGGGGGTGGTGATCACTCTAAAAAGCCGAGCTCTGGGGAACCCGGAGCTCCTGGGAGGGCGAGGGTCGTCCAGCGGGCGGGCACACAGCGATGGCTCCGGTCTGACCAGGATTTGTACCCCGTTATCCCCATGGGGGCCGGGCTAGGCTGTCCCAGGGGGCAGTGGGAACCTCCCAATACTCGGGCTGCCCTTCATCACCCTGGGCCCGGTGGGGGGCAGCAGTGGGGGCACCAGTGTCTTGACTGGCAGGGGGGCTCCCGGCCCTTGACCCGGCACAAAAGTTTCCCCTGGAAGGACATTTCAGATCGGGGACAATTCTGGGCACTGGCAGCTGCGGCCCCTGACCTTGAGTCCAGCTGCCCCTGCCCAGGGCTCTGTCTGTCCCCTGGCGGCAGCAATGCTGGCAGGTGCCGCTCCCCCAAACCCCACTTTTATTGCGAGGCGGCCGGGGCGTGTGCAGGGGGATGCCAGGCTTGGGGGGGGGGGGGCTCACATGGAAGCTCTGCCAGCCAGTCCCTGTGGGCTCCAGGGGAGCGGAGCCCCTTCCTCCAGAAGGGGGTCGCCGGCCAGTGTGCTGGGCCCGCCAGGAGAGGGCAGGGCCCCAGGCAGCTACCGGCCGCCCTGCTCGACCCGGTGCTCAGTGCGAGCCGCCCAGGGTGGGGAGAGCCGGTTCCCCGGTGCCAGCCCTTGCCCTCACACCCGCCTGTGTCCCCCGCCGCCTCCAGGAGAAGGAGAACATCCTGACTTACAAACGGTACAACATCGATCACGTGATGGAGATGGAAACCAAGCAGCACAAGCCCCCCAAGGTTGTCAGCCCCCAGGAGATGCTGCAGAGGTAGGGGACAGGGCTGGGGGGGAGGGAGGGTCCTGGGCTCAGGGAGGAGGGGATTCTGGGGCTGGGGGAGAGGGTTCTCAGTGGGCTGGGGACTTTCTGAAGCTGGGGCCCTAAGCCATCCCTGCCCCACCTCCACCCCCCCGATCCCCAGGCACCGGCCGTCTCGGGGATGCCCTCACTTGTCCACACTAACAAATCAGTGGGTCATTCAGCAGACACTGGCTGCCCAGCACTGTTTGCCCCCCGGGGGATGTGCTGGCCCATGGACACTGTGCACACGTGGGGGGAGGGGCTGGAGCTGGGGTTCCACCTGTTGTTGCTTCCGGCGCGGGAAGGCCCTCCTCTGCCCTCATGATCACACTGTCACCGGACATCCCCCCCCACTTAATGCACCAGGGACACGGTGCCCCCCTTGCCCCGGTCTCCCTAAAGTCTCCTGTGCTTTCCCCCCCCACCCCCAGCTTTCTGAAGAACAACATCCAGGTGGGTGAGGAGTGCGGGAAGCTCTTGCTGGAGAGAGGAACCACCAAGGTGGCAGAAGGTTAGAGCTGCCCGGGGGCACATCCCAGCCAGGAGCGGGCAGTGTCCCCGGAAGCCCCCGTTCCCTCCAAACTTGGTCCAAAAAGGAAAAAGGTCTCCTCCCCCCCCCCCCAATACATGGGGGTGAAAAGGGGAAGGGGTGTGTCTGAGCACATGGGCAGGCCATCAGCTGCACCCTTCCTCAGTTTCCTCCTCTGTAAAATGGGGTTGATGGCCCTCACCCTCCTGCCGCCCACTGAGCCATAATAATGAGAACCCTCCAGATCCCCAGTCCTGGAGTATACAGGGGACACCTGGGGGCCCTGGTGGTGGTGGGGGAGTCCTGCAGAAGCCTGGCCAGACGTCTATGAGCCAATAATCACGACCAGAAACTGCCCTATAAGACCAAGTCCTTCAGAACCATTAAAGAATGGCCATCTTTGCTCTGGACCTTTAGGTTTGGTGCTGAACCGGGACCGGAGGCTGGGTTTGGTGAGTCTTCCTTTCTCCTTAAACCCCAAACCTCTTCCCAAGTGCTTGGGGGCCGGGTGACTGGTCCACAAAGGGAGATTTCACAAGACCCCAGACCAAAATGGCCCCGGCCCCAAGGACTCGGCTGGAGGGAAGCCCGGCGAATGTGCTCTCATGTCTGCGACCCCATTAGAGGTTTTCTTGGCAAGACACGGGAGCCTTCCTTCTGCAGATGGGGAAACTGAGGCACACAGGGTGGTGACCAGGGCTGCCCCTCGGCCACTGGCTTCCTCGCCTGAAGGAGGGTCCGGGTGGGGGAGCTGGGACACAAGAGCAGGGAGGCTGCTGAGAGGAGGCAGGAACCAAGAACAGGCCTTTGTGAGGCTCCTGGTGCCGAGCCCAAGCCCCAATTCCCCCCCCCCCCCCCCCCCCCCCCCCAGTCCCCTTCTGGCTGTCTCCTTCACCACACCGCCCCCTCCTGGAGGGGTTTCCTCACTGAGCCTCCACCCCTTGGCCCAAAGGAAGCTGGGAGCCTCAGAGCAGCCCCTAAACGCTGCCCCCCACACCCATTTGGACTTGGGCCCAGGTGCCCCTCCCACCGTGATCACTCTGGCCCGGGAGTCCTGGGAGAGCTGCCCCGGCCACCTTGGGCCCAAAGGGCCTCTGCAGAGAAAGCCCCGAGCCCATGAACCCGGGAAGCCCCAGACGTGAGGGGGCAGTAGCAGTGTGGGGAAAGCCTGGCTGATACTTCTAGATCAGAGCTGGGTGCCAGGCAAAGCGTGGGCTCAGGGAGCCAGTGGGCATCTTGGAGCAGGGGAGGTGATGAGTAAGCCCGGGAGAGGAAAGCTTTTGCTGCTAGTAGCTCTGCTCAGTCCATTAGCAAAGGTTTCAGAACCAAGGGGGGTCCCCATCCCCCTCATTCTGGCCTGGAGGGGCACAAGCTTCGGTGGGAGCCCCCCAAGCATGTGGCTGTGGATCCCCCTCCCAAGGTCAGACCGGTGACCTTCCACAGTGAAGAGCAAGTCTGGGGGGGGGGGGGGCAGGAAGCACAGGTGTGGACCCTCCACCAAGCACTAACTCCCCCACAGAAGCTCCTCATAAAGCTGTCAGCAGGGCAGAGGGCCCCCAGCCAGAGCAGAAGGGCCAGGGCCAACCCCCCTCCTGTTGGCTTCAGGGGGCACTGTGGGCAAAAGCTGCATCACTAAACAAGATCCTCCCCGTAATTACGAGCTTGGCGAATCCCAGGGGTTTCCAGCTGCTAACTAGCTGGGGACCTCAGATCTGAGCTGCCACTTCTCCATCTGGGTGACCTCACAGGTCCTCTCAACCCTGGGAGGCTTTTAATCTTAGTCTAAAAATGTTACACATGAGGAGACTGGGGCAAGTAAAGTAGTCTGCTGGAGGCAGAATGGGAGTCCAGCTCTCCAGGGGTACATTCTGGCCCGGAGGGGCACCCCCCGCATTTCTGACAATGGGAGGGTGTAGGGTCCTGGCCCAGTTTACGCCTCTTCCACGTGCCACAACTCCTGCCTCTGGGCTTAGATCAGAGGGACACCCCCCCAACCCCTGGGGGGGGGGGGGCAAGCCCAGTGGGGAGGAGACTGGCATTGAGTCCTGGGTTCCAGTTCTGAGTTGGCACTTTAGCCAGATGTGTGTGTGCTGTGCTTCCCTATGGTCAGAGAATCTCCCCCTGCCTGCCTCAGTTTCCTCAGCTGTAACATGGGGACAACAGCAGCCGTTGGGGGGGGGTCCGAGATGCATTTTCTGAGCTGCTTGTTAGTCCAGAGCCCTTCCCTTCACTAGGCTCTACTTCCCCTTGCAGCCAGGGAACAACTTTGAGTTCATTACCAAGGAGCAGCTGGAGTATTTCTGCCAGAAGATCCAGGCCAGAGTCCTCATGTTGAAGTAAGTGGGAAAGGTGCCCCTCCCCCTTCCTCCCCACCCAGTCCTCCCCTTTGGCTTCTGAGAGTTCTGGAGGCCAAATGACTGAAGGCCCCCAAAGGGGCTGGTCCCCCCCCCCCCCGCCCCCCGGGGCGGCCTGGACCTGCCAGCCCCAAGGGGGCCACAGAGACCTCTCCTCTTTAAGGGCCTCCCAGGGATTCAGTTACTTTAGGCTACTCAGAAAAGGAGAAAACCCAAGATCCATGGAGACCGTTGTAAACGTTTTAAAGTCGACCCTGCAGGAGGTGAGTCGTCTGGGGAAGGGCTGGTCCGGGGGCTCCTGGGCAGGGGCTGGCCACTCACTCTAGGCCCTTCTTTCCAGCGCTACAAGTTTGTGGAGGTCATGGGCAGCCATTATGTCCACATGCAGGAGCCCCACAAGGTGGCCGGGGTCATCAGCGATTTCTTAGAAAGCAATGAGGACTTACAGTCCCATCTGTAGCCCCTATCCTGGCCCAGAAGACCAGCTCTGCCCAGCACCGAGGGTGCCCAGCCCCTGCCCCCACCCCCTTCTGGGACCTCTCTGGGAAGGCCCGGGGCAGCCTTCCATGACTTGCCAAATAAAATCTCTTCCTCCTCGCCTGCCTGTGGTCTGTGGTGGGTGAGCCGTGGGGGGTGGTAGGGATCACTGGGAGGGGACCCTCCCAGCCCCCCGAGACGGACCATGCGGGCAACTGGGCAGAAGGGCTCTCTGTCCTTTATTTACATCTTCTGGAGACCGGCCACAGTCTGTGGAGCTGGGCACCCAGGGCTCCGCACTCAATCTTCTTGGGGGGTCGGCCATAGCCCGGGCGGGGAGAACGGGCGTCCTGGCTCAGTAGGGGCGGAACTTGCGCTGGGCGCGCATCAAAGCGATCCTCTGCTTGTCTTCCTCAAACTTCTTGCGCAGCTGGGCCAAGTCTGTGGGGACGGAGGGAGAGAAAAGGGGTCAGGGGGAGGAGGAGGGGTAGTCACTGCCTTTCTCAACCCCGTTCCGATCTGCCAGGGCATCCAACCCATGACTGAGGTCCACGTGAGCCATAAAGGGGGAGGAGGAAGCCCCAAGGAAGTAGTCAGAGCAGGATGAGGGATGGCACGGTTGGGGGTCCGCAGGCTCCAGCTGCAACCTAGCCCAAGCCACAGCAGGCTGACATCGGCCGGGGAGAGCACAGCTCCCACTGCACGCCCCTCCATGGGGGCTTGGCGGGGGGCTTCCCACTCACGTTCCATCTTGGTCTCGCGGTGCTGCCAGGCATAGAAGTTGAGCAGCTCCTTGCGGGCCTTCTTGCGCTTCTCCTTCTCCAGCACACGCAGGCTGGCAGCCTCCGAGCGTGGCAGGCCGGGCCGCCGGCCTTTGCGGGTCACCTTCACCCAGCCCTCCTCATCTGGGACCCCCTCCTCCGCCTCTGCTTTGGCGTCTTCCTGCGGGAGAGGGAGGGTGCCCTGTCAGCCCACACCCCAAGAGCTGGCTGACAAATCCTCCTGTCCTCATCCTAAGGCCCCTTTTTCCCACCTCAGTCACTAAACTCAGGGGCGCAGTGAATGCGCTCCTTCTCTGCAGGGGGAAGCCCAGGCAAATTTGCCCCCTGGTGAGCGGGAGTCTCACCTCAGCTGCTTTCTTGTCATATTCCTCCATGAACTTGTCCACCTCCACCCTGAGGGCTTCTGGGTCCACCAAAGAATCCGCATAATCCGCTATCCATTCTGGCAAAGGGACAACAGTGAGGGATGGAAGCTGCCCCACTCGCCCGTGACTGAATCCAGGAAGCCCTGCTGAGGTTCCCCACCCCCACCCCCTGGGTCTGGGGGAGAACGCGCTGGCCCCGGTGACCCTGAGAGCGGCTCAGCACTGTGCCAGGCACGGAGGGAGTGCCAGGGGGCAGGAGCCTGACCAGTGTTCCAAGGGGCAGTGGGCTGATTTTCCCGGAGAAGGAGCCTCAGGAGGTCTGGGGGCTGCCACAGACTGGCTGCCTACTCTGGACTAACCCTGCCCTGTGGGCCCCCCGCCTCCAGAGAGCTGGCTACCAGCACCCCAGCCCAGGGGCCCAAAGGGGAGGAGAGCCAAGGCTCCCTCTGGAGGTGGAGAAAGTGGGCCTCAGTTTCCTTATTTGTAAAAGTTCTAAAATTGGAGGCTTCTCCCAAGATGTGTGTGTGTGTCTGTGCCCGTGTCTCTGTCAGAGTAGCAGAGGAGCCCCCCTCCCCCTCCCCCCCAAAGACTCCCGCTGCCCCTCCCCACTGACTCTCAATGCCGGTCTTCACTGGGTGGCTCTCGGTGGAGGCGATCAGAGGTCCCGGCAGAGCCACAGCCTTGGGCACGGACGCCGGCTTCCTGAACACCACGTAGGCCACCTGGAATCCCTGCAGGGAGAGCAGGGGCAGACATGAGACGCCCCTGGAGCCCCTGCGCCCCCTGGGCCCCTCCTCGGGCACGTGGCTGCCCCCGTCCCAAAGAAAGCACATTTTCACACCAAAAGTGGGAGAGGAAAAGGGCGACCCGTGGCCCGCCTGCCCCTCAGACCCCAGCCAGCTGTCCCCTTCTGGACGCCCGGCCCCGCCTCCCTCCCCGGTTCCCGGGAGACCTACCGGGACAGACTTGGGAGAGAAAAACTCGGACGAGGTGGTCTTGGGCATCTCCGAGAGGTCGGGTTTCTCGTGCAGACTCACGGACTGCACGGGGCCGCAGGCGGAGAAGAGCTGGGCCAGGCAGCCCTGGCCGGGTGAGGAGGGAGAGCGCGGGGTGAGCCGCGGGCCGGGAGCCCCCCGTCCCTGCCCCCGCGCTCCTCACTGCCCCCGCAGCCCCCCACCCCCCGGCCGCTCACCTCTGAGCAGTACGGGGGGACGTTGAGCACGAAGAGGGTGCGGTCCGAAGGCCAGCCGGACTTGGCGCCCCCCCGAACCCGGTGCTGCTTGACGTAGAGGAAGTGACAGGAAGCCTGATCCTGGGTGAACTTGATGGGGATGGCTGGGAGGGAAGCAGCGGGGCCGTCACTCCCTGCTCAGGAGCCCCCATGGCTCCTGTTACCCCCGACCCTCGGCGGCCGGGGCTCCCGGGAAGCCCGCGTCCCGCCCGCCTCGGGCGCCTCCATCTCCCATCTTTGCTCCCCGGCCCCTCCCGCCCATCCCCCACCTCGGGACCTCTGCCCCCTCCCCCCCACGGGAACCATGGGAGAGGTCCGGGATCCTGCCCCGCCCCCCTCGGCCCCGGCGTGCAGCCCGGCTCTGCTCCCGGCTCCTCCGCCCCCCCCCTCCACGCCGGGGCCTCTGGCCAAGCAGGGGGAGCGTCCCGACACGCCCCCCGGCCCCTTCCCCTTAAGAGCGCGGCCCCGGGGCGGGACCTGCGGTGGCATCCTCAGCCTGTTAGGTTTCAAGGCCTTCCCCGCGGCGGCTCCGGGGTCCGTCCTTCCGGGCCCAGCCACGCACCGGGGAACAGTTGGGGGCCTCCCCCCCCCCCCCCCCTGCGCCAGGCGTGCATTCGTGCGTCCGCTCCGTTCCCGTCCGGAAGGCGGCCCCTCCCCCTCCCGCCCGCCCTCGGTCTCCCGAGCCCGGGCCCAGCGCCGGCCGGTCCCTGCAGGGCGCCTTCCCGGGCACCTCCCCCCCCATCTCCGCCCCGCCCCCTCCCCCAGCGGCACACGGCGGGCCCTCCGGCCTCTCCGCCTTGGCCCAGCGCCGCGCGTGCTCTCCTAGCCCCCCGCCCCGAGCCGCCTTTGCTAGCAGGAAAGGTGCGGGAAGGGTTAGGGCGCGGCCCGGGTCCCCCTCGGGGCTCACCTCGGTACCCAGGCGGATTTGTTGCCCCCTCAGGGGTCTTTTCATTCACACGCGTCTTCTCGCCCGCCGCCATGATGGAAAACGGCGCGGGGAATCCCGGGAGTCGTAGTTCGTAGCCGGCAGACGAGAAAGCGCGGGGATAGCGGGCGGGACGTTTCGGAAGTGACGTATAGGAGTGGGCGGTGTGTTTATAACTACCGGCAAAAATCACGTGTCTCCCCCCCCGGGGGGCGGAGACTGTTAAAGACCCAGGCGCTTATTTCTAGTCCTGGTGTTTGGAAAGGACTTAGCTTTCCGGGAGGGATGGAGCTGGGAGTAAACGCTCGCAGGATCGCTATTCAGAATGATATAGAGCCGCGGGGAGGGGGAAGCACTTCTGCGCCCATTGCACTGAGTACCCATTGAGGAGGACATCGAGGTCACGAGCGGGCAAAGCTCGACAACGTCCCTTGCACCCCCTTGCACGGCGGTGGCTCACCCCCGCGATCGGCGCTCCTCTTCTTCATAGAGCCCACGTCCAGCCCTGACCTCTCTCCTAAACTGCAGCTTTCATCATCACCCCCTTCTTTCTTGGACGGCGCTAATCGAGGCTTACGCAGGCAGCTCAAACCCAGTATATCCAATCAATCAATCAGCTCAAACCCAGTATATCCAATCAATCAATCAATCAACCAACCAATCAATCAATCAACATTTATTAGGCGCCTACTAAGTGCTAAGCTCAGGGAAACAAAAAGTCCTGTCCTCAAGGGAAGGAGATGGGGGAGAGGGAGAACAAACAGATAAAGACGTTCTGCACCAGAATTAGATCACAACCAGAGGGAAGACACAGAAGTAAAAGGGGGGATCACGAAGGTGTCCTCCAGGGCAAGGGATCCACTTGGGACTTATGGAAGCCGGGGAGGTGAGTGGGCAGAGCGGAAAGATGCTCCAGTCAGGAGGCCGGGGCCAGTCACTGCGTGTGTATCATAAGAGGTTAGGAAGGGGTTTGAATGCCGAAACAACACTTTGTTTTTGTGCCCACAGGTGCCTCTTGAGTAGGGGGTAACACTGTCAGACACAGACAGTCCGCTCCTCTTCCAAACTTCCATGGGATGTGGAAGGGACCACTATGTCCTCAGGGTCTTCATCTCAATCCGGTGCAGGCTCCCCCTCCAAGTCACTTTCCGGTCCCTCCTCCCTTTACACCTGGACTTTTGGAAGAGCCTTCGCTGGTCTCCCAGGTCTGCTCTCCTCTGTCAGGGGATCTTCCTAAATAGAGGCTGAGCTCCTTCAGGAAGGCAAGTGGGCCCCCATCATCTCCAGAAGGGTCCCAAGTGGCATCGGAAGCCTACAGGACGCAGCCTGTTCCGAGCACCTTGGGATCCCCCGAGCCCATTTCCCCACCCTTGTTGCACCCCAACTCTGAGATTCACTGTCCCCCACCTCCTTCTGGGCTCCCTTCACATCTCTGCTAAGGTTCCACATCCTGCAAGAAGCCCCAACTTCCCTGGGGCTCCCCATTCTCTGCTGGGTCTCTATGTAGCCCTAAGGCAACTCGAGCCTTTGCTGGAGAGCCCCAAATGAATGAGATTCAGGTTTAAAGGGACCGAGGATACCCTCGAGATCCCACTTCCCTCCAAACCACTATAAATCCCAAGAGGCCAAGGGTCAGGGCCGGGATTCACCGCGGCGACTGCCAGCCTTCACCTCCCCCACGCCAGGGCTCCCACTGTTGTGGAGACTAGACCAGCTGTCCCGGGCCCTAACGAGGGGGCAGCTCACTTCCCGTACAAAGTCTGGCCATTCTCGCTTCTAGCTAGGGTCTCGAGCCTGGGGCTGCAAGGGAGCCTGCTCGCCTGGCGATCCCATCCTGCTTCCCCGACTTTCACCAAGGCCGGAAGTCACCTCCGAGTGCAGAAGGCTCCATTCAGCAGATGAGGCACCTGAAGCCCAAGGAGCAATCGGAACGCTTCAAGCCTCCCGTTCTGGCCGCTGGCCCAGCCCTGGACACCCACGGAGTCGAGTGCAGAGCCGTGGGCCCACAGACGGGCAGCTGGGGCCACTCTAGGTATAACAAACGTTTATTCAGAAACAGGTGAATACATAGTCTCTTCTGCCTCCCTAGCCCTCCCTCTTCCTCCAAACAAGAGACATGGATGGTGAGCTAAGGGGGAAGGATGGAGACGCCAGGGCCGCCAGGCCCTCCCCAAAGAGCAGGTCCTTCAATCTGGAGAGGGAAGGAGATAAGGAGAGAGAGAGGGAGGGAGGGAGGAACGCCGTGACACCCAAGGGAAGATGCTGGCCGGGGGCGGGGCTGCCCCTTGCTACTTCAGCAGCGCTGGGCTCCTCTGCAACTTTCCCGGGGAGGATTTGAAAACTACAGAGAAAAAATGAGTCTGTGGCCGCCGCCGCCTTGTCCTGGGCCGTTCGGGGGTTGGAGTGGGGGTGGGGTCTTGCCTCAGACATCTGGCTGGCTCAGAGGTGGCCCGGGCTCTTCTCAGAAAGCCCGCACTCCCCAGTCTCCCCTCGACAACCCTACTCCTGGAGGGCAAAGAAATGGGGTTTTTAGAGCGCAGCTGACTGGGGGGGCGGGGGGGGGGGGGGGGAGAGAACAAATAGGATATCCCGTTCCTCTGCGTCGGGAGGGGCCTCCCCGGCTTGGAGGGGCTGGGCCTGTAGCTTCTGTGGAGGTTGGGAGGAGGTGGAAAGGGATACAGCGGGGCTGTGGCTAGAGCCTTCCCCCACCTCAAGCCCACAGCCCGGGCCCCCTCAGCACTGGGCGGAGCCCCATTTGGCATCCCATCAGCCTGTGAGAAGGGGGCAAGCCCGAGGCTCGGAGAAGGGGCTCTCCATCTGCCCGGATCATCCCTAGAGGGAGGGGGCTCTTAGCCACTCAGGAGCAAGGCTCGGATGCCAGAGCATCCTCTGGCCCGGAGATAAGAACAGAGAACAGACCTGACAAAACAAAGCAAAAACCCCAACTAATAGGGAGGGAAGAATTGAGGGAATGAGGGAAAACACACCCTAAAGAAAACACTATGGTACAGGGAGGGCGTGAGTGCAGAAAGAAACCCCACCCACAGCCACCAGGGCCAGCGCGGTCCCGTGAGAAACGCATGAGCTCCTGTGGCCTCTGCCCACGCTGGCAGCCTATGGGTCACAGAGGCTGCCACAAGCCTGTCCTCCGAGGGTGCCGTGGCAGGCGGGTGGCCGGGGCCTCCCCCTTCTCCTGCCTTGCGGCTACTGAGATTCCCTTTTCAAAGTTTAATCTTAAATTCCGTGGGCTGCACCGAGACCGAGGCCCCCGAAGACTTGAAGAGAGCCTTGAGGATGGTGTCAGGGTCCACTTCGGCGGGCGGGTGAGACGAGGCACTGGAGCTCAATCTCCGAGACTCGCCCTCCTTCTTCACCAACGGGCTGTCGCTGAGCCGCCTGCAGGGGAGAGAGGGAGAGCCCCGCTCAGCCGGGTGGCTGTGCCACGGGAGGGCCCTCGGCTCCTGTCCCAGGAGGAGGACCCGCTGCTGGTCCCCGGCTCGATGGGGGAAAGCTCTGGCCCAGGCCTCTGGACATATCGGATCCCACTGAATGGGGGAGGGCCCTTCACTGGGGACAAAGGTGGGACACCCAGGGAGCTCAAAGGCCAGAGCCAGGGCCCCTGAAAGCCGCTGGACAATCCCACTGACAATGCCCACATCCGGCTGCAAAGGGTTCGTTTATCTGACCTAAGAGTCCAAGCTGACCCACTCTGAAGCTCTGGTTCTGAAGAAAGCCGAGGCTGACAGGGAGGAAGTCTCAGAGAAGCTGAGGGACGCTGTGTCCCAGCCCTGCCTTTCCAGCCTGGCTTCCTCAGGTCAAAGGAAGGTGAAGGCCAGAGACAGGAAAACAGACGAGCCCACAGACCAAGCCACCGAGCAGTTCGCCAGGAAGGGAGGCCCAGTCAGAAGCCACAGCTCAGAATGGGGGTGCCAAAGAGACCCCCCCCTCCGCCAAGGCCCTTCTGGGTTAGAGGCAGGCGAAGGGGACCCTCCTTGAAGGCTGTTCCTGGCAGGACAAAGAAGCCCAACAAAGGCTCGAGGGAGTCGGCTTCTGGCTAAGAGAGGGCAAAGGGTGGCCTGGCCAACAAGAATGACCACAGGTCCGGGATCTAAGGCGGATGCCACCAGCCACCCTGCAGAATGGGAACCAGGACCAGGCCCTTCCTTAGGACTACTACTAAAAAGATTCATCCAGAGAATAAAGCAGTTCTTCTGCCACGGGTTGAGCCTCAGTCTCCTCATCTACAAATAAGGATCACAAGGGCCTTCGTTTCTACCTCCCAGGGCTACTGTGGAGATTAAAGGGGATAAAGCAAAGTACTCTGTAGGCGATTTTGGTCGATATTGAGGCGTAACCCCATCTTAGCAGAGATACTGAGGGGTTGGCCACTTCCTTCTCCGGCTCATTTTACAGATGAGGAAATCAAGGCAAGCAGAATGAGCTACTTGCCTGGGGTCACAGGGCTAAGAAGTAAATGAGGCTGGATTTGAATTTAGGAAGATTCTAGGTCCTGAGCTCTACTGGCTACACTCCTGGAAATGTCAGATCTTAGCGGTACTTACAATAAAGGTTTTTTCTTAAGGTCACGGATGCAGAGCCTAATTTATCACTCGCTGCCTTTCTGTCCATAATCCAACCAGACCTAGCCTATGGCCCAGAACTTTTTGGCCCGCCCCTTCGGGGTGCCTCGGTGACCATCCGACAGACCAGCCCACTGCTTAATGTCAGGAATTGTTCTGAAGACCTTTTAGGAAAGCCTCTGACAAAGTATCTCGGACAGCATGACACTCAGGGCCCAAAGGCCATGGCAGTGACTTCCCTCAGTGGTCCATGGTGAGGCCCAATAATCAGCAAGGGAGAAATGAAGCCAGTCCTCCCCCTTTCACCACCCCACCCCCCATCCCCTCAGCTCTGGAAATAGTACAGTTTTTTAAAAGAGATTTAGAGACGAGGAAACTGAGTCTCAGGGGAGTGAAGGGTCTCAGCTTGGGGCATTTCGGTCAGGATTTGAACTCAGTCCCACAGAGTCCTTACACTATGTCACTAGCCTGAGCCCACACCCTCGACTGGATTACAGGAAGGGCCACAGGCACCAGGGTTCAGGTTCACTTGAGGTCCCTGCTGGACTGAATGCCCAACCAAGGACACAAGCAGAGTCCAGGAACCTTCCCGAATACTCACAGCAAGATGGGCTGGTCCGACGTTATGACGCTACCGTTCACGTGAAGGTTGCACTTCATCGGTTGCCCTGCAAACCAGAGCGAAAACAACATCGGCAGCTGTGGAGGGGCCGGCTGGCCTCCGAGACGAGACTCCCGGAGCTGCTGGCAGCTTCAGGCCCCTGGAAGAGACAGGCTGGACTCCAATCATGAGTGCGACATCAGCTGCCCATTTCACAGACTAGGCAGATGAGGCTCCGACAGGCGTCAACAGGGGATGGGACCTGCCCGTGCCCCAAGCTGAAGAGCCAGATAGGATCTAAAGCTGGGCACTTACGCCACGGTCTCTGCTATGCTCTTACCACTTTAGCAATATCTTTTTTAAAAAGAACATTTCATTGCTTTCGATCCACAAAAATTCACCTTCTCCCCTACCTCCCACGAGAGCATAAGAAAAACAAAACCGTCCCAATTGTGTGTGACTGAGCAAACAAATCTCCACAAGGGCCCCAGCCAGCCGTGTGCTGTCCGTGGAGCCTTTGCTGCTCTGGTCAGGAGTTTCTGGGGCTGGCTGGGCAGAAGCTCAGCTGGAGACCCTTTTCCTGGCTTAGCTCACTGCACTTTGCATCACTTCACACGAGTCCTCCCAAGTGCCTCTGGGGTAGGTCCCTCTTCAGCTTCCAATTCTTTACCATATTTTTGCACCTTCTTTACACTCTCCCTCCAACTCCCCTTCCTGCCTCACACATGTGCAGATCCTTTCCTCCTTTGAGGAGTCCAGGTGAAGAGTCAACCCCCCCCCCCCCAATTTCTTGTGTGCCCTACTTATGGGAGAGTTCACCCAAGGTGTATTGCTCCTCCCCTCTCCTTCCATTAAGATCAAGCGCTAACCGGGCGCAAGCCTTCTGTCTGACGGACATACTTTCCATACTGGAAAGCAGCTTGTCCCTGCTTATTCCTTCGAGAAACCTTATGTTTCTTTTAAAACTAGGTCAGACAGAAGTTCGGTGTCTCTTCCCCAGGAAGGCTTGCAGGTGAATAAGGAGACTGCCTTAACCCCCCCTCCCCCCTTCCCTCCCACACAGGGGGCCATGTCCCCAGTTTTGCCACCCAGGCCCCATCCTTGGCTTTCCCCACACTCTGCTGCCTCCTGGTGATGGCTGTAAAAGTGGGGGATTCAAACTCCGCTTCCTCTTTATCTGAAATCTTTCAGGCTTTCTTTAAATCTGGCAGCTCTGGATTTTGGCTTGGAAATTCCAGGGAATTTTCATTTTAGGATTTCTTTCAGGAGGTGACTGGCAAATTCTTTCCATTTCCTCTCTCCTTTGGTTCTACAGAAGCTAGGCAGTTTTCAGATTTCTTAAAAGAGGGCATCTGTGGTGCTCAGATAATCCTGAAAGTATTAATTTCTCTTTTATTATTTTCTAGATCAACTGCTTTTACTTTTAAGATAGCTTATGTTTTCTTTTATTTTCCAGGCTTTTGACTTTGTTTTAATATTTGTTGTCTTGTGAAGTCATTGATTTCTATTTAGTTCGTTCTAATTTCCAGTTTGCTGCTTGTGTATCTGTTAATTCTGTTCCCAATTCTTTCTTTTCCTATATATATTTTTTTTACTTTAGCGCTCTCATTTCATTTATAAAAAAAGTTAAATTTTTATTTCAAACCCTTATTTTGTCTCCTCTAGGAATTCTGGTTGAGTTCATGCCCAGGAAACGTTTTTCTCTGAGGCTTTGCTTATATATGTTGTGGAGTCATTCTTTCCTTCTGGACTCATTTCTCGAGTTTCTCCGCCAATTAATCCCATTCATTGGGGGGGATTCTTTTATCCGTCCATTCTTCCATTCAAGAGGCAAACTGAGAACTTGAGGGAAAGTTTGGGGTGCTCTGGTTGCTGAATGACTGCACATGTATAACCTTTACCAAACTGCCTGCCTTCTCAATGAGGGGGACAGGGAGGGAAGGTGGGAGAAATTTTAGAACTCAAAACTGCTTTAAAAACAAAGGTTAGAAATTGTTACCACGTGTAACTTGAAAGAATCAGACACCGACCACCAGAGAAATAAAGCCACCTGAAGCATCCCCTTGCTCCAATCTCCTCCTAGGGCAGCTGGCGGGGCTACAGAAGCGGATGACCACCAAACTCCCCAAAGGGGATTCATCTTGGCCGGAGGAGCCTCTGGGTGTGGAGGTGAAGGGCAATCCGAATGGTTTCCCCCTCTGTCAGGCTTACCGTCCAGACACCGGTTGTTGTACTTCTTATAGGCGGTGATAGCGTCTTCTTTCTTCACAAACACGACCTCGGCCACCCCAGGATGGACCAGGCGGGCTCGCTTGAGAGCCCCACACACGCAGAAAAGCTCCTGGAAAAACCAGAGAGTCACAGCTGAGACCCAAGCCCAGATCCATGATGCACTCACGTCCGAGTCACCAGATCTCAGTGCCAGAGAAGCCGGCATCTCCTTCCACGCTGCCCACACTACTCCGCAGAGCTGGCTCTCCCAGGCCCATAATAAATTTAATGGATTTTAATCTTTCTGTTTAAAGAAAATTGGGCAGGAAGAGCCTGTTCACCTAAAATCCTCCTGGATTCATCTGTTCTCTCTTCCTGCAGCTTCAGAAGACCCAGGAGCACCACATATCTAGGGGATAGTCACCTCCAGGCCAGGCCCACTCAGAACTGTACTTCTGAGGGGCAGGAGAGAGGGAAGCTGGCAGGGAAGTGAAGAAGGGCCCTGACTTACTGCTCCATCAATTGGTTTAGTTTGGGAAAACTGGCCAAATCAGCCTTGGCGGAACTAAGCCCCTTGATAAGAGGGCTAAATGTCCCCTCTCTGGTCCAACCCGTTTTAACCACCCCTCCCTCCCAGAGATACGGAGGCGAACCTGGAGCGCTAGCTCCCCTTGCTGGCTCCGGCAACACAAGGGTACTCACCACTATGTCCTCCTCGGTGACTCGGGGGTGCAGGTTGTTCACAGTCATTTTGGTACCTTCCAGTGGGCTAAAGATGGGCTGCAATACCAACAAGAGATGTGGTGGGGGCGGGGAGCAGCCATGTCCACACAGCAAACCCAGGGGGAAGACACAAGTGATCAGAGACGGCGGAGGGACCTAGCACTGGGGAGCAGCCCCTGTGGGACCCCAGGACAGTAAAGCATGACACCCATTCTCTAGCAGTCAAAGGATTAGGAGACACATCCCCCTCAAAAACTCTAGCAGGAGCTGGGGCAGGAATGGGCCCCTGTCTTATGGAGCAGCAGCTCAGGCTCACCGGAGACTCTTTCATGTAAGATCAATACTTTCCTTTGAGAAGCTCCCACAGATGGAGCCTGCTCCCTTTTCTGTGAGAGGTGAGCATTCTGACCCCAAGGCCATTTAGGCCTTTTCTCGACTTTGACCAGGGGACTTCCCCTCGCACCCAGCCACTTACCTGCATATCCCCTTGTTCTCCATGTGGGAGCCCAGGAAAGGGGACAAGCACTAACTGGGGGACCCAACACCGGGAGGAAGGAAGTAGCCTTGAGCCCCAAAGTGACGAGGGCAGGAAAAGCCCAATCCCACAGAGCAGCCTTCCCAGCTCCCCCCTGGCACTCACCTCAGCAGGGGACAGTTCTTTGGGGGGGTCTTCCTTGGTCACCAGGGTCCGGGACATATTGGTCAAGGCTTTTGTCCGCAGAGGGGAAGGTGGGGCTGGAAGGGCTGTGTACGTGTCATTCTGGACGACTTTGGTCAGAGGGAGGGCCTTGGATAAGGAGAATTTAGAGCTGCTGAACCCTGCCTGAGCAGAGAGAGGATGGCAGCGTGAGCCTGGGAGGCTCCCAATACAGCAGCCCCTTGCCCCCCCCCCCCCCCCCACGGACTTGAGAGGCCCTGCCAGCACAGAGGGGAACACGCGCCCGTATCTGTGCTGCCTCTGGCCTCAGTGAGCCCTGACACTTGATCTCACCCACCAGAGGCCAGCAGTCCCTGCTCCAGACCATCCCTGCCACACAGGCGAGTCGCCTCCTTTCTCTGCCCTGAAGACTGGCAGAGCTGGGGGGAGGGCACTGGGAAGACAAGGCTAAGGGCCATCCTGAGAGGTCCGCAGGGTGGGCACGGGCTTGGCCCAAGTGGTCAGCCAGGCCAGGATCAGACCAATGGCGGGAGCCTGATTCCTGATGTGGAGGCGTGCTGCCCGTGGGACCCAGGCGCGATGCCAGCTTTCTCAGCTTGGGTGTGAGCTGGGTCTGGAGCCACTGACGAGCCAGTTTAAAGGCTGCCTTGTGCTGTGATGAATGGCTACTCTCCATGCCAGAAAAACCACACTCGGGAAGGGGAGCAGGAGCCCGCTGGACTTCTTTCTCCTTGCCGCCCTGACCCCCAAGGGTTTCCTGTGGCCGACCACAGGAAGGAGCCATGCTAAAGGCCCATTCGAGCTCGGGGCCAGGGTTCCTTTCTGGGACTTTCCTGTAGCTTCTTTCTGGTCATCTGTGTGCCCCCCACCTTAGGTTCCCAAAATAAGTTTACTATGAAAAACATTGTTAGGGACCAGAACCACATGGACAAAGCACTAACTCCTGGCCTATGGGATGGGGCATTGGAAATACCGCCAATCCAAAGTGAGTCCTGGGCCAGTCACAGGAAACCAAGCAAGCAGGTCCCATGGCATGAGATTCTGAAAGGGACGATGTGCAATTTCTGCTTCCAAGGGGAAAAGTGCCACCCGGAGTTCCAGGGAGGGCACCAGGGCCCTTACCATGTGCTGCAGGAAGCTGGGGCTGCCGGCAAGCTTCATCTGTTTGCTGGGTATGGGCACGGCAGCTTCCTCATCTTCATCTACGTCGTACAGGCTCTGAGGAGGGCACCGAGAATCGCCATTAGCACGGCCACTCGAGTGGGGCTCACACACGGGGCCCGGGAAGCGGGTGTACACACACACTCACACTCACACACGCCTGAGGTGATCCTGACAACAGTCGTGCTATTTCACCTTTCTCCCATGTCGGCCGAACACCCCGAGCGAGCACTTTCCTCGAGAAGACCATTGAGGCCAAGGCATCTCTCGGCCGCATATTTAACAAAGCAGCATCCAGGCTGCTCCTCGCCCTCCCCCCCCCCACCCAAGTTCCTGCATTTTGCCACCTCCTTCCCCGCCCCCGCCTGCAGATGGCTCCTTAAACTTTTCCCACCCACAAGCCCTTTCACCTGAGAAGTTTCATGTGACCGCAGGTATATGAACTAAGCCACGAATCGGACCTTGCTCAATTACAGACTATGACTTCACAAGCCCCACACTCATTGTGAGACCCTACAGGCTCACCAGCCAGACTCTAGCCCAAGGCCCGCGAGCTCTGTGCCTCAGTGACTTGGGAGGGGAAAGCACTGTTTGGAAAATGAATCAGGTGGGCTCCTGCCTCAACACTACCGACTCTCCCTCCTGGGGAGACCCCCCCTCCCAGGCTTCCCCCAAACTGCTGAGGGCAGTGCCATGCATCCAGCCCACAGGCTCTGGCTCACTCCCTCATGCCCAAGATGGCACCAAGGCGTGCAGCTGTTCCATCTGCCCCAAGCAGGCCCTGGTCACCTCACGCCCGGGCTACCCTGAGAGCTGCTGGGAGGTCTGCCCACCTTGAGCCTGCCCTCCACTCCATCTTCCATCTGGCCAGTAAGGCCCAGGTTGGATTAAGTCGCTCCCTCCTCAAAGGCTCCCTAGGTCCTCCCTTCAAAGCCCTGGCCGGCTCCTGTGCCCTTCCACCTCCCTCTGCCCAGTTATCCGGCCCCCAGACCCAGGCATTCTCCCTGGCCGCCCAGCCTCATGGCCTCTCTCAACAGCCCATCTGCCTTGTCATTGTACCGTTTGTACACTGGCCAGAGCTCTACAGAGGCAAAAAGCCTCAAAGCTTCCCTTAATTCCCAGAGCATCCCTGAGAGCAAGAGCCGAGCTATCGGGGCAAGGCCCTGGGCCCCGCTCAGACCTCTGCCCCAGGAGCAGCAGCCCCAAGGGTTCCTAAGAATCCCTAGTTAATGGGAAGTGACGGGAGCGACCGCCGCCTCACCTGGGGCCTCTACGAGTGATACTGCACTGAGAGAGCAGACCTGTAGCACCCCAACCCCACTCAGCACCCCCCAAAGCTAGCCCAAGACTCCCTGACACAGGTGCTCACTAACGTGCCTGCCGACCACCCGGCCCCGGATTTGGGACACTGAGTGGCTGCACCCATTCCCCACCGTTTCAGTCATCTGACAAATCAAGCCCCATCACCTCTGCCAACCAGAACAAAGGACCACAGTCAATTCGGGGAAGCCCACCTGTTTATGCTGATGGTTGTTGACCACGTTGATTCTCATTCCAGCGGGATGGGGAAGAATCGGGAGGGCAGCTTTCTGCTGTGAGACCGAGAACCACAGGGGGTCAGTGGGTCGATCCCCTGGCACATCACCCCCTCCCCCGATCAGGACTCTGATTTTCCCCAGACTACGTTACAAACCGGGGTCAGGGCCAAGTCTGAGACAGACGAGAGCATGAGAACTCGAGGCTTCACGTGACTGAGGTCCCGGGTGCCAGCCCCGTCCCCTGCGGATTGTGCCCATGATGGGCCTCTGCAGAAATCTGTAGCAGCCCAAGCAATTTGGAACTGGAGAGGAGATGGGGATCAAAGTGCCTAGTGCCCAGGAGGTCAGCACCGCTTGCCCCATTCCTAATCTGTAGGGAGACTCTCTCTAGAGAGTCTATCTTAAAAAGGTTCAACGTTGACCCCCAGCCCCTGACTACCCCTCTGAGGATTTAGCCCACATGACTGCACTTTTCAGAGCCTTGTGAGGAGGTTGCAGAGTGCCCGCTGGCCAGACCGAGCTCCTTCCCCCCAGCCATGATGACCCACCGGCCACCACCCCTACCTGGATAGTTTTGGTTATCTTCATGGTGGGAGGCAGCGAGCTGGCAGCCGGCCTCAGCAAGGAGCCGGGCGAGCTCCGTTTCAAGCTGATCTTCTCCCGGGCATCGATCACTTTGGTCCCCTTCTCTGCTGCTAGGGTCTGGTGTTTTCGGGAGTTCAGCATCTCCCGGGCATCCTGCACTTTCCCTTTGATCCGAAAGCGAGCATCTTTCTGCACAAGTTTCTCCCGGGCATCTTTGACTCCCAACTTCTGCCTGGCATCCGTGAGCCCGATCTTCTGCCGAGCATCAAAGATCTGCTGGAAACCTGGAGCTGGCATTGGCCTATTCAGGAGGGCCTGAGGGAGCCCGATGCGAGATCGGATGCCTCCGATCCCCGGCCTGGCATTCAGTCTGGGAAGAGAACACACACCACTCTCAGTGGGGGCCTCGCCCCCGGGCAGATTCGCCGCCCTCTCGCCACCCTGGCCTTGCCCTCACTGGGCTGGGAGACGGCCGCTGTGGCCCTCAGGGATTGCTACGGGAAAGTTTTCGGACCTAGTCGGTCGGATCTCTTTGGGATACACCTGGGGGTCCCACTCTCTACGATGGCAGATGCTGGAGCAGTGCCATTTCCTGAGAGGGAAACTGAGTCAGCCAGGGCCCACAGCTGGGACCAGAGCTGCGTGCTCCTGAGGGCCAAGGAGCCATCCTTAGGAGGACAGCCTTCCTCTACGAGCTATCAGGCCAGGAAGCCCAGACTCATTTCCCGTGGTGCCCGCAGGGACCCTGTTCTTCAGGGGGTCTGATGGCACCTCACGGCTCTCAGGAGCTGGTCTGCACATGACCGAGGGCTCCTACGCCGAGTCTGTGGGACACGATGTGAAGCAAAGATGCCGCCTTGTGACTGTTTCCGATCAGGCTAACCCGGGTCCGTGAACTTTAAAAACCATACTTTATCACTACCCAAAATAACAGATTTCCTTTACAATCCTACACACAGAAAAATATTCTAAGCCCCTACGTACCCCCAGACTGCCAAGGGCTCCGCTCCAGCTGCACCAGACCCACATTTTTGTGACCCCTTACCCTGCAAACGCTCAGTTTCCTTCTCTGTACTAGAAAGGAGTTGGCTCAGATGACTAAGGGCACTCTCGGGTGGGTCTGATGCTGCTTTGAGAACAAGTATATCTATCTGAACAATGGGTCAACAGTACAGAACAGAGCTGGAGAAATGTCAGTGCAGTAGTGTGGCAGGTGTGTTTTTCCTTTCCAGAGCAAACCCCTCTGGGCGTGCCCCAGCTCCCGGCTCCCAGCTCCGGCCTTCCCCGATCTAAGGCCCCTCCAAGGGCACCGGATTTTCCCTTCCCCTCCCCCCCCACCCCCATCAACCACAAACATTGGGAGAAGCACAAAGATCACAAGAAACATCCCTAGGCTCCAGAAGCCCACGGTCTAATGCGCCCCTGGAAGCTCACAGAGAAGAGTCTCCAGGGGAAGGGCAGGAGGCCCAGCAGCAGGGGAGTCGGAAAGGGAGGGGCACCCCCCACCTGCCCACCGAGGCTCCAGCAGGACAATGCCGGGACCGCAGAGAACTTTCACAGGAGCCCCTGGTGATTCCTGAGCGGGGGGTGGCGTGGTCAGAGCCGCTGTGGCAGGTGGATGAAGAGGGGCAAATGACCGAGTGGGGAGGGGAGTGGGGAGTCGGGGGACCCAGCAGCCCCCAACAGCTCCTAGATACAAGCAAGGGATCTGCACCATGGAGCTGCCTAAGGCCAGGAGAGCTTTCCCAGAATTCTCTCTGCACCCGGTGGGCGCCTGGCAAATGTTCCCAGTCTCCTTGGGGGCCGAGAGGACCACACAACTGGGATGTACCTGTGGGGCCATGACAACCTCTGGCCCAACTATGGCCCCCATGGGGCACCTAAAGGCTCTAGGTGCAAACTTCCTCTGCCAAGTGGACAACGCCCCGCACCAATCTGGCACAGATCAAAATGAGGGCACCTGGACCACCCCCATTCAAGGGCCCACTGACTCTAAACTTAGGATCCCGGGAGCCTCCTCAAACCCTCAACTTACTAAGAAAAAGCTGACTGTGCTCTAAGTCTTTGCTGGGCCTCCAAGCAGAGTCCCCCAGGGCCATTTACTTCCTGTGGACCCTTGGCCAAGGGTTTATTGTTGAGCTGGAAGGAAGCCCAGAGGCCACCTAATCATGACAGCCTACTGTGCACCAGCTCACATAAGTGTACTAGGCACGTCACAATTATGATCTCATTTGATACTTATAACAGCCTTGGAAGGGACTGTTATTATCCCCATTCCATAGCTAAGGAAACTGAGGCAAGCAGATATGAAGTGCCTTGCCTGAGTCACAATCAAGGAAGTGTCTGAAGCCACAGTTGAACTCACATTTTCCTAACTTCTGCAGCCTCAGTTTCCTCACCTGTAAAATGGGTTGGACTAGATCAGATGTCAAACACACAAAATTTCCCAGTGGACCAAGATCAAGTCCAAATGTTGTTGGGAAAGTGAATACCTAAAAATGGAATAAAGCACAGCCCCACATGGGACCCGTGGGGTTCCACAAGTCCCCTCCGGAGCCCTCTGTGAGCGCAGAGCAGACGGGGCGGCCAATGACAAAGCCCGGCGCTTTCTTCTGCAAAAGGTGCATGAAGCAGACTTGTGCTAACCGGGGAGGTGATCTGTAAGAGAGGCCCCTAACCCGGCTCAGCCTCAGTCTCCGCTCTGTAACAGGTGTCACGGTGGTTGGGAGGAACAAGGGGATAAGGCCCCGCAGAGCACCCAGAGACACCCGAGGGCCAAGGCTGCTGGGTGCTCCGCCCCCTCCCACCTGTCATGGGGCTCCCCGTCCTGGTCCCTTGTGGCCAGCTCTGTCCAGCCTTCTCTGGCTCCCAGGGGCCCACCGGCCTCTGCTTTCATCCCAAAGCCTCCTCCCGTTGGGTCAGTTTTCCAGATAACGGAAGCAATCCAAACGGAAGGCTCACCTCTGGGGCTCCTCGGAGCTCACCCTCTTCCCCCCCCCCCCCCCCCCCGCCCCCCCGCCCCCCCCCCCCCCCCGGGTAGTGAAAGCAGGCTTTCTTTCCCGGAGCTGGCAGAGTGTCCACCCAGGGGCAGAGCTTAGCTCTGGAGGCCCGCGGACACCTCCTCCCCGCCCCCTGGCTAGCTGCCAGGGGTCCCTGAAAACACACTTCGGTGCTCCCCGAGCTCGTCACACCGGGGGCTGGGCTGCTCTGACATGACCACAGTGTAAAAATCCATCCTCCGGAGTAGCTGGTGGACTCACTTCCTGTGATGATCACTCCCAAACACAGGCAGCAGCTCCCCCCCCCCCCCACTTTCCAAGGCAGCCCCGTACTGGAAAAGTATGGCTCGATTCAACAAACACTTGAATCAATGCACTACATACACATTACGCAGCCCGAGGTGTGCGAGGTGCTGCTCAGCACTGGGGATGAAGAGACAAATCCCCAGAAGCTTACACTGGGGACTGGGGATCTGAGATGTCACAAAACATACCCGGTGATTGGTGAAGGAAAGGAAGGGGGAGGGAACAAAGAAGGTTCAAGGAAGAGGCGGGAGTGTCCCTAGTCCCAGAAGGGGGACAAGAATTCAGAAGCAGCGCCCAGCAAACCCACAGATCAGAAGGTTCCCGGGGGGGGAAGGGGGGGGAAGGGGGAGGATCCTCATGTGGCAGCAGGTTAGAAGGACTGGGTCACCAGTGCAGACACAAAAAACAAAAACTGAAACATCCAGTAGAGAAAATCACCCGGTGCAAACTGCCTCCAGTCTGGCTTGGCCAAATGCAGATCTGGGGAAGGGGGTACCCCAGCAATTTGGGCGTTTGGGGGGAGCCTGAATCCGGGGATTGGGGGGAAATCCGGAGGGGCAGGGCTGGAAGCCAGGGACGAGCCTGGGATGATGATGAGGGGCTCGCCACAGAAGGCAGCAAAGCGGTCCCTGGGAATCTCTGGGAGGGGAGTCACTAAAGCCGGGGCACTTCACTGACAGAAACCAACAGTCCGACCGGGAGGTGGCCCGGCACCGCCCCGTGGCACAGGATGAGCCAATGTGATGGTGGGGGACGGCGAGGGGGCCCGGAGGAGAAGAAAGCACCCACCGTGGGGACCGCACCTCACGGAAGAGGCTGGCCATCGGAAGGGGCGCGAGGCGAGAAGAAACTGGATTCCCACAGGCCGGGGAGGCACCGGAGGAGACCAGGGCCCTCACTGCATTGCTCCAGACCCCCATTTGCTCCCTCAAGACAAGTGTGAGAGCCGGCTCCCGGGAGGGAAAGGGCAGATCACTTTTGTCAAACCCACTTTCAAACAAGAGCGCCGAGGCTGCCCAGCTCCCTGGGTCCTCGCTTCCACAAAGCCACCGGCTGGGACGGGGGGCTCGAGCCTGTGGCCCGAGCCTAGCCCCCCCACACCATAAATGTCCTGTGCCCCCCTAGACCTGACGGTCCTCTCCTCTCAACTACAAAGGCAAATCCAATGCAATGTCTCTGTTAAGAACTTACTAAGCGCAGAGAAGGTGCTAAACTGGGTGCAAATGAAGCTGAAAAGTGTCCTTACCAGGTCCTTACAGGGTGCAGTGGGAGGGAGACAGACTTGGGTCTCAATTTTCCAGAGAAGCTCCAGGCGGTAATGGGGTGAGGGAGGGGCTGGTCCCCCAGGGACACCCAGGGGAGTAGGGTGAAATCTGTCCAAAAGGGAGCCAAAAGCCTCTGAGAGGCAACTGGGAGCCACCGAAGGTTCTGCAGCAGCCCGCAGCAGGTCAGACTGCCAGCAGCGTGAAGGCAGACCACAAAGGAGACCGAGATGGGACACCAGCGGGCCAGGCCCTATACTGGTCCCAAAGAGAGGTAAAGGGCCCAAGGGCCCAATCTGGGGACAGAGGAAGAAGGCCAGAGAAGGGGGTCCGGGGTCCCAAGGCCCTTTCTCCACCTCCCTGAAGGGCTAGAAAGCTCCGTCTATGGCAACTGAGCAGTGAGGCAGGGGGTGCTCCCCAAAACCCTACCCCCAGACTTGGATAAACAGAGACAGAGGAGAGGGAGGAGGCAAAGGACCCCTACAGGACAGCAGCAGGGCAGCAGGTCCTCAGTGGCCCTCCAAAGTCAGCAGAGGGAAGAGAGAGAGGGCAGCCCGGCTTTCCCTTTTGAGGAATAGGGAGGGCAGGACTTTGTCCCATTATCCTTCTGATATGGGCTCAGTTTCTTGAAAGCTCCAATGGGTGAGGGAGGGGGAGAACTTAAAGATGGAAAATAGTGAACCAGGCCCCAGAAAAATCTGAGTGGGGTACACTAGCCCTTCCCTGATGCCCCTCAGCCAAATCTGCCCCTACTCCCCCTCCAGCCTGCCCAGCCTCTGGGGGCCCTCTGCGCCCAGCCAGTCCAGGCCTCTGGAGCCTCCCCAGCTGTGCGCCATCCCACGGGCCCAAAAGTGACTTCACTCCCTCCTCAGTCAATTCAAACATTCAGCAAAGTCTCCACCGGGCGCCAAGGGAGCGTTCCAGGGTTGGCTTAACTCCCCGGGAGCCCAGGAGCTGAAACCAGGACAACCCAAAGGGGCCCAAGAAAGCTCCAGAGAGCGTCCAGGATCAGAGAGGCCCATCCTCCAGGGCCCCGAGAGGGGGGCTCCCGACCCAGCCAGGATTTCTGAGAAGTCGATGCTGTTTTCTCATCCTTGGGGACCTGAGCCAGGCAGGGAGGAGGGAAGAAGTCCAACTTCCTGCCCTTGGGGGAGGGTCACAAAGCCCTTTCTCCCCAACACCAGAGACAGAAGGTACCTCATTTAACAAAGGAGTAAACTGAGACAGGAGTGAGCAGGGAAGAGCTCACCGCTCTGGGGCTAAGTAAGTCAAATCTAAAGGCAGGAGCGAAGAGAACTTTGGACCAGTGACCTGGGGCAGGTAATTCCACTCTAGAGTCCTAATGGCTGGGCTGGGGAATAACCCCAGCCCAGGACAGGTATAGTCGGTACTTGCCAGCGGCAGAGGAGGTAGCGGGCAGGGAGTGACACCTGCCCCCGCCCCCCTTTGGAAAAGGCCAATCACATGCAGAGAGCAAACTGTGGAGCCGGAGGGCCGGTTCGTACATGGTATTTTCACCTGTTGCTGGTGCTGTGGGCTGTTTGGTTTTTTCTTTCTCTTGTTTTTTCCCCTGATTTTTCTTGTGCAGCCTGACAGATATGGCAATGTGTTTAGAAGAATTGTATGTTTAACCTATGTTGGCCTGCTTGCTGTCTAGGGGAGGCAGGGAGAAAAATGTAGAACAAAGTTGTGCACAAGGGAATGGTGGAAACTCTCTGCGTGTATTTGGAAAAACAAAAAGTTTTTGTAAATAAAAAGTTGCTTTATATATATGTATGTGTAAAAAGAGAAGTCCCCCAGCTCAGGGAGGAAGATGCTGGGGGCACAAGATTACTTCTTGGGGTCAGAGGTGAGATGAGGATGAGAATTTCCTTCCAGATCTCACCCCAAATCAGGAAGCTTCCTCCAGATGACAAGCCTGACACTATTTATTGGCGAAGGAAGACTTACTGTAGACCCCAGGGGGCCTCTCAGTGGCAAAGTCAAAAGAGAAATGACAGGGGCCATTGTTGCCGGTCCTTCCAAGGGCATCCCGAGACTGTGGTTTTTGTTGTAACCCACAGAGGCCACAGTGAAAGCCCAAGGAGTCAGTCCTGCAATGTGCAGACCATGGCAGGGTCACAATCACGAATGAAATAGACTGAGCTCCGAGCGTCCTTGGCATGCTGGGAATTACCGACAAAAGGAGCCTGCTCGGCAAGCTCAAAGCCCTCGTCTGTGCACCAGAGGGGAAGGCAGCATCTACCAACCGGCTGGACGTGGGCTGGTGACAAGCCCTCTTTCCATCCGCTGCTCAGGAAAGCCCAAGCAATGAGACTCGACTTCCTTGACGTGGAGTGACCGATTCTCAAGAAGCTGCGACGCCGTGTCGCAGACAGCAGGGCAGAAAAAACAGATTTCCTTCAATTAAAGGTGATTTATAGGGAAACTGAACTTTTACTTCAGATGGCAGGCTTCTCTTGATCAGTGTTTTAGCAGGTGATTTATTGTGGTCCTTTGTGCCCCCAGAAACCTTAATAGTGTCCAAGGGGTTTCTTGGCAAAGATGGCACAAAAGTTGCCATTTCTTCCTCTAATGGATGAAGGCAATCACAGGGCCAGTGAGTGTCTGTGGTCACATTTGAACTCAGGTCTTTCTAGTGACAGGTCCTACTGGGCTGCCCACTGAGCCACCGAGCCACCAAGCCGTGCAACCTTAAAACTTCATAGAGCAGAAGACAAATTCTGAGCTGTGAGATTCTAATGGAACTTGAGGGCAAGGGAAGGGCACTTAGGCAATCTTAGAAAGGGGTGTTGGGGCATGGACGTGAATCAATTAAGAAACAGAATCAGAACCAATTTGATTTCTTCAACAGAAGAGAAGTTTCTGCTAAAGCCGCCAGCAAAGTCCTTCAAAAAGGGAGGGGAAGTCAGTTCTTAGCCACTCTCAAAACTGGAGGAAGAGCTTGTTCCAACTGTCTCAGCCTGGAGGAGTCCGAGGACCCTGGCCCATCACTCTGAGCTTCAGGGGTGGGAAGGACCCTTCGAAGCTGGGGACCAGGGACTGGGATCTGGGATTTCAGAGACCTGGGCAACTCCCAGATACAGAAACTTTCTCTACCAACACAGGTAGCGGGCATAGAGTTGGCACCGAACACACAGGTCCAAAACATCCCACAGATGAAAATGGGACATAAAAATATATAATAAAAAGACAATAAAATATAGAAAATGTGACATTTTGAAAGACTAGAGTGTGGCCTATGTAGAACAGTGTCTCTCTCACCCAGGGGCCTGGGGAGTGACCTGCCCAGGGTCACATGGGCTCATGCTCATGACCTCAAAGATCTGCAAGGGCAGGAACAAATGCTATTACGGAGATCCAGAGCCCTGAGCACACTCACATTACAGATTATCAATTCCCAATAAGAGGCGCATCATTTTTAGACAAAAGCTAAAAGGCAGAACCATAGATGGGAAAACACCTGCAATCCCAGACCAGCCACAAGCCCTCCTGGTGGTTAAGAGATACTGATGGCTTTACAGAGCCCACCAGCACCTGGCAAGGGTCCGTGGTAGGTTAACAAGTCTCCCTGAATGGCACAGGGTGCCTCGAATGTCAGGCCTGGATTCAAGTTCAAATCCGGCCTCCAACACGTCCCCGCCCTGGGACTGGGCAAATCACTTCTCCCTGTCTGCCTCAGTTTCCTCATTTGTAAAATGAGCTTTAGAAGAAAATGGCCAGGTGCTCCAGTATCTTTGCCAAGAAAAGCCTAAATGGGGTCATAAAGTGTCAGATGGGGGGGAGGAGGGGGATAAACAGTAAAACGTGTAGAGACAAAATATTTCCTTGAATTAAGGTGGTTTATGAGACTACTTAGCTCAGAGAAGGAAGCTGGACTTTTAAAAATATGAACAAGTAAGGACAAAGAACTTAGGTAGCTATATGAAATACAAAATAAAATCAATAACGAATAGAACTACAAAAATAAAACCAATTAAAAAATGCAATCACTTCGACGTTCTCATTTTTAGTTGTTACTGTGACCTCCAAACACACTAGAAAAATGCGATCGCTATTACACCGTTCCAAAATGTCCAGAAACGGGGGATGGGATGGATAGTGCACCTTTCACGCCCCCCAGAAATGGGGGCTGGGATCACTGCTGCACCCCTCCAAAATGCCTAGGAACGAGGGCCGGGATGATCATTCCATCCATCCAAGCTCTCCTAAAATTGGGGTTGGGGTCCCTATGGCAGCCTCCAGTCTCTCCAGAAAGGGGGGCCACGATGACAATCGCAGCGCTGCAAGCTCTCCAGAAATGGCGGCTGCGGCAATAACCGCACCCCTCCAAGCTCCCCAGAAAGGGGGGCTGCGGAGATTGCCGCACCCCTCCCAGCTCTGCAGAAATGGCGACTGCGGCGATTACCGCACCCCTCCAAGCGCTATAGAAATGGCGGCTGCTGCGGCGGCGGCTACCGCACCCCTCCAGCCTCCCCAGAAAGGGGGGCCGCGGCCATTATCGCACCCCTCTAAGCTCTCCAGAATCGGGGGACACGGTGATTACCGCACCCCTTCAAGCTCTCCAGAATTAGGGGAACACTGACCATCGCACGCCTCTAAGATCTCCAGAAACGGGGTCGCGGGGGACCGTCGTACCCCTCCAAGATCTCCAAAAATGGCGGCTGCGGTAACCACCGCACCCCCCCAAACTCTCCAGAAATGGGGTTTGCGGAGATTACCGCACCCCTTCAAGCTCTGCAGAAACGGGGCTCGCGGCGACTACCGCACCCCTCCAATATCTCCAGAAACGGGGGCCGCGGGGACCATCGCACCCCTCCAAGATGTCCAAAAATGGCGCCCGCGGTAACTGCCGCACCCCCCCAAACTCTCCAGAAACGGGGGCCGCGGTGACTGACACCCCTCCAACATCTCCAGAAACGGGGGCCAAGGCGCCTACCGCACCCCCCCCCCCCGGGCTCTCCAGGATTGGGGGCTGGGACCGCTACCGACTCCCCCCGAGCTCTGCAGAAGTGGGGGCTGGGACCGCTACCGACTCCCCCCGAGCTCTGCAGAATGGGGGCTGGGACCGCTACCGACTCCCCCCGAGCTCTGCAGAATGGGGGCTGGGACCGCTACCGACTCCCCCCGAGCTCTGCAGAATGGGGGCTGGGACCGCTACCGTATTCCCCGAAGCGCTCCAGAAGTGGGGGCTGGCCCCGCCGTTTCGCCCCTCCACGCTCTCCAGAACGGGGACCGGTTCCACTTCGCAGCCCCCCAAGGTCCCCAGAACTGGGCACAGGCTTCGCGGTTGCGCCCCTCCATGCTCCTCATAGAACGCTGCGGACGCCGCTCAAACTCCCCGGACTCCAGACGTGGGAGCTTTCCGGGCTGCGGTCCCTTCTCCCCCCAGCCCGCGCAGCAGCACCGGGCTCTACAGGCTTCCCCCAGGACTCTCGTGCCCCGCTGCCCCGCCCTCCCCCAGCACAGAGAGGAGCGGCGGCCCCGGCAGCCAATGAGCAGGCGGAGAACACGCGAGGCCGCCACGTCCCGACCAATCAGCGGTCCCGCTGGCCAAAGAGGCTGGGCCTGGAGAGAGGGAGGGCTCGGCCCGGGACCGAGTGGAGGGCCCGGAACTTGGGGCTCCCCCCGGGCCGCCCGACCCTCGGCCAGGGCCCCGATGGGCTCCCGGCCCCGGGCCCCGGCTCCGAGGCGGCCCCGGGAGAGAAAGGGGCTCACTCACCGGCCCTTCACCGTCACTCCGCGCTTCCGGATGAGCTCGTCCAGGGACAGATCCGCCATCTTGCGCCGCGGAAAACGAGAAGAGGCACCGCTCACTTACTCGGCGCTCCCCCTCCCATCGGTGCCGGAGAAGGACGCAACTACTTCCGGTTCCCAGCTCCCGGTCCTTCCGCCAACGCATCGGCTCTCGCGACATCTAATCTAGCCAATGCTGGGGCGGGGAGGGGGCGGAGCGTCAGAGGCCGGAGGGCCACGTATCCCATGAAGCCTCGCGAGGCCGGCTTCTTATTTGCATACAGAGAATGGAATTATTAAAGAACATTTTTCTCCCCTCCACAAAAATTTTAAAATACAGACGGAATTTCTTTGCACGGATTTGTAAACGGTGTAGGGGTGTAGGTGTATGGGGGGGTCCAATAAATCATTTTCATAGTCACCGTAACCGTAAAAGGTCTGGGAAAAACTTGCACCTCGCGTACGGGCTCGTTCAGGTTATGCCTTAAACTTATGAGTAAGGAAAATAACGATTCGGGGTGACGCCCGAATCCTCACTACTCATGTGAGAAGAATTTTTGAGCGGGTACAGGTTGTCCCTAAGGTGATCCGCCTACTTTAGCGGGACGCCTGGGAGTTGCGATCTGCCCGTACCCTCCTTCTCAAACAGTTAAAAAAACAGATGAATTTGTGTTTGTGAGATTTCGCTCTCACCTCTTCAGGTGAGAGGGATCCTTATTGGGGTTCGCGGAGCGCGATGACCCCCACGCTTCCCTTCCTCCCAGCTAAAGGGGAGACGGAGGGGGTGGGGGAGAGATGGGTTTCTGGGGTGAGGAAGACCTTGGGAGGCTCAGGGTAGGAAGCGCTGCGGGAGACAGGTGAAGGGGGCGGGGCTTCTTTTTTTTTCTTTTTTTAATGCCGAGCTGGTCCCAGCTTGTACCTGGCGGGCGGGGATTGACTTCCCCAAGGCTGGAAACTTTCCATCGGTGTGGTGGAGGGTCACTCCTCGGAAAGGCGGAGGAGGGGGCTCATGGGCGCCCTTTCTCGAGCTGGGATGCTAGGGTTGGGGTTGTCCTGACCTGAGCGGGTTAACGTTCATCTGTCCGCCCGGGCCGCCGCCCCGAAGCGGGGTGACCTCGGGGCACCGGTACTAACGGTTTCTTGTCACCAGGGGGAGGCGGTGCACCGGGGACCGCCGGGACCTCCGGGATCCGAGCCTCGTAATTAGGGTGCTCGTGGGCACACATGGTCCCTTACCTAGGCTCTCCCGGGGTCGTTAACTGAGCCTGAGCAGCCGGCCCTCCGAGTTCCGAGCCAGCGCGGCATTGACAGCTGGGCGCCCTTAAATCCTTTGCCTCCGGTCTCTCCGTCTCTGTCTGTCTCAATCTCACTGCCTCTTGTCTGTCTTTCTTCTCTTTCTCCCGGTCTCTGTCTCTGTCTCTCTCTGTCTCTCTCTCTCTTTCTTCGATCTCTGCCTCTCTCTTCTGTCTCTTTCTCTCCTCTCTCGTATCTGTCTCTTTTCTCCCTCTCTCCTCTGTCTCTGTCTCTTTTCTCTCTGTCTCTTTCTCAACTGTCTCTCATTCTGTCTCCGTCTCTGTCTCTCCCTCTTCCTGTCTCTTGTGCCTCTGTGTGTATCTGTCGTCTCTCATTTCTGTCTCTCTCCGCATTGGAGTTAATCGTCCTTCCACTCCGGGCCTCCCAGGGAGCTTTTAAGCCACAGTGTGCTGGCTCTTATTGTGGATGGCCGAATAAAAAAGCGTTTATTAAGGCCTTGGATGCAGAGCCCCCGTATCTCCGCCAGCCCCCAAATCCAAGGCACCGGCGTTAGCTGCTGCGAAGGGCTGAGAGGTCAGAGGCAAAAAGGTCTGAGTTCACACCCCAGCTCTGGCATTACAGTGTGAGAAAGTCCCAGCGGCCCTAACCTCGGCTGTGGGTGCCTGCAGTCCGGGACTTCTCAGTGGTGAAAGCAGACCCTGCATCCCCCACCCAGGAATCCCTGGCTCTGCGGGACGAGGCAGCCCAAGTGTGGTGGGATGGAAGAGCCTTTAATCCCTCCTCCTGCCGGGAGCCCGCCTTGTGACCCACTGCCAGGGAGAAAGCCTTCATCCCTCACACACCTCCCAGGGATTCTGGGATTTGGGGGTTACAGGAAACAGTCCGTGGAAACTTTATGCAGCTTAAGGAAGCCGTCCACGGCTGCCCAGCCAGCAAGAAAAGGTTTAAAATATCGGCTTAACTCTTCTGTAGGACTGATGAGGTGTTGGAAGGCTCTCCCTCTAGGAGGCCAAGACTTGTTTTCCATTTTACAGAGAGTAAGACTGAGGTCATCCATCAAATCAGTCACAAGGATCCCCAGTACAGTGTGCCTTCCAGGGGGGTACAATAGAAGGCAGAATACGAGCTCCCCGAGGGCCCAGGATTACTGTTTTGATCTTTGGTATCCCCGGCACCCAGCGGCCTGGAAACAGGAGGTGTTTAATAAATATTCATTAACTGAATTGGGGAGGAAAGGGATGCTCATTTACTAGTAGTCTGAGATTCCTACCAACTCCAAAAGCAACCCAATCATTCACAAGCATCTAATTTTATTTATTTTTGCTGAGGCAATTGGGGTTAAGTGACTTGCCCAGGGTCACCAGCTAGTAAGTGCTAATTATCTGAGATTAGATTTGAACTCAGGTCCTCCTGACTCTAGTGCTCTATCCACGGCACCATGTCACTGCCCCCACAAGCATCTGCTAAGCACCTCAGTGCCGGCAACACTCAAGGAGCTTCCTGGGAGAGTTTGTATCAAATCAGATCCACTCCTCAAACGTCTCTCTTGGTACTGTTGTTCAGCCATGTGGAGGGAATTATAATTTTCATATTAATCAATGATATGGGTAATGAATATACTAATACTTTCCATTTCTCAGAGTCGGGAAGCTAGAAACTCACAATGCAGCTTAAAATGCTCAGTGATTCTGACAGCAGCTCCATTCTTGGGGATGGCAAGTGAAGCGAATTGAGGACTAAAGAAACTGGTCCCTTCACAGAACCCTGGTTCTGTACCATGGGGAGGTGCTCACGATCTTCAAGATCTGAAATGGCCACCTAACAATCGCTGTATTGTCCAACACTGTCGTGGGAAACTGCTGAAGTGCCGGGAATGACTGTGTTGTATTGCCTCCTTCCCCTTCCACCCCATCCACTGCCCCACCCAGCTGGAGGAAATCACTCAGTCCTCAAAAATTTCTGTGTAAACCCTTCTATATGTACTTAGCTCTTACTTTAACTGAACTTTCAGTTCCTGAAGATCTGGAACTGTCGCTTCTTTGTCTTGGTATTTGCCTGGCACACAGTAGGTGCTTTAATAGACCCTAATAGCTGATTGACTCCAAAATCTAGAATTTAATCTCTTAGGACACAGACGGTAGTTGAATGGAGGCCCATCCCTGAAGCGAATCTAAGTGGGAGCAGAGAAAGGCTTCCTTCAACTCATTTCCTGTTTAGTTATCTTTTTATTAAAAGCTTTTTAATTTTTAAGACATATGCAGGGATAGTTTTTCAACATTGCCCCTTGCAAAGCCTTCTGTTCCAACTTTTCCCCTCCTTCTCCCCACCCCCACCCCTAGATGGCCGGTAATTCGATATATGTTAAACATGTTAAAATATAGGCTTCAACTCATTTCCATTCTCAAAATCTCACAGTTGTAACTGGTTTTTTGGCTGCTTCTGAAGGTCTCTGTGGTGTTTCTGTATGTCTAGAAAGCCCCGGAATACAGTGAGTACTGAATAAAAGCTTTTTAATTGGATTGATTGGATTAATTAACAAGAATATGAAAAGTAATTCATTCAAATCCTTACTGTCTTCCAATCAGGATTAATCAATTTGATCGAATCATATATAAGGCCCCAGAGTTGTGAACTAAAGATTATAAACTCACGTGCTTGACTAAAGGCCCTCAGCCCTTGTTTTGCCTTGCCCCCGATCAAGCCCAGTTTGGCAAAGATCACAACTTCTTGGAAAGTCCCCCAAATATTTTTTGTATCTTCAGATCAATCCCTTGTCTAATGGGGGGCAGGCGATCATGTTGTGATAGCTTGTATCATTCCCTCCTGCCCAACCTGAGAAGTTTGTCCATCTTGTGTTTCTTTTGTTTTTTAATTTTTTAATTTATTGCCTTGAGCTTAAAGTGACTTGCCTGGGGTCACACAACTAGTAAGTCTGAGGTTAGATTTGAACTCGGGTCCTTCTGATTTCTAAGGGTGCTCTAGCCAGTAGATCTTCTAGTTGCCCCAGGCTGTCCCTCTGGTGTGGAGGTTTCCTTCACCCAATTGATGTGTTAATTATGTCAATCAATAAAATTATTCTGTATTCAGTATGGCTATTCAGGAATAACTGGACCTCAGGAACAAGGGAGCATCTTTGATCTTGAGGAAGATCTGAGGGGACCATGGACCCTTGAATAAAGAGCCATTGAACCATCCCTCTGCCCTAGTCTCCTTTATTGTAGGTGAGATAATTTTAATCCCCACAGGAGGTGGGAAACAAGGGTTGGAATCCTGGGTCTATAAACAATTCTTGTGTGTCCTTGAGTAAAGTAACCTAATCTCTGTTTCTTCCTACAAAAATAAGGAATTAACTTAAAAAAACAAACAAACCCAGAAACATAACAAAATTTAAATCCCCCAATTAAACAGTAAAATAGAAATACTGAAAATCAAAGGAGAGATTGGCAAAAACTGAAAGTTTAAAGACTTATTTAAAATAACTCCATCTTAGAAAAATCTATTGATCAAACTATAAATGAGTTCCTTAAGAAAAAATCCCAAGACCAAATGGATTCACAAATGAATCCTACCAGACTTTTAAGGAAAATTTAATCCCAATATTACATAAACAATATGAAAAAATATAGTCCTACCAAATTCCTTTTATTACACAAATATGGTGCTGATACTGAAAGAAGGACGAACAAAACAGAAAACTTTAAAAAATGGATATTTTTAAGTTTTAAGCAAAATATTTGCAAAGAGATTACATTAAAATGAACAAATGGGGTTTATATCAGGAATTCAGGGCTGACTCAATATCAGGAAAACTATCAGCATAATTGGCTATATCAATGACAAACCCAATAGAAATCATATGATTATCTCAATAGTTGCAAAAAAGGCTTTTGATAAAATACAATTCTCATTCCTATGAAAAACACTAAAAAGCACTGGAATAAATGGAGCCTTTCTTAAAATACAGAGTAGTATCTATCTAACCCCCAAAACGAGCATTATCTGTAATGGGAATAACACAGATCAGGAGTGAGGAAAGGCTGTCCATTATTACCACTATTATTTAATATGTACTAGAAGCAGTAAGACAAGAATAAGAAATTGTAAGAATAAAATTAGGCAATGAAATAAAATTCTCCCTTTTTGTAGAAAATATACCTAGAGAATCAACTAAAAAACTAGTTGAAACAAGACTGTAGTAAAGTTGAAGGTGTAAAATAAACCTACATAAATCACCAGCATTTCTGTATCTTGCCAACAAAACTTAAGCAGGAAGAGATAAAACCATAAATTCAATTTAAAGTAACAGCAGACAATATAAAATACTTGGGAATCTACCTGCCAAGGTAAATCCAGGATCTATATGAACCCAATTACAAAATACTTTTAACACAAAGGCAGATCTAAACAATTGGAGAAATATTAAATGCTCATGGGTAGGCCCAACCAATATAAGAAAAATGACATTTCTACCTAAAATAATTTACTTATTTCAATGTCATACCTTTGAAACTACCAAAGGATTATTTTATGAGCTAAAAAAAAATTTTTTTTTAATTCATCTAGAAGAAAAGAGGTCAAAAAAATCAAGGGAATCAGTGGAAAAAAATATATATGAAGGAAGGTGACCTGGCAGTAGAAATTTCAAACTGTCATGAAACAATGGTAATCAGGAAAACCGTCTGGTGATGGCTGAGAAACAGAATGGTGGATCAGCGGAATACATTAAATACACATCATAGCAAATGACCATAGTAATATAATGTTTGATAAACCCAAAGATCTGAGAAATCAGAGAAAAAGGAAAAAAGAAACTATTTGTATACAATATTTGTAGCAGCTCTTATTGTGGTGGAAAATAATTGGAAATGGAGAGAACGTCCATTAACTGGGGAATAATTGAATGAGCTGGGGCACGTTGTGATTGTGCTATAAAAAATAATGAGCGAAATGCTTTCAGCAAAACTGGAAAGACACACAACGGATGCAGAATGAAGTGAGCAGAACCAGGAGAACATTGTACACAATGTTGTAAATGACTTAGTAGCTACTCTGATCAATACAATGATCCAAAATAATTTTATTGACTTGTGAAGAAAAATGTCTCGTCTTTGTTCCTTTCTTCCTCCCTCCTTTCTTTCCTCCCTTTTCCTTCCTTCCTTCTTTCCTTTCTCCTTCCTTTCCTTCCTTCTTTCCTTTCTCCTTCCTTCTCTTCTTTCCTTCCTTCTCTTTTTTCTTTCCTCCCTTCCCTCCCTCCTTTCTTTCCTTCTTTTGTTCCTTCCTTCCTTCCTTTTTCCCTTCCCTCTTTCCTTCCTTCCTCTCTTCCTTCCTTGCCACCTCCCCTTTTTTCTAAATATTCTTTAGGGAGGTGCCTCTGCTGCTGCCTGGGCTGACCTGATGTAGGTGAAGGACCTAGTTGGGTGTTACTTGAAATGTAAAACCCCATGAAACTAGGGGGAGGTGACTGAGGCATCTGTCCCTTAAGGCAGAACCCTAAATGAGCCCGTCCCCAGTGGTAGGGGGGGGGGTCACAGTCCCTCCCCTCTCGCTCTCCCCAGACTCGCCTGCAAACCCCGGCAGCTCTTTTTCCCTTCCAAAGGCCATTTTTGTGCTTCCCCAACCCCGCCCCGACCCCAACAGCCTCAGAGTAGCCTGGTGCACCCACCCTGGAGTCTTAAGGGCCCGAGTTCGAATCCAGCCTCAGACATTTGCTAGCTATGAGACCTTAGGCAAATCACCTAATCCACAAAACCCTCCTACCCCCTCCCACTCACCCACACGAGATATCCGGGCTCTGCTTAAACACCTCCCCCGACAGGAAGCTCACTACCTCCCAAGGGCCAGCTCGGGAGGGGAGGCCTCCCTGGGTGCGGCTCCAGCCTCATGACAAAGAAAGGGCCACAGCCAAGCTGCAGTGAGCGAAGTTTTATTCTGGTTCCTGCACAAAAGGAAGTCTGGGAGAAAGCCACCATGGGGGGAGGGGGAAGACAAAGGCCGGCCGCCTGCCCTGGCACCCGGGGGAGCAGACCCCACCACGCCTCAGCCCCAGGGCCGAAGGTCCGGCCGTGCCCACCCCCTGCAGCCCCTGCTTTTGTCTCCCCCACGCAACCCCTTCTGCTTCCCATCACTGGGACACACTCACACGCTCATACACATACTCACACACCCCTTACACACTTGCACACTCGTCTTTTACACATTCACACCCCTGTAATACACTTGCACACTTACACTCTTGCACTCACACCCTTTTGCACACTCACTTTCTTACACATTTGCTCTCTTACACACTCACACCTTTGCCACACTCTTGCACACTTACACTCTTGCACTCACCCCTTACACTCTAACACTCACTCTCTTGCACACTTGCTCTTGCACACTCACACCCTCCCCCCTCGCCTGCCTGGCCCAGCCCAGCCCCCTGATGCCAGGGGGCACTGTTGGCTACAGAGCTCATGGGCAGGGGGCTCTGAGTGGAGGCAGACCTCTCACCCAAGGGAGCCCGCCCGAGGAGCCCACCCAAGGACCAAGCAGAACCGAATGGGCTGCCAGCAGGGTGCCATGGGGATCTCTCCTTGGGGGAGAACCTGGCTTCCTATAGGGGCTGCCATGGGTGGGGAGGGTGGTCGGGACCCTTGCCCAGCCGTGCTAAGGGGGGGAAGCGGCATCCCCTGCACTCCCTTCTCTCTCTATCCCGCCCTCCCTCTGTCTCTCTTATGCTCCTTGGACCACGTGGAGTCCCTTTCAGTCGTCATCGAAGGGCCGGGCGCTCCCCCCATTCCGGGCCCAATCCCCGCCGTGGCCCCAGCTTTCAGGTTCCTTCCTTAGGCCCCCTTACAGTTCTTCAAGTACAAGAGGCAGGGGAGCAAACGCTGCCCCTCGCCAAGCTCTGCCCTCCCCGATCTCTGGAGCCCCTGGAGGGGCCCACGGACCAGACTCCCCCAGGACTTGCCAGGAGCTGGGGGGGCCCTGCCCGCCAGGGGGACTCCTCCCTCGACCCGAATGACTCAAAAGCCCCTCAGTGACGGGGAAGCCGCCCCAGGGAGGGGGTATGGGCCTCTGGGACGCTCCCGTGCCGTCCATGGGCTCTGCTCAGGGACCCTTGAGGCCCAGGGAGACCCCAGATGCTGAGGGCGCTGGGGAGGGGGGGGAGCTGCCAGCTGTGCCTCTCGAGCAACCTTTCCTTGCCTGGGAGGCGGGCTGATTGGAGAAGGAAAAATATAGAGTTAAAAAGCAAAAAAATAAAACCAGAAAGTCTCCCAAGACCGGGAGGAAAGCCTCCTTACTCTTTAGGCAGCGTGTGAACGAGAATAATGACCACAAAAAGATGTCTGGGACCACTGGGGGAGAGCGTGACCGCGGGGGGCCGTGGCCCAGGGCCCTCCGGGGAGGGGGCCTGCAGCCGGGCCGTGGGGAGAACGTGGCCCTGCCCCCCAGCGCGCCGCCCCAGGCCCCCTAGAAGGAGAAGCACAGGTCTTTGGAGTAGCCCACTTTGTCCAGGTTGGGGATGCAGGCGTACTGGATCATAGGGGGGGGGCCGCACATGAGGATCAGGGGCTCCGCCTCAGGCGGGGGCATGTGCTCCCGGATCATGTCCTCGTTCACGAAGCCCTGGCTGTAGTCCCAGTCTGCGCGGGGAGGGGGGAGTGAGTCCCAGATGCCTCCTGCCCGTCCCCGCTGCCCAGCCTCCTTCAGCTCCCCACCTGCCCTAGCCGGGACCTCCAGCCTCCTACCCAGAGGCTCCCACCCAGGCCCAGGGGAAAGGTCTCTGGGGAAGGGGAGCCCCCTGTGGGACAGCCTCCCCTCCGGGGATAACCCCCTCCAGTCCCGGCCCAGGTCCCCCAGCTCCTCACCTTCCGGGGCTTTATCCACAGTGAACCAGAGCTTGAAGCGGGCCGAGTGCTGGTTCCTGAGCTCCTCCAGCTCGGGTCGCAGCAGGATGTCCTTCTCTGTCTGCAGGAGGGAAGCCGGGGGAAGGACGGTCACAGGGAGGCCAGAGGCCGGACACATGGCCCAGCTCTCCCTGGGGGGGGGGCGCCTCTCCCCTGGATGCTCAGCCACAAATGGGGGGTTCCTTCCTCCTTGTGACCCCCTACCACTGCTCCTGAGCCTCGGGGCAGATCGGTCACTTTCAGGCTGATTTACTACGGGGAGGGGGGCCCTATCACCCCCCTCCTACCTGGCAGGGATCAGAACCTAGCACCCGGGCCACGCCTCCAGCAATCTTGAGGGCCATCTAGGCCGTTCCCCTGCCTCTGGGCCCCTGAGAGAGGGTCAAAAGGAGGATCCCCCTGCCCCTGGCTCCCGACTCAAAGGCCTTGGCCAAGACGGGTGCTTTAAAGAGCCTTAAGGGAAGCTGCCCAGAGAGCTGTCCCCAGAGGTCACGCCAGCCTCCTGGCGCACGTCCCTGGCGGGCCCCGGGGCCAGGCCCGCACCCTCAGGAGCCGCACAGACCAGGGCCCCGGGGGGATGGGACCCAGCCTCGGGACTGCTAGCGGCCCTGGGCGCAGGGGCCTTGGTTTCCCTATCAGAAACAGAGCCTCCGAGAGGCTGAGGATCCAATCAGAAACAGAGTGCTAGAGACACGGGGGCTCTCATGCGGCCGCCACAGTTATAACCAGGAGCCCCCTTTTGACAAAGGAGAAGAGGAGGCCGTGGTTTTGTAAAAGAGCTTTTGTCCGAGGAGGATTCTGTAAAGCCAGAGCCGCCCGCCAGCCCCCTGACAGAAAAATCTGGGAGTTCCTGCCACGGCTTTTCCCTCTGATTTCTCTTTATAAATGGCCCCAGTGAGTTTTGGGACCCCAGGTCCCCCCAGAGGGAACCTGGAAATGGGAAGCAGCGATCTCTGCTCTAGAGGGGGCAAAGTGGAGCCGGGAAGGACCCGAGGCATCAGCCAGTGTGGCTCCCTTTGGGGAAAGGGGAAGGGGTAAAAACATGGAGAATTATGATGTCCACAGGCAAGGGATGTACCAAGAGCACGGCAAGTTGTCGGCGGAGCTACCACTAAAATTCAATTCTCCCCAGTCCCGGGGTCCCGTGCTCTCTCCAACATGGTTTGTCTGAGCCTCAGTTTCCCTATCTGTAAAAACAGGAATAACATCATCCACCCTATCTGGGACCACACAGTCCAGGGCCTTAGAGCAGCTTGGACTTGCAGAGGAAGTTGTGTCTTCCCCTTTAGCCTGTTTCCTCATCTGTAAAAGGAAGGGGCAGGACTGTATGGCCTCTAAGGCCCCAGGCTCTCAGGGGGTGCCCCCCCCCCAGCCCTGGACTCTGGCCATCTCGGCCCTCAGTCGGGGGCCTGCGGGGTCATGGCCCAGCCCCTCCTGGAATAGTGAGCCCAGTCCTCAAGCAGCCCCGCCAGTGCTCATTGTCAGCTAAACCACAAGACTCATTCTGGTCAGGAGGCTCGAGCCCCCACCGGGGACGGAGCCCGTTTCTAATGCTGCTGGGCCAAGGTGAACTCAGCCCCGAGACATGGAGAAGTGAAGGCCAGGCGCCATCTTCCCGGGGACCCCTCCCTAAGTCCTGCAGGAGACCAGGGCCCCCTGGAACGCCCCTCTCTTCCCCAGAAGCTCCCCTGCCTTCCCTCGGGAGGATCACCTGCGCCCACCTTTGGGAAGGTGGCTGAACAGCAGAATAACAGATCCTGAGCCAGAGTGGGCCCAGAGGCCATGAAACTACCCCCTCCCCATCGTACAGAGGAGGAAAAGACCCGGGGGAGCGATTCACCCAGGCTCCCCCAGACCCCACAGTCAGGCGGCATCTGAACTCCCAGCTCAGTCTGCGCTCTGCCCGCCGTGGGCCCCGCCCGCTGCTCTTGGCAGAGAAAGAGTGAGGTCCAGGAGAGGCGGCCTGTGGGCCGGGGGCATCCAAGGCTCGGGCAGCCCAGGAGCCGCGTGGGAGCCGCCCCATATTCCCTGCATTCTGGAGGGACAAGGCTGCCACGTCTCCGGGGCACGGCGGCGGGGGCACTGAGGGAAGGCTTTATCCTGAGGCTGAAAGGAGACTTTGTCTGGGACTGGACTGGGGCTCATGTTGCAAGGGGCCTGGGACTGATGTCATCCACAGACCTGAATCCGAGTCCCAGGGGACAAAGCAAGAAGTGCCCAGACAGGCTGCTGAGGGCCACTGACGGGGAGCTCCCTCCCTTCCAGAGCAGCCCCTTCTACCACTGGACAGCAAGTGTCTCCTGACACTCGGTCCAGCTCTGGCTGTTCATGTACGTTGTGAGCTCAGACCTCATGCAAGGGACCGGATGGTGCCGAGAGGACAAGTCCGAGACATGGAAGGGTGACCGCCGTCTCGCAGAAGGCGGGGTTGGGAGAAAGATAAGGAACGTGCCCAGTTTCAGACGTGTTTAAAATGCCCTAAAGGCAGTGACTGGAGCTCAAAGGAGGGACAGGGGTGAATGTATGGCTCTGGAGCCATTTGTGCAGAGCTGATAATGAAGCCCATGGGAGCTGGTGAGACCCCTGAAGGAGAGACAGAGACAGAGGGAGATGGAAAGGGAGGGAGGGAGGGAAGGAGAGACAGAGAGACAAAGGGAGAGAGAGTGAAGGAAGGAGAAAGAAAGAGAGACAGAGACATAGAGGGAGGGAGAAAGGGACAGACAGAAATAGGGAGGAGAAAGAGACAGACACACAGAGAGAGACAGAGAGGAGAGAGGAGGGAAGGAGACAGAGACAGAGAGAGACAAAAGCAGAGATACAGAGACAAAGACAGAAAAAGAATAAACGCAGAGACACGGAGAACAGTACGGAGAGAAGAGGGTCCAGGCCAGAGCTCTGGGGGATCCCCAGCTAGAGGGGATGATGGGGATGAAGCTCTAGCAAAGGAGACCAAGGAGGGGTCGGGAATGGGAGGAGAATGGGGAGAGCAGTGTCAGTGACATCTCTCAAGGAGAGCCTGCCCAGCAGAAGGAAGAAGGCCCTCGACAGCATCAAAGGAGGCCCCACCTGTGAAAGAGGAAGAGAAGGGATCTTCCAATGACGAGGTCACTGGAAGGAGGGAAGGAAGGAAGAAGAGAGGGAGGAGGGAGGAATTAAGGAAGGCGCCAGACAGGCCCTCCTTGATCACGCTAGCGAGCAGAAAAAGGAATCCAGTGTGAGAGTTTTCTACCTCCTGCTCTTTTGTATAAGCAAAGAGAGAGAGAAAGGCTCTGGGCTCTGGTTTCCAGGGCAACCTCTGAGGGTCCGGCTGCCCGGCTGGAGAGAGGTCTTACAAAGGATGAGTCAGCGCAGAACAATACAGGTTTTCCTTGGGTCAGTCCAGGCGGGGTCAGTCACAAGAAAACAAACAAAGACCTTCCTCAGGGGAGCGGACAGCCCAGGAGTCTGAGCTCACAGGGACCCTTGGGAGCGTCTCATTTCATGGCTTGTGAGGCAAGACTTAGGTCGTCTCACCGAGCATCCTGGGGGGTGGGTGGGTGGGGATTTGAACGCAAGTTCCTTTTAACTCCACATCCTGTGTGAGCTCCCCTAAGCCAGCTGTTGGTCACAGACTCACACATTTGAACAACGGGAGCCCTTCCTGTGCAACCCTTCTATTTTACAGAGGAAGAAACTGAGGTCCAGAATAGCTCCATGATTTGCCACTGGCCAATAGCCTCCAGAGGCAAAGGGGAGATTTGAACCCAGCTTCTGACTCTGAGACCAGCTTTGTCTCCTTCCCCTCCCGGGACCAGGTGGCCTCTGCCGTCCGTCCATCCATGCACTGATGCTCAGTCTGGGGCCCCTTTTAGAGCGATTCTAGGCTTCCCTCCACCACTGCAGATGCTGAGTCGCCGGTCTTGGAATGACGTGGGTCACGCAGGCCATACAACTCCCACCCAGGCCAAGGGTCACCCGAGGGGGCTCAGGCCACAGAGGAAGGCCTCGAGTCCGGCCTTGAGAGAAGGGAGCCTGAGAATCTCCCCAGGATTATCCCACAGATAAGAATGGCCGGACAGGAGATCAAAGGTGAAAAACCAAAGTTGCGCCATTTGTGTGCGAGAGTGGAGAAGGGCTGGCTGAAGAAGCCGGACTGGGAGCCGGCAGGAAGATGAGCCCAGGAGAATGAGCCTGAAACGGAGATCCTGGGAACCAGGGGCAAGAACACGAGGGACCCCCCCCAAGTCTCAGCAAGAAAACCCCAAATGGAGGTATGAAGAATGGGCTGGAACAATTGAATGTCATACAAAAGGGGGAAACCGAGGCACAGGGAGCAGAAGTGACTTAAGATCATTGGTAGATCACAGATCTGGGGCAAGAACCCCCTCTTTGAGGGGCATAATAAGGACGGGACCTTGAGATATTTGTAGGGAGGGCAGAAGGCATTTGGTGACATTTAAAGCCCTGGAGATACCCCGGAGCTCTCTCCCACAAGCATTTCTTTAGAATCAGGTCTTGGGCCGGCTGCTGGGGATGCCAAGGCTGTCCTCAAGAAGTCTCCATTCTGCTGGAGGTGGGGGATTACACCGTGCGAACAAGCCAGTCCCCAACAGTTTTAGGAGAGAGGCCAAGATGCGGACAGTGGGAGATCCTACAAGGACAGAGCCTGAGTGGAGAAAGCCCAGGACACGCAACCAGCTCAAAGCCGGAGCAGCCCGCCCTGGGCTAGGGCTCAGCAGGAGGCCCAGGCAGGACTGACCTGGTTGGCGAAGAGCAGGTGGCAGACGGTGTGGTCGTCGGGGTCCTTCATGATGGCACGGATTAGCTGCAGCATCGGGGTGATACCTGGGGGGAAACCAGAGTGTGAATGTGAGCAGCCCTCCCCTCCCACCTTGGGCTGGAGCATGTAGGTGGGGGACAGGCACAAATGAGCCCCCCATTCTTGTGCCCTGGAGCAGCTCGAGTTCACTTGGCTCTCAGAGGAACTGACCAAAGACCTAGGCTTGGGCCCCTGGACAAGCCGGACAGAAACCATTTTGGAGCCCCTGGGAACCTCCTGCTGACTGCTTTTAGTATCCTCACTAACAACCTTTACCTGTTCTTACTTTCTCAGTCTGTTTTTTAGTCTTGAGACCCGCCTTTTATCAGAAGTTGGACATTTTGATTAAAAGGACTGTTTGTCTAAACCAGCAGGCTCTGAGTGACCCAACATGGCCGCTGGGGAGATCCAGGGGTCCCTGGGGAGCCCAGGTTCCAAGCTGACACAGGGGGGATGGGGAGAGGAGATATTCCTCCTGACTCACCTGTCCCTCCTGCAATCATGCCCACTGATTTCACCGTCTTGATGGCAGGCTCCGACTTCTTGTCAGGACGGATGGCAAACTTCCCTGGAAGACAGACCCGTTATATGGAATAAAATAGAGACCTTCAAAAATGTGCCTCCTACATAGAGAGACAGACACAGGAACTTCCAGAGCAGCCGTGTGAAAAACAGAGCTGGGGCCAGGATGTCAGGGGCCATTTACTCCAACCTCCACAGTCCGAGGGAGTGACCCAAGGTCTTCCCCCCAGAAAGCCCAACTTGGACTTAAATTTGGGTCTATACAAGGGCTTTCCACCCACATCTTAGGTGAAGTGTGGACAGAAAGCATTTGATTGTTATAGAAATTTACAGAAAACTAAGGTCTTATTTTGATTAGTAATTCATCTTTTCTGAATTAAAAAAGTAAAACTGACAAATGCGTAATTATAATGATCGTTTATGATTGATAATCATTTATTATTATAATGATGCTTTGAAGCAGTGTTGAAAATGTGCATTTCTAAGATTATAGTATCACCTGAAAAAGATTACAAACTTTGGCCAGGTGGGATTTCCACCTAGAATGTAGGGCTGCTTCAAGCTAGAGACATATTTGCTCATAAAAACAAAAAGTCAAACGGTGTTGTTCAGTTGTTTCAGTCATCCCTCTTTGTGACAGTTTATTTTATTTTTGCAAAGTTACTAGTGTGGTTTGCCATTTCCTTCTCCGCCTCATTTTACAGATAAGGAAACTGAGGTAAACAGGCAAGTGACTTGTCCAGGGTCACACAGTAAGTGTCTGAGATTGGATCTGAACTCAGAAAGAGGAGTCTTCCTGATTCTAAGTCCAGTGCTCTACTGGTACCAGTATGGTACCACCTAGCTGCCTGATTTTATCAACAAATACAGGGAAAATTCTTGACAAGACTTAACACCCATTGCTAAAATTCTTTAATACCCAAAACCTATGTCCTTAAGATGCAAAATAGAACCTATTTAACAGCAAGAGCCAGTCTCATCTATCATGGGAATAAACTAGAAACCTCTCTGGTAAGATCAGGGGTAAATAAGAATGGTCACTGTCAACATCCCCATTCTGGTACCAGAGTGCCCAAGAAGCTAAGTGTAGCAATATGACAAGAAAAAGAAATCGAGGGAACGAGCAAAATCAGAAAAGAAACAGAACGTTTTTGGCTGATGATGCGATGGTTTGAAAGCGTTAACCACAGATTTAACTGAAATAATGAAAAACTTTGGCAGAGTTGTTGGGTATAAAGAAAACCCACATAGATCACCCATATTTCTGTTGATTACCAATAAAATCCATCAAAAGAAACCGAATGAGATATTCCATTTAAAATAACTATATAAGATATTTAGAATTCTGCCTTCCAAAACAAATACAGGAACCATAAGACTACAATAATGACTCTGTATGCTAATTAAGACAAAGCTAAATAATTGAAGAAATAGCAATTGCTCATGAGTGGACTAAGCCAATAAAATAAAGATGACATAGTGACTAAAGTATTTTATTTATTCACATCAAACTAGTAAAGGATTTCTTTATAGAGCTAATACAAATATAATAAAATTCACTTGGAGGAACAAAAGGTGAGGAATCGCAAGGTAATGAATGAGTAGGAAGGAAAGGGACTGAACAATACCAGATGTACCAGAAAGCAACAATTAAAAAAATAATTAGATATTGTTTAAATAAAGAGACTCCTCAGCAGAAGATCAGGTACAAAATATATAGAAGCAATTGAGCTCAATAGCTTAGTGTTTGATAAATTCAAATATCCCACATACTGGGAGGGGGGATTCACTATTCTTCAAAAACAGTGGGAAAATTGGAAAGTCCGGCAGAAACCAGATCTAGTCTAAACTTTATATCATATGCCAAGATAAGTGCCAAATGGGAACATGACTTGGACAGAAAGAGTGCCATAAACAAATTATACAAGCAAGGAAGAATTTGCAAGTTAAATATATGGAAAAAAGAATTCATGACCAAGTCAAGAAATAGAGAAGATCATAGTTGGTAAAATGACAATTTTTGATTACATAAAATTCAAAGTTTTTTTTTTATAAACAAAATCAATGCAGCTAAACTGAGACATTATGTAGGCAAAGAGAGAAAATATTAATAAAAAATTTTTCTGAAAAAAAAAGATCTCATGTCTAAGATACATAGAAAATTGTTTACTTAAAGAATTCTAGAGTGTCAACAATAAAACTAATTGAAACAATTAAAAACTTTAGCAAAATTGCAAGGTACAAAATAAAGTCACACAAATCTTAAGTACTTCTATATCTTGCCAATAAATTCTAGCAGGAAGAAGTTAAAAGATAAGAACAAGCAGTTTTCATAGGAAGAAAACCAAGCTATCATTAGTCATGTAAGAAAAAAAAATCTAAATCACTACTAATTAGAGAAGTGTAAATTGACATAACTGAGGGTATATCTCATACCCATCAGATTGTCAAAGTTGACAAAGAAGGAATATGACAGATCCTGGAGGGACTGGGAAAATAGGTATATTAATGCAATGTTTTTTGAGTTGTGAACTGGTCCAGTCACACTGGAAAGCAATGTGGAACTTTACCCAAAAAACTATTTAATTGTGTTTGATACAGGAAGGATAGCACTATAGATGTGATCAAAGCAAGAGGGAAAGAATCCATATGTACAAAAATATTTATAGCTTTTCTGCTTCCAGTGGGAATGATTTGGAAACTAAGGGGGTGCCCATCAATCAGAGAATAGCTGAACCCTATATGTGATGTGGATGTGATGGAATATTGTGCTATAAGAAATGATGAGCAGAAGGATTTCAGAAAAACCTGAGGATACTTACATGAATTAATGCTGAGTGAAGTTAGCAGAACCAAGAGAGGACAATTTATACCATAAGAACAATATTGCAAAGATAAACAAATAATAACTCTAATAAGCACAATAACCAATCACAATTCCAGAACTGATGATGAAACATGCTGCCCAACTCCTGACATAGAAATAACAGAAATGATCAAGTGCAGATGGAAGCATGTTTTTTGGATGTGGCCAATGGGAACATTTGTTTTAGCTGTACAATACATATTTACAATATGGAATTTTATTTTTCTTTTCTCAATTATAAAAGAGAATGAGCACAAGAATAGGCAGAAGGTCATTTGAAAAAAATTTATGTGGGAGCTATACTTTGTATCATAAAAATAGAGGAGAAAAAAACTGTTCTTCCCTCTTTTCTTTGTAGTAATGGATGATTATGGATGTAAAATACTGTACATGGTATCAGAATCAATCTCTATGTTGGTTAATTTTAATTAACTGTCTTGTTTTTCCTTTGCTTTTTTTTTTTATTCTTTATTACAGTCTTTGTTCCTCACTGAGTATGTAAAAGGGGAAGGATCTATCTGGAAGTCAAGGTGATTTAAAAACACAAAATGGCAAAAACTGAAACCGATTTACCTTTACCACGGTAGATCAGCAGTCCACTGGGGCCTCTGAAGTCAATAGTGTCATTAGTTTTCAGACTCTCCAGATATTGGGACATCTTCCCGCCAGCAGGAAACTTGGGGTTCGTGTCTTTGAAGTAAATCTAGAAAACACCCCCCCATTTAAATCAAACCTCCAAAACCATCAGCTCCCAAGATCTTGGCCAGCCAGTGGCAAAGTTCTTGCAGCCCGTCCTTCTGGGAGCTCTTTCCAAACCAGGGGCTTCTAGCTCTCTCCTGACTACCCTGGGCCTCCCACCAAGGCCGATCTTTCTCATTCATCAGCCCTGACCCTCATCTTCCCTCCCCCACCACCTGCCCACTAGAGTCCTTTCTCCCAGCATCTGACCTCAAGGAGCAGTTCTATTGAAAGCAACCTGACCGTTTAAGTAATACTAATATAGAAATAATTGTTAACAATTTAATAGATTCCAGCTCATCGAATGTCAGAGCTGGGAGGGACTCTAGCCATAAAATCAACTCTTTCATTCTGTAGGTAAGGAATCATGAGATCCTAGGCATAGAACCTCAGAGCCCATTCAGGTCCAACATTTTATAGATGAGTAAACTGAGGCACAGAGAAAGGAACATGACTTCCTGAGGTCACATACCTTGTAGGCAAACCCAGGTGTTGGGCCTACAGGCCAATGCTCTTCCCATTGTACCACAAGGCTTCCCATCATTTGGGCCCAGAGGTTATATAGCCTTATTGAATTCCCCAAGAATACTTGGGCCTAAGATTCTAAGTCCCCAAGGAAGTGCATACCTCAAGTTGGACTTTCAGACCCTTTGGCAGGATGCTTAGGGAATAAGGAGAAGAGAGAAGAAGAAAGAGAGCCCTGAATTTAGAGTGTGAGGGGCTAGGGACGAATCCCAATGCCGCTAGTTGTATCACTCTCTTGGCTCCCCTCACTTCACCTAAGGCTCATTTTCTCGGATTAATAAAATACAAGAATTGGCCTGGAGGGTCTCTAAGGTCCCTTCCAGCACCAAGTCATACAGTCCTGGGAAGGGTCTTGGGGGTGAGCCTCACCCTCCCAAGGAGGAGGCCACCCATTCCGCTGTGCTCCCAGCACTCTCTCCAGCCAGCGCCTGAGTACCTCCCAAACATGCACACCCCACTTCCCGATTCCCTACATGGCGAGAAGGTTCAGCCTCACTGCTCCCTCTGCATCTCCACACACATCGTCCCCTAGGCTCAACATTAACCTCATCACCCCCATGGATTTAATTACCATCTAATCTGATCATTTTAAATCTAAGTAACCTGTCCTCTTCTGTCTCCTAAACTTGTATCTCCAATGGGATAGCACAAATGGGATGTCCATCAGGCATCTTAAACTTAGCATGTCCCAAACTGCATTCCCTTTCTTCCCCTTCCCTGAGTTCTCCCTCTTCCTGGTCTTTCTATCACTATCAAGGGCATCATCATTCCCCTCACTCTCTAGGGGACACCATCTTTTTTTCCCCTTCAGTTCTTTCTCCCAAACTGCACAGATCCAGATTTTACCTTTGTAATAACTCTCAGCATCTCTGGACCAGCATGAAGCCTCCCAAAGGCTCTGATGGACCCAAGTAACCCATAAGCCCCTGGCCAAGGGGCAATATGGGGGGTTGGGGAGGAATTTAGCAGATTCCAAAAGAGGTGGTTTGCTGTTTACAAGGTGAGACTGGACCCCATTAGGGAGAAGCCAAACAAGGGGCTCCAGTCCAACGATGGGAAAAGAAAAGGAGGAAATGATAGGTCTCGGTGGTCTAGAAGAAATTCAGCCACTGACCAGCCTAGTCTGGGAGTCCTCGGGGGAGGAGGGGCTCACCTTGATAACCAGATCCACGAAACCTTTGTCATCGTCGCTGGAGACGGGGGTGTAGGGCCGGATGACCAGGTTCCCATCGATCCGGGCTGAGAGGTAAATGTGCTGACCTAGAGGGAGGATGGAGCGAGAGGCACAGCTTCAGGGCGGCACTCTCTAAGGTAGGCTCCTTCCCTTCCCTTGTCTGTGTCGTGGAAGAGGAGGAAGAAGGGAAGGAGGAAGAGGAAGAGGAAGAAGAGAGGAGGAAGAGAAAGAGGAGGAAGAAAAGGAGGAAGAAGAAGAGGAGGAAGAGGAAGAAGAGGAAGAGAGGAGGAAGAAAAGGAGGAAGAAGAAAAGGAAGAAGAGGAAGAGAGGAAGAAGAGGAGGAGGAAAAGAAGCAGGAAGAGGAGGAGAAAACAGGAGAAAAAGAGGAAGAGGAAGAGAAAAAGAGGAGGAGGAGGAAGAAGAGGAAGAGGAGAAGGAGAAGGAAAGGGAGGGGGCGGTGGGGCAGAAGCAGCCCCAGCAGTTATGGCCCAGTGGCTTCCAGTCAACCCCAGTAGTGGGCACCCTGGAAGTCTGGAGTACAGACTCATCCTGGGCTGCTACCTGAGTCTCCAGGAGCTCACACGGGGTTTGCACCATCCTCTTTTCCCTATATATGAAAATGCCCATTTACTTTAGACAAAGAATAAATTTTTTTTTTAAAATGGGTTCACAGCCCATGAGATGTTTGGGCCTTTCTCCTTCTTTGGCCAGGACAGATGAAGGAGCCGTTTACACCCCAGTGAGGGGCCGGTGAGTTGGACTGAATTGCCTTTATTTTCCCTTTCTTTCTTCCTTCTTTTTTATTACAAAGGGTGGAATTCTAGATGGGACGGGGAAGGGAAAATAACTATAGGTCCATTGCTATATGTATATGTGGAAACTACACCTATGTTTTTGCATATATGTACAACTGTATACAAGACACACAGAGTAGAGATTGTGCAAAGCCAAAAGATAGCAATAATAATTACAATAAAATAAAAGGAATGTTTGTGAGCAGGAGAGTTCACAACCTTATTGATCTACTGGGGTTCCGAGAACCTTCCCAGAGTCCAAATGGGCCACAAGGAAAAGGCAAAAAGCAGAAAAGAGAGAGTGAGGGTGGAAGAGCTTCAGGAGCTCCCAGAAGATCCTCCCCCAACTCCTGCCATCTCCTCCCCTCAGCCTGGCCTCCAAGACCAAAACCACAGGATGGCAGCACTTCCTGCCAGAGTCCCCCTGGGAGCCCCGGGGGCCAGGAGCAGGACTCACCAATGGGGAGCCCCAGAACGTGCTGTGGAGACGGGAGAGCGAACCGGAACCTCCGTGTATCATGGCTGATATTCTAGAAGGGAAAAACAATTTGTTCTAATAAAGAGCAGTCAGCAGTGGGGCACAAACAAGGACTTCCTCAGAGTTGTGGGCTCGAGTCCCAGCTCCTACATACACTGGCCATCCACTTACACTCTCAGTGCCCCAAGAAGCCCAGAGAAGGGGCTGACTGACATCAGGAAAGGGGCATCCTCAAGGACCTCACGGGCCCTTCCCTACCCCCATTTCTGCTGCAGCATTTCCTTCCCAATAACCCTCTGGGGAAAGTCGCCCAAGGGAAACGATACCCAAGAACAAGTTCAAGCTGAGAGGAGGGTCTCACAGCTAATGAGCATAGGGCAGGAGTCACAGCCGACCGGCCTCTGAGTTCTGAATGCTTTCTCATAAACATGTAGCCTCCGTGGGAAGTGCCAGGGTAACCGCCCAGGAAGAGGGACTTGGGGTTGCCCGGCTGCCAGGACCCCCCCTCCCCTTCTCAATCGCCACCTGTCCAACCACGAGTCACTCACAGGCTATCTCTTCCAGGAGGCCTTGGGGTTGTGACAGTGGATAGAGCCCCAGCCCTAAAGTCAGGAGGACCTGAGTTCAAATCTGGTCTCAGAAACTTAACACTTCCTAGCTGTGTGACCCTGGGCAAGCCACTTAATCTCAATTGCCTCAGCAAAAGCAAAAAACAAAACATATATTTTATTACCTGCCATGTAGGGGAGGGGATGGGGGCAAAAGGGGAAAATTTGGACTCAAGGTTTTTCAAGGGTTAATGTTGAAAAATTATCTGTGCATATGTTTTGAAAATAAGAAACTTTAATTTAAAAAAAAAAAAGAAAGACAAAACCTGGAGGGGAGCCTTGGATGAGCCAGGAGCCATCTTTGAGTGTCTGAAGGGCCCTCCCATGGAAGCTAATCTGCTCAGTCCCAAGGTGTAAGTGGGACTGCTGGGTGGACATTGCATCTGGCACTGGAAATAGAAGTGCTCCAGAGTGAGCTAGTGAGCCCCCGTCCCCGAAAGTACAGAGTCGGGCCCCATGGGCCCAGGCATCCACCCAGGGAGGATTCTTGTCCGGCTGCAGAATGAGTCCCTTGGGCTCTGGAGGGCCGGCCTTGCCCTACTTTGCAGGGCCGTGTGAGGACTAAAAAGATGGGCACGCCAGGGTCTGGTGAAAGGAAATAATGCTGAGAAGGGTCACCCTGGGAAACCTACCTGCCCCGGCCCTAGGAGGCGGGAGAAGGGTCACCCTGGGAAACCTATCTGCCCTGGCCCTGGAAGTAGGAGGAAGGACAGAGCCAGAGTTTGCCCGCTGTCTGTGAGTGACTCAGCTCATGTTTTTAAAGGGAGGAGGGGAGAGAGAATTTTTAATGGATGGTGGGTTGGCTGCAGTCCTTCCTGTTTGTGTGGAACATTCGAGTCTGATCCAGAAAAAGCCAATCCAGCTTCCCAGCCCCAAGGCCTCTATAAGTTTTGAAGCAGGACTCAAAATTCAGATTTGACCTTAGACACTTAAGCTATGTGACCCTGAGTGAGACACTTGCCTGCTCCCTGCCTCAGTTTCCTCACTGTAAAACGAGGGTAATAATAACATTTATTCTCCAAGGCCTAAACCTGAAGCCAAAATTTAGATTTGGCTTCGGACACTTAAGCTATGGGACCCTGAATGAGACACTTGCCTGCTCCCTGCCTCAGTTTCCTCATCTGTAAAAAATGAATATTTACTCCCCAAGGTTAAAAGGAAATAATGGAAAGTACTTGCTCTGTAAATCTTAAAAGCACTGTTGAAATGAAAGCTCTACTTATGCTTGACAGGGGAAAACAGGTATGTTAGTGTAGCTGTGAGTTGGTCCAGCTGGTCTGGAAAGCAGTTTGGAAACATGCTTCCCATGTTACTGAGCTTCGGATACCCTTTGACCCAGCAATGCTAAATCTGTGCCCAAAGAGATCAAAGAAAAACAATAAAGATGCACATGGACAAAAATACTGTTGTTGTTGTTGGGTTTTTTTTGGTTGTTGTGGCCAAGAATTAGAGACGGAGGGGATGCTGAGGAGATGAGAAAATGGCTAAACAAATTATGGTACGAGAAGGTGATGGAAGAAATGAGGAAGGGGAACGATTTTAGAGAAACCTGGGAAGATTTGTCTGAACTGAGGCAAGATGAGGTAAACAAACCAGGAGAACGCTTTATACACTAAAACACATTAAAAACAAGCAACTTTGGGAGACTTAAGGGTTGATCAAAGCAGTGATCCTTGGGGGATTTATGATGAAATTTGCTGCCCACCCTAACAGAGAAGTGATGGATCCGAGGGGAAGACTGAGACATAGAATTTTGGACATGACTAATATGGGAATTTGTTTTGCTTGGCTATGCATGTCAATTACAAGGATTATTGTTTTTCTTTTTCTTTTCCAGTGCACAAGGAAGAGGAAGAGATAAGGGTTTATAGGGAAAGAAAATAGACTTTTATTAATTGAAAAAATAAAACTTAATTAAAAATTGCAAGATATAAAATAAAAGTGAAAAAAATTAAATGAATAGAAGAATCCCATCACTTTCTATATTGAATAACTTTTCTGATTTTTCTTCCAAGACCCTATAGGACCCACACACAAGGTGTTAATCAAGATAGGAGTTACTCAGTTCTCCAAAAGTGCACAGGCTAGACCTAATTAAAATTAGGTAAAATTAGCTATTATTGATAGAACCTGGGATCTGAGATTGAGAGACAGGGGAAATAATCCTTGATCCAGTCAAGCAGGAAGGGACTAATTTTAGGGGAACTCAATCCCTCCGACTCTCCAGCCCAGTAGATCTCCTTAGAGACCTCCAGGAAGGAATATCCCCAAGGCTGGGGGTCTTGGTGCCATCTCTCCCCAAGACTGGACCCTTTCACTTACCTCTTTGTCAATCAGCCTCAGTGGGTACTTCACCTCAGGGTTCTCTAAGGTGATGGGAGGAGCCGACTTCCCAAAAAGCTTCATGAAGAGGCTGTAGATGAACCAAACAGGAGATAGCACGAAGCTACCCAACTGCAAAAAAAAAAAAAAAAAAAAAAAAATGGGGGAAAAAAGTTATCAAGAGTCCATTGAAACCCAGGAAGAAGAGAGAAAATGAGGCATTTGATACTCTTGCTGGTGGGGGAACAGACTCAATGAGATCTTTCCCCAGAAGCTTCAATGGGCCCTGTTTTCAGGGACTCTAGTTCCTTCCACCTCCCAGTCCTCAAAGGGTCACAGATGGGGACCCTAAAGGCCATTATGAAACCCTTTTATTTTTCCAGATGAGAGACTCCCAAGGACAGGAGAAAGAAAGGAAAGGATGGATCCATCATCCCAGATGATGCAAAAACAAAGGATAAGTAAATATATTTTTTAAAAATTATTTCTTTTTAAATTTTTAATTAAAGATGAACAATATCAATGATTGATAATAATAATATTTAAAGAAATATTCTTATAGTTATCAAGGGGTTTTGAGAGCTCTTGTGCCTCTGTTAGCAATGTGGTGATAGAAGAGAAAGAGCAAGACAGAATCAGGAATTGAGGATTCAAATCCTGCCTCTGACACTCACTGACCCTCTGATACAGCCTCAGTTTCCTTAGACATAAATTGGATCAAATAATACTAGAGAAGCCACTCTGCAAGGCTAGTGTGGGATTCCAATAATTATTAGTTCATATTACCTCAGGTGTCACTTTTTTAAAAATCTACTTTTTAAAAGTGGGCTTAGTAGGGTTAAAAGTGGGCAGCTAAGAGGCAGAGATCTGAGTTCAAATTTGGTCTCAGACCCTAACTGGGCAAGTCACTTCACCCTGTGTGCCTCAGTTTCCTCATCTGTAAAATAAGCTGGAGAAGGAAAAAGCAAACCACTCCAGTGTCTTTGCCAAGAAAACCCCAAATGGGGTCAGCAAGAGTCGGACACACTGAGCAACAACTTAAAAGTAAGGGATGGGAATGAAAGAATTGAAATATTTATTACAAAGGGGTTTTTTTTGTTTCTTTTTTTATATATATAAGTGGAAGAGAAGGTAAAATTTTGTTAATTGAAAATAATTATCACTTTAAAAAAGAAATATTATAGGGTAAGAGATTTCCAGAAGAAACTTCCCCCAAAAGAGAGTTTTACAATATCTATGCCTCAAGTGCATGGGAGACTTTAAAAAAGAGGGCAGGGAGGGCTCCCAAGAGCCCAAGTTTCCGGAAAGGCCTTTGGGGTTATTTTGGGATTCTGTCTCAAAGTTCCCAGACAATTGTGTTAAAAATCTCCCCAGGAAGCCCCAGCACCCACCACCACCCACTCTCCGGCCCAGTGGAGTAGCTGAGCAGAGCATTCATCAGCTTCTGTACCCAGCGTCTTTCTCCTCTCCTCCGCCCTTGGCCCAGGTTCAGAAGCCCAGCTGGCTGGTAAAGTAGAACCCCAGGTTCGGAGCTGACCTCAGAGACTGACCTAGCCGAGGGCCCCATTCACGTGCCAGAGGCTCGAGAAAATAGAAAATAGGCAATATACCCCTAGCCCCAATCTCCCAGGGAGAGCCTTGTGAAATGCTCTGCAAACTATAAAGAAGCTGGCTGTTATTACTAGGCTAAAAGGCAGCCCAGCCTAGAAGTTAAAAACCTCCAGTGCTGTCTCTGAGCCAGACTGGCTGTGGGGCCACAGGCAGACTACCTGAGGACACCTGAATACAGCTGGACCAGCCTCAGAGAGCATCCTAAGCGGACAGATGCTAAGGCCCAAGGAAAGGAGGAAGCCCAGACCTGAACAACCCGAACATACACTGCACAGTCACAGGGAACTCAGAGGCCACACTAGGCTGGTCCTGAGCAGTGGTCCCCTCTGTCCTCCACGGATCCAGCCCTGGGCTCTCCTTAGGACCTCCCATTATGCAGAACTCACCCTCTACACTGAGGCTGTCCTTTCTGCTTTTAAGAGTTACGATCATTTTATTAGCAAAGCCAGGCACTGGGCTAATACACAGAAGCAAAAGACAGTCTTTGTCTTTAAAAGCTTCAGGGAGTCCATCATATTGAGCCAAAACCTTTCTCTCTAACATTGGATGTAGGGAGCTACACACCCCACCTCACCCCACAAAGATATATACACCTCAAATATTGAAAACTATTTTTGTATGTATTTGGAAAAATAAAATACTATTAAAATATATATACATAATTACACACACCCATACATACTTATATAGCTGAACACCCCCCCCCCCCAAATACACACACATATCCTTGCTCCAATTTTGCTCTTGGGGGGACACCAAATAGAGCAAGTCTAAATCTCCCAAGTTCAAGACAGTCAAGACACTGAGAAACAAATAAAAAAGGATGGAAGGGGCCCTAGAGAGACTCAGCACATAGACAAATGACAAGGGAGAAGACCAGAAAAGAAAGGCAGAAAGATGCAACCACAAAAACTAAAAATAATTAACAACTCCCCCTCCAACCAAAGCCACTTGACCATTTAGTATAGCCTTGTTTTCCCCTATCTCCCTCCAACGGTATCCTTGGGTTACAACTTAGGACAGTAATAGTAATAATATTTAAATAATGCTTTACAAATACCACATCCTTTCATCTACACAACAATCTTGAGAAATGCTATTATAACCTCCATTTTACAGATGAAAAAGCAGACATCAGAGTTTGCCCAGCATCACACAGCTAGTAAGTATCTGAAGCTGAATTTGAATTCAGGGCTTCTGGACTCCAAGTATTACATAATCAGGAAGAAAACCCCAAATTAAAAAAAAAATTTCAGTTCAAGGCAGAGAAGTGAATAGGGAAAATGAATCCTTCCTAGAATATCTAGTCATGGAAAGTAAGCTCATTTTCATACTGGTATAATTCCATTTTTATTTATTTTTCCTTTTTAAAAATAATTCCATTTTTAAAGACTCCCAATAATGACCTAAAGCCAAGAAGTAGAACTAAGGATATATTGCTTAGGAAATTTATGATCAGAGAAGGAGGAAGGAGGCAGTTACACAATGAAAGAAAGGGCTAATATAATCAAATCTTGCATCTCCCACCTGTTTTAGCTATGTTATTTTCGGCGAGTTGTCTCCCCGCTCTGAAACTCATCAATGTGTCATCTTTAAATAAATGGGCTAAAAATAAAAGGTATAGAATCTCAAAGGAAATACTCTGGAAAAGTACAAATGAAGAGGTCATAACATTAACAGGATTCAAACTCAACTGTAAAGCAGTAATCACCAAAATCCTGTGATTTGGGGTAAAAAAAAAAAATAGTAGATCTAGAAGGTGACAGAGACCCAGAATGGCAGATCTGGGGAACAGACAAGCTAAGTAAAAAATGAAAATAAAAATAAAAGAAGAAAGATTTCAAATCTACTCTCCAGTGTCTGAAAAGTTACAAGAGGAATTGACAAGAGCTACTGGGAAACTTGGAAAGCAATTTGGCATAAAATTAGATTTATCTTCCCAAAACTTCCATACATTGAGTCTTCTTCTTTCCTTCCTTCCTTCCTTCCCTTTTTCTTCCTTCTTTCTTTCCTCCTTCCTTCCTTCCTTCCTTCTTTTCTTCCTTCCTTCCTTCCCTCCCTCCTTTCCTTCCCTCCCTCCTTGTCTCCCTCCTTGTCTCCCTCCTTGTCTCCCTCCTTGTCTCCCTCCTTCCTTCCTTCCTTCCTTCCTTCCTTCCTTCCCTCCTTGCTTCCTTCCTTGCTTCCTTCCTTCCTTCCTTCCCTCCTTCCTTCCTTCCTTCCTTCCCTCCTTTCCTTTCTCTTCTCTTTCTCCCTCCCTTTTTTCCTATAAAATATCTTCACCCTGAATCTGTAATGGAAAGTTCTGCCACAATAAAACTAAATTCAAAAATAATGACTATGCAGGTAACATTTCCAATATTCTTAAGGTGAACAATTTCAAACAACATTAACTGTGTCAAAGACAGAGGTGCTGAATATTCTATGAAAGTGCTGTGTACTATGTAGTGATGGCCCTCTGGTATATTCTTTTCTACTGCTAAGAAAAATGCCCAATTACTATCATCTTAAAGTTTCAATCGTAGGTAAATTAATTCAAAAAAGATTTTCCAAATAAAAAGAATTAATAAAAATGCCCAAATACTGTAGCATGAGTAATCATGTAATTTAGACGTGAGAGTTATGGATCTCTCATTTTATAGATGGAATCACCTGTTGGAGATTATGGCCCCACGTGCCACCGTATATGGTTAACTGAGCTATCATGGTGAAAAAATTCTCCAAGGGTGACTGACTGACTTAAATGTTAAGCATTTCAAATAGTTGGCTTTTGGCAGACGATCACGACCTCCCCGGCTGAGCTGGTAGCAGAAGCTGTGGGTCACATGCACACCACAGTATCCTAGTAACCTACATATTTAGACACAGCTTTAAAGGTGGAAAATAATCCAACAAACATTACCTCATTTGAGCACGTGATTCCTTAGTGATAGTACAGGAAACTTGTAATACATATTTACAATCAAATGATTAAATTATAATTTCTAAATGTTTAATGTGAAGAAGGCGGGCGGCTCCCCAACAGGGACAAGGTCTGGATCCCTTTGTTCTGGCCCAAGCCCCAGACCAGGCTCAGCTTCCTCCAATTCTCCTCCTGCCTTGGAGCTCCCAGAGTCCTTCCTCCCCAGCCCAGGCCACAAGCAAACAGGGGATCACTCATTATTATTATTATTATTATTATTATTATTATTAACTGGACTGATCCCTGGATAAAATCCTCTTTTACAGATGGGGAAACCAAGGTTCACAGAAAGGTGGTAGAGATAAGAAAGGATGGAGCCAGGATTTGGCCCTGGGGTTCCAAACCCAAGTTTCTGTCTCCGATTCCTCGTGGGAGAATATTCCCTGTCATATCTCTTTTAAGGAAAACACAGAAATAATTTAATGTCAGAGGAAATGGGTTCAAATCCTGCCATTGCCACTTTTTCCATCTGTCTGAGTCTCCCTTTTCCATCTGTAAAATTAAGAGACTGGATCAGATGTTCAGTGCCTGAAGCACCCAGCGATTTATCAGTAGCCCAAACTGAAGTCAGCCGAGTTAGAGAGGAGATCTGGTCCCGCAAAAGAATAGCTGTTGGGAACCAGAAGCCCCAAGTTCAAATTTGCCCTCTGATGCTCACGGCCCGTATGAATATGGGCAGAGCTCTTAAGCTCTTGGTCCTCGATTTCACCCTCCGCAGGATGAAGGGGCGAGGGCACGAGGTCTCTATAATCCGGGATCTCACCCCAATCCTTCCCTTCCTTGCCTGCTGATCCATTTGGCTGGCTCGGTCTAGAACAATGCTCATTTACTCATGTTTAATATGACCTACAGCAACAAGATTTGGGTGCGGTTTTTCCCTATTTTTAAAAAGTACCATGTTATTTCAATTAAAAACTAAAGAATTGCAAGCTTGGTGACCACACACAGAGCTGAAGGAACAATGAGGCCGTTATCTCAGCTCGCCAGGCTTTTCTGTGGGGAGAGAGACCGTAGTTCGTAGAGAACCAAGGCTCTTCCCGTGTCCAGTGGGTAAACTCCCCGCCTCCGCCAAGGCTGCCCATCCCGGCTTCTAGCTCCCATCATCTGGCCTTGGAGGGCGTGGGGAGTAGGAATTCACTTGTCACAAAATTAGAGCAAGAAGAAATCACCTCTAATCCAGTCTCTCACTCAAGAAACTGAGGCACAATAACGAGGAACTAGGCTGGGGTGTTAGAGCTAGTAAATAGTAGTAAATGGTGGGGCTGGAATGGGTCAGGCTCCGTCTCCAGACCCTCAGCCCTTTCCCCATCCAGACCGTCCACGGTCTCCTCCTCTGGAGTCCAGAGGGTTTTGCAGAGGACTGTCTATGGAACTACTACTAATCCTCTCCCAGTCCCCCCCTTATGGGAGTCATCTCGGCCAGGCTGCTTTCCAGGTTACTCATTTTATCCACAAACATTAATCACTTTTGGTGTGCCCAACGCTGTGCTAAGTGACCGGCGAACAAAGGCCAAAAAACCTTCCCCTTAGGAGCTTCCCTTCTGTTGTACCTCAGTTTCCCCATCTGTAAAATGAGGGGTTATATATGGTTACACAATCCCTTCCAAGGCTGACATTTTCCAGTCAAAAAGAGAATCCTGTCCCTCCCTGAAGCATAAGGAATAAACATCAGGACGCCATCATTGGTCGGGTGCAATCCTGGACAAAGAGCGGGCCCTGGGGAATCTCTCTGGGAGCAGAGCTGGGGTGGCTGCTCTGCTGGTGTGGAAAGCCACAGGGGGTCCCAGCAAGGGGTGTCGGGGCCCACCTTGTCTCCCCTCCGCCTTTCTCCAAACTAACAGAAATGCCAGAGCTGGAAGCCTGTCCATGGGTGTGGCTGGCCCGGGCTGCTCCTGGGCCCCGCCAGGCTGGGGTGACTCACCCCTGCGGCCCACGGGATTCCATCCTCAGCCTGGGGCCTGGGCTCCTCCCTGCCAGTCCTGGGGAGGCGGCTGTGCTCCGCTGGGGGAGCCGGGATGGCTCACCTGCTTGTACCTCAGTCTGCCTCGCGGTCCGGCTCCTGCCAGGGAAGTGGGAGGGGAGCTGGGAGGAAGCCAGGGAAGATGGAAGGGCGGGGGGCCGGGAAGTGAGCCCGCCCCGGGGAGGACAATCAACAGCAGGCCAGGGGGCTCCAGAGCAGGACTGGAAGCTAAAGCACCCACATCCCCACCCCCACCCCCCCAAAGCTGAGGAAAAACCCAGTGGAAAACACAGAAACCAGTGTTCGAGACCTGATTCTCCCAGTCATGAGCTTGAGCAGGCCCCCTCCTCCCCTCTATTCACTTCAGTTTTCACTTCTGTATAATAAAGAGCTGGATTAAATGACCTTTAAGCCCCTACCCAGTCTGGATATCCCCTGTTCTAAGCCCCCTCCCAGCCCTGACACCCCCTGTTCTAAGCCTCCTCCCCTCTCTGGCATCCTCTGTTCTAAGCTCTCTCCCGGCTCCAACATTCCCTGTTCTAAGCTCCCCCCAGCTCTGACATCCCCTGTACTGAGGGGTCCCCCAAATCAGACATTTTCTTTCATTTTATCTCTGGGTACCATCTCCCACCCCCCCCATAATCTCCCATGCTCAGACAGAACTGACCGATGCTTAGCGGCTATTTCCAAAGGTGGTGTCCAGTCCCGGGAGGCTGCCGATGGCCCCAGCTCCTGATCTGGGCCCACAAAGCTGAGCCAGCAAAGCCCCGGGGTCATTGGACCACAGAGTCACACAAAGAAACGTCTGGTCAGATGAGCTCTCCCAGGGGCGAGCACACACCATTCACGGGAGGCCCTCCCGGGGAGCTGGTACCTGTACCAGGAGCTACCAGGACCTGACTCCCCGGACCAGGCTGGGCCCCAGGAAGAGAGCGGGAAGCTCTGAGCCAGAGGCCGGGTAGTCTCTGGGCCCGCTCTGATAAGATAATCCAGCCCGAAGAGCAGGTCTGGTCCTGGGGCACACCCACCCCAAGGCATCCAGCTGACCTCCTGGGAGCCATTGCTGGCTTTCTGGAAAATGGGGGAGCAAAGGAGGGGCTTGGGCAGAAGCACCCATAGCCCACCCGCTAGCCCGTGCTGTTCCCTGCTGCTCGCCTCCTCCAGCCACTCTCTGGCTGAGAATGAAACTAAACGAGAATTCGATGTCTTTGCCAGTCCTAGGAAGGTCAATGACCCCCTCACCATGGTCTCAGTTTCTTCCTCTGTAAAAATTGGGGTTTGGGCTACCCTTCTAGATCAAGATCCAGGGTCTTCTCTGGCCCCAGGGTCTTCCTCTCTAAAATAAGGAAATGAGAAGGGACAACCCCTAAAGTGTTCTTCAGTTCTGGCTGGCAGATATGATGCCCACGTCTCTATTGCGCTTACACACACACTTTACAGATGAGGAAACTGAGGCACAGATTGTAAGACAGCTCTGCCAGGGTCCCCAGAGCAGGGAGTCTCTGGGCCCAGAATCAGACTTGGGGCTCCCTGCTCCAAACCCAGAGCCCTTCTACTTCCTCGGGCAGGTCAGACCTACCCCCTCACACTGCCTGTCCACAAATGCTACTCTCACCCCCTCATGGGGACCCGAGTATTATTCCCCCATTTCTCAGATAAAGCCAGAGCAGCTGGTCCAGGCAGAAAACAAGGAGGCTCCACATGCAGGACCGGGGCCACCCAACAGCTTCTGACACTACAGTTGGTTCCTTTCACAGTCTAACCCTCAATAACAACCACCAGACTCTCGTTCCAGGGGGCAAAGGTCTGGCTGACCCAAAAGTCTGGACACCCTGCGCTGAACCGAGTGTGGGGAAAGGGTTGCCGGCCCCCACCCTCTGAGGCCCTCAGGAACTCGGGGTTAGACTTTGGTCTGCCCTTCCCCTTTCTAGGCCCGAATGCTACCGTCCTCCCTGGACCTGAGGGGACGAGCCCCAGAGACTTTGCTGTGGCCACTAGGGAAGAAGCCGAGGGTAAGGGGCATTGGACCGGGAACTAGGTGGGCCCACACCAGAGAGAAGGAGAGATAAATGGTGAACTCAAGCTTCTTTCCTTCCCCAGAGATAGAGAGGAGAGAAGATGTGCCGGAAATAATGTCCCCGGGGGATTGTGGAAGATATTTTTATATATATATTTTTCTTGTTATCCTTTTGAAATAAACTTCTCTTTGTAAAAGATAAAAAGGAAATGAATACAGGAATAATCATCAATTACAATTTATTAATTATAACATCTTACATTTATATAAAGAAGATCAAAGTCTGCCAATGGTTTCTCCCATCAGCCCTTAGCAACGGAGAACAGCCCCAACGGACTGATCCAAGGAGCCTCATTTGTTTCCTCATTTGTTGAATTTGGATAATGACCAAAGTCAAAGAGGGAGACTTCAAATCCAAGCCCTTCTGATCCCAGACTGCACCATGGCACCTTCAATAGCGGTGGGGTTTTTCGCTTATTTTAAGCAGCATCTTCATTTTGAAATGTTTCTCTCCCCTGATCCCTTGTAATAAAGAATCAGAAGAAAAGAAACTTCAAAGGGAAGGGGGGAAGAAGGGAGTTCTGGGAAACTAAGCAATACAATAACAGTCTGAAAGTGCATTTGATAGACGCCCCCCTCCGCCCCACCTCAAAGAAGTGACACATTTTCTTGATTCTTCTCGGGCCAGACTTGGTCATTATAATAATATGGTATAGACTACTTTATTATTAAGTTGGACACTGCACAAAAGGACCAGTGGTGGAAAACTACCAAGCCCCTGATCTCGTGGAACTTGCAATCTGATGGGCACGGGCTAGGGAGGATTGAGTTGTGTACAGAAATAACTGTAATATAAGACATAGTGTGACAGAGGTTAATGAGAGGTTCAGTTTTAATGCTACAGGAAATATGGAGGAGAGAGGGGAAGGAGAGAGAAGAGGAGAAGAGGGAAGAAGGAAAGGGAAAAGAGAGAGACAGAAGAAAAGGAGAGTAAGAGGAGAGAAAAAAGGAAGGAGAGAAAGAGAGACAGACAGAGAGAGAAAGAAGAAGAGAGGAAAAAAGAGAGACAGAGAGAAAAAAGAGGAGAGGAGGGAAGAAGGAAAGGGAAAAGAGAGAGACAGAGAAGAAGAGAAGAGTAAGAGGAGAGAGAGACAAAGAGAAAAGAGAGACAGAGAAAAAAGAGGAGAGAGAAGAGAAGAGGGAAGAAGGGAAGGGAAAAGAGAGAAAGAGAGAGGAGAAGAGAAGAGAAGAGAAGAGAAGAGAAGAGAAGAGAAGAGAAGAGAAGAGAAGAGAAGAGAAGAGAAGAGAAGAGAAGAGAAGAGAAGAGAAGAGAAGAGAAGAGAAGAGGAGAGGAGAGGAGAGGAGAGAGATTTTGAGATTACTTAGACTGGGGGAATTCTGTTTTACGGAGAAGGGGGCAGTTTCCAAAGCCTTACTTGAATTTGTCATTTCAAAAAATAATCAGGAATCAAATGAGCCCAGATGTCCCGGAAAGATTAGGAAAAATGGAACACAAAAGGGGGCTGGGACTGGTGAGCTCCTTAGTGCCTGAGCAAGATGTCTCCTTTCTTGGCTCTCAGTTATTTGAAGAAGGATCGCAGGGTATGATGGGGAAATATGATGGGTAAGAATCTGAGGAATGCTCCCAGAAGTCCCTTCTCCAGGCCCCTCATCACTGCTTAACTCTGGAATAATCTTAAAAGGATTAATGCAGGGAAAGAAGGTTCCCAAGCCTCCTTAATCAGCACGGTCTATCTACAATTGACAGAGTTGGGAACTCTGCCAGATGTTAAATAATTTACCCAAGATTCCAGAGCTACTGCTAAGCCTCCGCTGTCTTCCCAAACCCCACCTTCCATCCCCTTTGTCTCACTGCTTCTCAAACAGAGCAAGAGAGAACACAAAAATAAATGACACAAGAGAGCAGGGGGCCAGACAGAGGCTAGGAGAAATATCAGAGCTTAAATAAATGCTTCTTGATGGATGGATTTTGAGTCATGGGATCTCTAAGTCTTGGCTCACTTATGTGACCTTGGGTAACTTATATAAGCGCTCTGCTTTAGTTTTCCCCTCTGTAAAATGGGAAGGGCAGCTATGTGTGAAAGTGGATAGAGTGCTTCTGGAGTCAGGAAGACATTATTTTCCAGAGTTCAAATCCAGCCTCAGACACTCCCTAATTAGGTGACCGTAGGCAAGATATTTCACTGTTTACTTCAATTTCCTCATCTGTAAAATGAATTTAAGGAAATGACAAACCACTCCATCTCTCAGTAAATCATATAACCGCACCCTGCCTCAGTTTCCCCCTCTGTAAAATGGGAAGCCATTGTGGTACCTTTGCCAAGAAAACCCCAAATGGGGTCATGGAGAGTGGGGAAAGACTGAGAAGTGACGAAACGAGTTGGGTTGTTGGGCTCTGAGGCTCCCGTTGTGCTAAGCAGGAAGAGGCCAGATGATTTTGGGCTGTCACCAGAGGCCACGAAAGTTGCAAAGGGCTTTGTCAGGGACTTTAGGAGGGCAGGGTCTACTCCAGGCAAATACAGGGGTGGAGGGAGCCAGTCCAGGGAAGGCGGAGAGGGAGCATTTCTCACCTTGTCCCTAATCCCTCTCCCTACAGCCAGAGAAACCTGCAGAAAGTCGGCCACACCCGACCAAGGCCCACCCCTTTCCCAGAGCCTCTCCCTAGCTCTGCCAGAGACACTTGGGAACAGACAAAGCTGCTGCTGAAAAATCACCTACTCAATCACTCAACAAGCATATATTAAGCACCCATGGGCGTGCCACACACAAATGTTCCAGCCTTGGAGGTAGAAAACAAAAAATGAAGCAGAGAAACGAGATACACACATAGCACCTCCTCGTTGGACAGATGGGGAAACTGAGGTCCATCCATCCATCCAAGTGAAGGACAGAGGGGGCTATGCTGTTGTTGAGGTCATTTCCGGTCATACTTTCCTCTCTGAGACCCCATTTGGGGTTTTCTTGGCAAAAATCCTGGAATGGTTTCCCATTTTACAGAGGGGGAAACTAAGGATATATGATTCAGAGACACTGGAGCCATTTCTCATTTTGCAGAGGGGAAATCTATAATTCATAGAGACACTGAAGCGGTTTCCCATTTTACAGGGAGGGAAACTAAGGTTATATGATTCAAAGAGATAGTGGGGTGGTTGGCCATTTTCTTCACCAGCTCGTTTTACAGATGAGGAAACTGAAGTAAACAGAGTAAATTGACTTGTCAGGATCACACAGTTAGTGAGTGCCTGAGGCTGGATTTGAACTTAGGTCTTCCTCTAAGCCCAGAGCTCTAGACACCGGGGAAACTTTCTCTGCAGTTGAGTTGGCAAAGATCTTTTCACCCTTAGGCCTCAAGTGACAGGAAGGGAGAGCTCCCTAATTTGCTGGTGCTCTTTTATAATTCAGTTCCTGGGCCTGGCTGGAACAGGCCAACTCCCTCACCTGCAAAGAGGGAAACTGAGGCTCAGAGAGCGGAGGGCTCATAGGAAAACTGACTGCCCTTTTCAGTGTCAGCTTTGTGCACCTTGGAAATCCGCAAGTGCCACAGATCAAGGCTTGATTTATGGGATTTGCTTTTTGCCAAGACTTAAGAAATCACAGAGGAAATGTAAATAACAGGGATTGAACTTAAAGGTTATGAGTTATGGGTACTTTTTTTTGGAGAGCTGGCTGTTAAACATTTATGGGTACTTTTTTCTGGGAAGCTGAGTGTTAAACATTTATGGGCACTTTTTTTCTGGAGAGCTGGTTGTTAAACATTTGTGGATACTTTTTTCTGGAGAGCTGGCTGTTATACATTTGTGGATACTTTTTTCTGGAGAGCTGGCTGTTATACATTTGTGGATACTTTTTTCTGGAGAGCTGAGTGTTAAACATTTATGGATACTTTTTTCTGGGGAGCTGGCTGTTAAACATTGATGGATACTTTTTTCTGGAGAGCTGGCTGTTATACATTTGTGGATACTTTTTTCTGGAGAGCCGAGTGTTAAACATTCATGGATACTTTTTTCTGGGGAGCTGGTTGTTAAACATTTATGGATACTTTTTTCTGGGAAGCTGAGTGTTAAACATTTATGGGCACTTTTTTTCTGGAGAGCTGGTTGTTAAACATTTGTGGATACTTTTTTCTGGAGAGCTGGCTGTTATACATTTGTGGATACTTTTTTCTGGAGAGCTGAGTGTTAAACATTTATGGATACTTTTTTCTGGAGAGCCGAGTGTTAAACATTTATGGATACTTTTTTCTGGAGAGCTGGCTGTTAAACATTCATGGATACTTTTTTCTGGAGAGCTGGCTGTTAAACATTTGTGGATACTTTTTTCTGGAGAGCCGAGTGTTAAACATTCATGGATACTTTTTTCTGGAGAGCTGGTTGTTAAACATTTATGGATACTTTTTTCTGGAGAGCTGAGTGTTAAACATTTATGGGCACTTTTTTCTGGAGAGCTGGTTGTTAAACATTTGTGGATACTTTTTTCTGGAGAGCTGGCTGTTAAACATTTATGGGTACTTTTTTCTGGAGAGCTGAGTGCTAAACATTTATGGATACTTTTTTCTGGAGAGCCGAGTGTTAAACATTCATGGATACTTTTTTCTGGAGAGCTGGCTGTTAAACATTTGTGGGTACTTTTTTCTGGAGAGCCGAGTGTTAAACATTCATGGATACTTTTTTCTGGAGAGCCGGTTGTTAAACATTTATGGGTACTTTTTCTGGAGAGCTGAGTGCTAAACATTTATGGATACTTTTTTCTGGAGAGCCGGCTGTTAAACATTCATGGATACTTTTTTCTGGAGAGCTGAGTGTTAAACATTCATGGGTACTTTTTTCTGGAGAGCTGAGTGTTAAACATTTATGGATACTTTTTTCTGGGAAGCTGAGTGTTAAACATTTATGGGCACTTTGTTCTGGAGAGCTGGTTGTCAAACATTTGTGGATACTTTTTTCTGGAGAGCTGGCTGTTAAACATTTATGGGTACTTTTTTCTGGAGAGCTGGCTGTTAAACATTTATGGGAACTTTTTTCTGGAGAGCTGGTTGTTAAACATTTATGGATACTTTTTTCTGGAGAGCTGGCTGTTAAACATTTGTGGGTACTTTTTTCTGGGAAGCTAAGTGTTAAACATTTATGGATACTTTTTTTCTGGAGAGCTGGCTGTTAAACATTTGAAAGTACACAACTGGTTAAAAGGCTCGCTAGGTATTGCCAGGGTCCTTAGCCCCGCCCCCAGTACAGTTCCCCACACAGCAGACAGTAAATGCTCCACGACAGCTGGGCCTGTGTCTTAATCACCCTTGGATCCCCGCCAGACACCAATCCCCCGGTGCCCGGCCCTCAATTAATCAGCAGCTGGGGAGAAGGGAGGCTCTTTCACCCACACCCCACACTTTTCTGGAGTGAGCAAGGGCGGTTTAGGGGGCTTGAGTGACCGAGGTGGGGGGCAGGAACTGGGCGGGCCGTGAGCGAGCCCGAGTAACGGGACAAGAGAAGGGAGAACACAGACGGACGCCCCTTCACTCTCCCGGGTATTATCCAGACTGGGGAAACCGAGGAAAGGCAGAAAACCCAGGGAACGGCACCGCCAAGAGTAAGAGGGGCGGGACAGCAAGCGGGGGGGGGGGCAGCCCCCAAACCTGGGAAGACCCGAGCAATCTGAGAAGCAAATCAGGCGACGTTGGTACGTCAAACAGCCAGCTCCGCAGTCTACTTCCAGCAAAGTAGGGGGGAGGAGTTATCATCCCATCTCCACAAAAGGGGGGAGGAGTTATCATCCCATTTTACAGAAAACTGAGGCAAGGTCCCAAGAAAAGGCACGGAAAATGGGGGGCGTGCTCGGAGGACGCGGGCCCCGGGGGAAGGCCCTGGGCCTGAAGGCCGGGGTCCCACTCTCGCGGCCCCGCCCCTGGAAGGAGCCGGGTGGGAAGTACGTGGGAAGGCGGGGCAGGGGCGCGCGGGCCCAAAACCCTGTCAAGGAGTAAGGCCGGGAAAACAAAGGGAGGCAAAGCCAGCCCCAGAGTACCAAGGGGCCCCGGGGGCCCGGCCCCCCTCCCCCGGGAGGGGGACAGCCCGGGCGGGGGGGGGGCCCCAAGGCCGGGGGGAGGCCCGGCCCAGGCCCGGGGCCCAGAGGGGGGGCCCCCGGCAGTCTCGGCCAGCCCCCCGGGGGCCGGGGAGGCCGCCCCCGGGGAGGGCCAGGGGGCCAGGGCAGGCCAGGGGGGAGGGGCCCCGGGAGGCCGGCCGGGGCCAGGCCGCGGAGGCCGGGCGGGGAGGCCGGGGGAGGCCGGGCCGGGGGGCCGGCCCGCCCTTCCAGGCCCGTGGGGAGTCGGGGGGGCGGGGCCTCCCCAGGGCCCGCCATCCCCCCGCGGCCCCGAGGCCGGGGCGCGGGCCCCTGGGCCTGGCACCGACACCGGCCCCCAGGCTGAGGACACGGCCCGGGCGGCGGGGAAGCGAGAGGGGGGAATGAGTCAGCGGGGGGACCGAGGCCCCGGGCCCCCGGAAGGCGCCCCCGCCCCCGCCTCGCCCCAGACTTCAGGGACCGGGCCCCGGCCCCTGCCCCGATCCCGGGCCCGTGCGGGCTACGGCGGGCCCGAGCCTCCTCTCCCCGGCTCCTACCGTGCTCAGCTGGCTCCCCATGGCGCCGCTCAGCACCGGGTGCGCAGCACCCTCCTCAGCTGCGTTCGGACCGCCGGGCCCCACCAGCCTGCAGCAGCTGCGGGTCCGGGCGGGGAGCCCCGCCCCGCCCCGGCCCCGCCTCCGAGGGAGCCGGCCCCGCCCCGGCCCGGCCCCGCCTCCGAGGGAGCCCGCCCCGCCCCGGCCCCGCCTCCGAGGGAGCCCGCCCCGCCCCGCCCCGCCCGGGGCCGCCAGGCCCACGCCCACAGACCTGGAGGCGCTCCGGGCGTAAGCAGTGGGGGCGGGCACGGCCCGGGCCGGGCGGGAGGCGGCCCGGCTGGCCTGGAAGGAAGCGCAATTGTGGACAGTTAGGAGGGCCCGGAGATTGGTGCGGGGGCCCTGAGGAGGCGGCTGCAGCGCCCGGGCCTGAGCTGAGCGGCCCTGCAGTCTGCCCCGGCTGGGCAAGGGGGCAGGGGCCCCGAGGGACTGGCGTCTGTCCGGATGGGGGCGGGGCAGAAAGGGGCCCCGGAGTCCGGTTCTGAGCCTGTGTCTGAGAGAGCAGAGGAAAATGTAAAGAGTGAGACAGACATCCCCTGCCATAGCGCGGTTCCGTGATCCTAGGCCATAAACTTTGGATGCAAAACGCCGTCTGCGTCCGGGGAGAGAACTATGGCAGATCAAGGCGTGGTGTTTTAACTTTTGTTTCCTTTCTTTCTTTTTTTCTTTCTTTCTCTCTTTCTCTCTCTCTCTCTCTTTCTTTCTTTCCTTCCTCCTTTCTTTCCTTCTTTCCTTCTTTCCTTCCTTCTTTCCTTCTTTCCTTCTTTCCTTCCTCCTTTCTTTCTTTCTTTCCTTCCTTCTTTCTTTCTTTCTTTCCTTCTTTCCTTCCTCCTTTCTTTCTTCTTCTTTCCTTCTTTCCTTCCTCCCTTCTTTCTTTCTTTCCTTCCTCCTTTCTTTCCTTCTTTCCTTCTTTCCCTTCCTTCTTTCCTTCTTTCCTTCTTTCCTTCCTCCTTTCTTTCTTTTTTCCTTCCTTCTTTCTTTCTTTCTTTCCTTCTTTCCTTCCTTCTTTCTTTCTTTCCTTCTTTCCTTCTTTCCTTCCTTCTTTCTTTCTTTCCTTCCTCCTTTCTTTCTTTCTTTCCTTCCTTCTTTCTTTCTTTCTTTCCTTCTTTCCTTCTTTCTTTCTTTCTTTCCTTCTTTCCTTTTTTCCTTCCTCCTTTCTTTCTTTCCTTCTTTCCTTCTTTCTTTCTTTCCTTCTTTCCTTCTTTCCTTCCTTCTTTCCTTCTTTCCTTCCTCCTTTCTTTCTTTCTTTCCTTCCTTCTTTCTTTCTTTCTTTCTTTCCTTCTTTCCTTCTTTCCTTCTTTCCTTCCTTCTTTCTTTCTTTCTTTCCTTCTTTCCTACTTTCCTTCTTTCCTTCCTCCTTTCTTTCCTTCTTTCCTTCTTTCTTTCTTTCCTTCTTTCCTTCTTTCCTTCTTTCCTTCCTTCTTTCTTTCTTTCCTTCCTTCTTTCCTTCTTTCCTTCCTCCTTTCTTTCTTTCCTTCTTTCCTTCTTTCCTTCCTCCCTTCTTTCTTTCTTTCCTTCCTTCCTCCTTTCCTTCCTCCCTCCCTCTTTTGTTCTGATTTTTCTCTCTCTGGGTCCAGTGGCCAGATATAGATCAGGACAATTGGAGATGTCCTCTGTCTTCAACAGGTCTCAGTTTGACTGAGACCGGTGATTAAAGATAGGATGTAATTTTTTTTAATAAAAGTTTTTTTTTATTTTCAAAACATATGCAAGGATAATTTTTCAACGTTGACCCTTGAAAAACCTTGTGTTCCCATTTCCGCCCCTCTTCCCCCCCTCCCTTAGATGGCATATAATCTAGTATATGTTAAACATGTTAAAATCTGTTAAATCTAATATAGGTATACATTTTTCCACAATTATCTTGCTGCACAAGAAAAATCAGATCAAAAAGTAAAATAAAGAGAGAAAGAAAATAAAATTCAAGCAAACAACAAAAGAAGTGAGAATGCTATGTTGTGGTCTACCCTCAGTTCCCACAGTCCTCTCTCTGGGTGCAGATGGCTCTCATCATCACAAGATTGTTGGAAATGGCCTGAATCATCTCATGGTTGAAGAGCCACGTCCATCAGAATTAATCATTGTATAATCTTATTGCCGTGTATGACGTTCTCCTGGTTCTGCTCACTTCACTCAGCATCGGTTCATATCAGTCTCTCCAGGCCTCTCTGAAATCAGATAGGATGTAATTGAGGCAAAGAATCTCTTTCATCTAATCAAAAAAATTCAAGTAACTAAATAAATCAGTCTGGAAGGGAAAGACCCTCAGTTTCAGGCCAAAGAAGAAACGATTGCTATTTAAATTCATTGATTCAATCAGGACACAAACAATGACCAAATGAAGCTTAGTCTGGGACCTACTGGCAATCAATGAGAATCAGGGTGATTTGGCTTTAAGGCATGGTCCTTAAGAAAGAAAACTAGCCAGTAAACTCCAAGTAATCTTGGGAGGGTTCTAATCAACAAAACAATAAACAAAATTCTGATTGGTAGCATTTGCTCCCGTCTGAGGCGCTCATAATCACACTGAGTATTTAACAACCGGCTCTCCTGAGGTGGCTGGAGCGAATTTCAACACCCCGTGGCTGTGGATTTATCAGTTGGGACAGTCTCTCCCGATCTCACCCTCTTCTGGTTGGGTCCAATTTGTCACCAGAATCACAGTATTTCAGAGGTACTTTGAGACCATAGGGTCATAGATTCAAAGCTAAAAGGAACCTTAGAAGTCATCTAGTCCAAGCCCCTTGTGCTACAGATGAGGAAACTGAGACCCAGGGGGGTCACACCAGTACTAAGCATCTGAGGCAGCATTTGAACCTGCTTTTCTTATGCCATCTTTATTATTTTTTTTAATTTAATAGCCTTTTATTTACAGGATATATACATGGGTAACTTTACAGCATTAACAATTGCCAAACCTCTTGTTCCAATTTTTCACCTCTTACCCCCCCACCCCCTCCCCTAGATGGCAGGATGACCAGTAGATGTTAAATATATTAAAATATAAATTAGATACACAATAAGTATACCTGACCAAAACGTTATTTTTATGCCATCTTTATATCATCCATCTTATGCCATTCTTTTGATCATCCCATGTTATTTCTATTCCCCTTCCTCCTCTAATTTTCTTTTTCTCTTTCTTTTTTTCACTTAATAATATTAGGTCCTTTTCGCTCCTTTATGATTTCCTTGGGATACAGAGCCAGTAATGGCACTTCTGGGCCAAAGTGTATGCACAGTTTGATAGTTTTTGGGGCATAGTTCCAAATTGCAATCCAGATCATTTCACAATTCCACCAACAATGCATCAGTGTCCCGGTTTTCCCACCTCTCCTCCAACATTTATCATTATCTTTTCCTGTCATCTTAGCCAATCTGAGAGGTGTGAGGTATTTGTTTTAATTTGTTTTAATTTGCATTTCTCTAGTCAATATTGATTTAGAGAATTTTTTAATATGACAATAGATGGTAAAGCTAACATTTCTGATGCCATATTAAATAATAGTGGTAATAACGGGCGTCCTTGTTTTAGCCCTGATCTTATTGAGACTTTGTCTAACTTATCTCCATTACATGTAATGCTTACTGATGGTTTAGATAGATGCTACTTCAACTCCATTTATTTCTATTCTCTCTAGTATTTTTGATAGGAATGGGTGCTGTATTTTGCCAAAAGTTTTTTTTCCCCCTGCATCGATTAATCATATGCTTTCTATTAGTTTTGTTATTGATGTGGTGAATTGTACTGAGAATTTTCCTGATATTGAACCAGCCCCTCATTACTGGTATAAATCCCACTTGGTTATAGTATATTATACTGATGATAAATTGTTATACTCTCTTTGCTAATATTTTATTTTAAAATTTTGCATCAACATTCATTAGGAAAATTGGCCTGTAATTTTTCTTTGTTTTTGGCTCTTCCTGCTTTAGAAATAGTATTTTTTAGAGAGAAAAAAATCCACACAACTGATTGTTACCCATTGCACATGTTTTCATGCTTTTTCAATGTAACACCTGCCACCTCCACCAAAGGGTAGGTTAGAGCTGTCTTCTCATCTCTCTTCATTGATGTCCCTCTTGGTCCTTCTAATTTTGTCGCGTTTACTTTTGATTTTTGTGTGTCGTTTTTCATTGCATTTACAATATCATTTTTGTGTACATTATATCCTTGGTTCTGCTTCCTTTACTCTGCATCAGTTTGGATAGATCTTCCCATACAGCTCTGCATTTATCATACACACACATCTCTTACAACACAAGAATATTTCTTTCCATTTATGTTCCACAATTTGTTTAGCCATTCTCCATTGATGGAAGCCATCCCGAAAAGTGCTTAGATTAATATTTTGGGATATATGGGGACTCCATATACTTTGGAGCCTATGGCTTCCATGAGGGAACAGTCCCTAATGGAGTCACTATGGATGGATGGCTTAGTCATTTTATTTGCATAATTCCAAATTGCTTTCTAAAACGGTTGTAGTATTTCACAGCTTCACCAACAATGTATTAGTGTGCCTATTTTTCTACAACTCCCTGGATTGTTTTCATTTTGGGGCATTTTTGCCAGTTTGCAGGGTGTGAGATGAAACTTCAATGTCGTTTTGACTTACATTTCTGTCGTTATTAGTGATTTAGATCATTTTTTCATGTGGTTGTGAATACTTTGTATTTCTTCTTTTGAGAACTGTTTGTTCATATCCTTTTACTACTCGTTGGGGAAGAACAAGTGTTTTTTGAAGTCCCAGAACAAACTTTCATATAAGTCATCAGATTTCTATTGACCCCCTAGCAAGCTTTATCTCATTCATTTTAGTCTCCCTTTTTTAGACCATTTTGGAACCTGACTGTCAGGCAGCACACAGCCTGCCCACCAGTCACCAATCCTGCTTTCAGTTGGTGATTTGGGTAACTGTCCTGTTGGTTACTGCAAGGAAACTATAGAAAGAAGACTCTTATAGGCCTTTAAAGCCATTTCTCGGTGGCTGCACTGTCCTACTCAAAGACCCTCAGAACTCCAAGGGACCTCACAGGCTAGGAAAATTTGGAGCCTCAAGGCATCTGGGAGCCCAGAAATGTGCAGGGACATCATTCATAGCTCATGGGTCAGAGCAAGTATTATTAAACTGGAGTCCATGAATTTTTCAAAAATATATTTTGATAATTATGCTTCCGTAGAATTGGCTTCCTTGATAATCCTATCTATTTAAAAACATGCTTCTGAGGCAGCTAAATGGTGTAATGGATAAAGCAACCAGCTATGGAGTGAGGAGGATTCGAGTTCAAATTCAGACTCACACATTTACATTTATGTTAGCTGTGATGCTGCACAAGTCATTTAATCCCAATTGCCTTGAAAAAAGGAAATAAAAATAAAAACCTGCTTCTGAGAAGAGTCTAGAGATTTCCACAATTTATCAAAGAAATCCAGGAAACACGAAAAATCTAGAAGGGGATTTAGAAGTCATCTAAATGAGAGAGACAGAGAGAGAGAGAGAGACAGAGAGAGAGAGAGAGAGAGAGAGAGAGAGAAAGAGAGAGAGAGAGAGAGAGAGAGAGAGAGAGAGAGAGAGAGAGAGAGAGACAGAGAGACAGAGAGAGACAGAGAGAGAGAGAACAGAGAGAGACAGAGAAGAGAGAAAGGGAGACAGAGAGAGAAACAGAGAGAGAGACAGACAGACAGACAGACAGACTACCCAAAAGTCACAGAGGGAGTAAATAGCAGAACTCAGGTTCTTGGACCTCAAATCCACTGCTCTTTCCCAAGAGACTTTTGACTAAGAATCTCTTCTATAACTTTTCAAATTGAAGACATCCAGCTTCCACCTGAGGAAGAGCCCCCTACCTTTGAGGCAGCTCTAATTTGTAGGAAGTTTACTTTTGGAGGCTGAGGTCTGCCTCTGCCCCCACGGTTCCCTCTCCCTTTTTCTCCTTCACACATATTCCCAACTATCAAAAAAACGCCTTCCCTTGGCATTTAAAGAGGGGGGCAGTGGGCGCCATCTCTTGGACAGAATACCTTCAGGCAGCCCATTCCTCGGGCTGAGGATTCCCCGAGGAAGCCAAGATTCCCCGGGGCCTGTTCTTAGGAAATTCAAAGGCTCCTCCAACTCCAGATGGAGTACAGATTTGGGCATCCCACTGAATGTAGGTGGGGATACCTCTGGCCTCCAGACAATTCTGCTGAGCGCAATGGTGTCAAGTATAGCCAGACATGGGAGTGATTTTTTTTTAATAAATTCAAAAAAAAGTATTTTCCCTCAAAAAAAAATCTAGGCAAAGTACAAGAAAGTTTAGGCAAAAAAGGAAAAGTTAGAAGTAAGGGCAAAGAGGGAGGGGAGGGGAGTCAAGGGAGAAGGGAGAAGTAAAGTGTGGAATTGCCTTGTAAATTAAGAAGATATATTCGTGTGGAGTGATCCAGAAGCCAGCAGGGGAAACATGGGGGAGAGCATCTGAGGGAAGATCAATGGAGGCAGGAACAAAAATGGTCATTTCATCAAAGTGGACTACAGATCACCTGGACAGAAAGAGGAAATAGATGAGGTCTGACCCAGAAGTGGAGATACACTTTAATTATGCTGATATCTACAGGAGCTTGCTCTCTTCTCTTCTGTTCTCTTCTGTTCTGTTCTGTTCTCTTCTCTTTTCTTCTCCTCTTGTTTTCTCCTCTCCTCTTCCCTTTCACTGTCTCTGTCATTATGTTCTCTTAATCTCTCCCTCCCTCTCCCTCTCTGTCCCTCCTCCCTCTCCCTTCCTCCCTTTTCCCTCCTTCCTTCCTTCTTTCCTTTCTCTCTCCCCCCTCTTCCCTTCTCTTCTCTTTTCATCTCATCTCTTTTCATTTCTTCTCTTCTTTTCTCCTCTCCTCTTCCCTCTCACTGTCTTTCTCTGTCTCTGTCTCCTCTCCCTTCCTCCCTCCCCAAAGCAGAACAATTAATATTTTCTTTACTTGCCTCTAAAATTAATTCATCCTTTATAAGCTAGAGATACAAACAATTCTGTAGCTGATTCTCACACATGATGAAGAACCAGGTACTGGAAATGAAGCACTTTAGAGTGGAGGGGGCCAGTGACCACTAAAATCTTAGAATTTGGGGCAGAGGAGAGCAGTCACATATAGCCTGGTATTCACTCAGATTTTAGGAGACCTGATTTCAAAGGGTTCAGGGAAAATAATGGTAGTAAAATTCTACAGTAAAAGTCTGTGAGAGAGGAATGGGAAACTCAAGAAAGAAATTGTGAAAATGCAAAGAAAAACAAATATTATGAGGAAATAAAGGAGCAGTGGGTTGTTATAGCTGTGTAGGGAACTCCTGAACCACTTTGACTTTTTAAAAAAACATGTAGAAAAGATGGAAGCAAGGATAAATAACAGAGGAAGAATATAAAAGCATGGCATAACCTGGTAAGAATAATGCCAGAAGAGACAAGGCTGCGAATGAGCTGAGTTTAGGGAGGAAAGTTAAGGACAATCAAAAGAGGTTGAATTGTGGGAAAGAATATTGAGTATTCATATTTACTGGTTCCTTATTCTCCCAGTCTTTGGATTTGCTGGATTTGGCATAGAAGGCCTTTCTCACCTTCTGGGCTTCTTATATTCTGCTTTTCTTCATTAATTCTGATTCAACAAAACGAACTGGTACCTTATCTCCAGACTCCCAGCTCTGCCCAGTGGTTTCTATCTCCCGTGCCTGGGATGCTCTTTCTTCTCATCTCTGCCTCCGTTTCCCTGCTTTTCTTCAACTCAGCTCAGCTCTCTCCTTTAGCAGGTGTCTGTTCCTTGTATCCTCCACTGCAGATGCTACCCTTCCATTTACAGAACATATATCCTATTGAGACCGAGTTATCGACGTGTTGTTTCTCCAGAGGACAGAGACCAAGTTTTTGTCTTTCTTTGTATCCTCGATCCTTAACCCGTAGAGCCTGGCACATAGTAAGTGCTCAGTGTGGATGGAATGATAATTGAGGAAGCCTTGAATAATCATCAAAATATTTTCCCTACATTAAATGTTTACTCTATCAGATTATTTTGGAGAGATCTCTTGATTGGGGCTCCCTGTCCTGTGCTTGACGCAAGTTCTTAGTACAACTAATGGAGTGAGTATGAACCAGAACTCTTGTTAGCTCCTTAGTTCAAGGTCCCTCCCTCACCACATTCACCTGTGGACTTGGGTTTATTATAAACTAAGTTATCTGGCTGGAGTCTTTGGACCTTGGTCCGAGACCCAAATCTGCTACCTTGGACAAGTCCTTGTACAGAGCTGGGAACCTTTTCTGTTTCAGAAACCTAGATGCGAAATAGATTCTGTTGTTTTCAGGGGAAATACCAGGTCAGACATTCCTAGAGAGATGCTGCCAAAATTGAACCTGATCCATGGAAGCTCAAAGAGTTGCTTTCTTGAGATTCTGGGCCGTTGCATTATGCTAGCTGGTTATTGTTCTTTGTTCTCAGAGAGGACCACGACGACATCACTGAATTAAAGTTGAGTTTCAGGGTGTCCAACTGCAACTGATCAGGCTAATCCGAGCTCGGATGCGCTAAACATGCTACACTTGGAAGAGAGAAAATTAGCTCCTAATTCAATTGGCTTAAACCTTGGTTTAGAAAGAGCATCCTGCTCTCGGAGCTACAAGTCAGCCTGATCCTGGCCAGGGGTCCCAAATGGGAGTGAGTTCATACAGTTTTAATCCAGGACTTCATTTTGCCTGCCTCCCCCCAAGACACACACTCACACACATATTACTCACATGTTACACACACACACACACACACACACACACACACATACACCCCCAAGGAACAGATACCTGCTAAAGGAGAAATCTGAGCTGAATCTTGAAGAAAACAGGGAAATGGAGGCAGAGATGAGGAGAAAGAGCATCCCAGGCACGGGAGATAGAAACCACTGGGCAGAGCTGGGAGTCTGGAGATAAGGTACCAGTTCGTTTTGTTGAATCAGAGTTAATGAAGAAAAGCAGAGTGTAAGAATCCCAGAAGGTGAGAAGGGCCTTCAATGCCAAATCCAAAGACTGGAAGAACAAGGAACCAGTAAAAGGACATTTTAATGGTAGCTTCTGATGTCTTTCTCCATCCAAATGACCAGTTCACTTTTTTTTCTGTTTTTTTCCTTCTGTTGTGGTTTTTCCCTTTTGTTCTGATTTTTCTTTCCCAATAGGATTCATAAAGAAATGTGTATTTTAAAAGTTAATTTAGGTATAACCAGAAAAAAATTAAGAGATAAAAAAAATGTGGTTTGAACAACCACCAGGCCAGTGCCCTAGGCACCAGCAGCTGATTGGTAGCTCATACTCAGACCTGGAGCTTGGGGGCTGTTATGACTCCAGATGTGGAGGGATGGGTGGGGAGGGCAGTTTGAATAGTTCGTGGAATGAACCAATGAAAACTGGCTCTTCTCATCACCATCCCATTGGTGATTTATCTTATCAGTCCATTCAATCGATCCATTTATCCTATCCATCAATAAACATTTATTAATCTCCTGCTGAATGCTAGACACTATGTTAGACTGGTCATTCACAGACAAAAGTGAAAGATTCCTTGCCCTCAAGGAAGGTACAATGTGGGATTTGGGGGTTGATTGAAGACAATTGGGCATATACCAATTAGATCTAAAATAGTTTGGGAACATTTGGCATCAGGGAGGGCACTAGCAGCTGGGGGATCGGGAGAGGTTTTGAAATGCCAGAGAAATTGAGGCAAGATAGAGATTAGAGAGTTTTTAATATTTTAATGGGGTTTCTGAGAGAGAGAGAGTCTGGAGGCAGAGCAGAATCCATTCTGCCTCCAGGGCTCAATTGGGCTTTTGCTTCAAAGAATCCAGATTCCAGTGATTTTTATATGTGGCTCTAATCGATCCATCAGGGGAGACAAAGGCAAGGGGTGAAGTCCGAGCATGGGAATTTCCAGAAATGGACCATCAACCCAGTTCTGACAGGGTGGGGGTGAGAATCATAACTTCTGATAAACTGGGAGTGAAGGGAGTAGTTACTTGGAATGGGCCAGAACTGGAAACAAGGTGTTAAGTAGTGGAATTGATCTAATTTAGCCTGGTGCTCAACAGTTCTCTAGTTCAGTACATGTACTTAGTATTTACTATAGTTCCACAAGATTCATGCCTTTAAGAGAGCATATATAAGCTTGGAGCCTCAACCAGGATTCAGTTGGGGAAATTCAGAAGCCAGAGCTCAAGCTCTCGGAACCAAGACTACAGAAGGCTCTAAGAAAGCTAACTGGGCCACAGGAAAAGAGACAAAGATTTGGAAAGAGATAATTAAGGATTTGGACTTTAATACCTGGCTGTATTTGGGGTGATCACTGAACTGAAACTAAGGCTGCCTCCAGAAGCCCCCCAAGAAACCTGCTCCCAGAGAACATTACATTTTAAAGAGAATATTACAGTCCCCAGAGACAGAAAGTCTGGGACTTAGAGATAGGGGATGCCAATGAGGGATCCGAGATAGGACATCTGGAGTTTTATCTTTTGGAATGCCAGAGTGGCCAGATCTCTACAGCCCTAATGAATAGGAAAGGGGGGTTGCAACCAGGGGGATGGAGGCAGAACAATTCAAGGAACTGAGGCAGAACAATTTAAGGAACTGAGACAGAACAATTTAGGGGAACTGAGGCAGAACAATTTAGGGAAATTGAGACAGAACAACAAAAAGGAACTGGGGCACAACAATTTCATGGAGGAGGTGACTTAAGAGTTGAGTCTTGAAGAAAAACTAAGGATTCTAAGAGGCAGAAGTGAGGTGCATATGAAGGACAGTTCTATTTTATGGTAGCTAAAGAGCACTGTGGACAACATTGGAAACATGTCCTTCTATAAGGATATTCTCTATACTTATATCTTCTCAGTGTTTATTTTCTCTGGCCCCATGTGCTTTTTTTCTGAAATCAATGGCATGGTAACCTGTAGGAGGAAATGCTGGTAGGTTGCAAATTCAGGTGGGAAGGGGCAATAACATCTAATGTCTCTCATTTAATCTTTGTCTTACCCCCCTCCCACTCACAACAGAGCTTCCCATGGGCAGATAGATAATACCAACATATCAAATCTTAGGTTCAGCCCTGAAATGCAGCTTAAAATTCAACTAGTCCATTGGTTCCCAAAGTTTGTGGTTCTGTGAATTCCTTTAAGTAGAAAAAAATGTATAATGAGCCCAGGGGCAATAATCTACTACTCATAATATCTGAATGAATATTAAGTGCTTACAATAACTACCGTGACCATTTTTGGCCTCCGAAGCTCTAAATTAAATTTATATCATATAATTAAAATGATAAAATATGACATTTTATTCTACCCGTAATTATGAGAACTTTAATACAAAATTATAAAGCTATAATTATTAAATAATTATGGAGATTTTATATGGGACACTTTGTAAGAATTAAAAGAAGCAATTCAGCAAGACCTCATACTTATTAACTACAAGACTTCATATTGAATTCATTTTTACAAATTAGGTTGAATATTAACATTTTTAATGAAATAAGTTAGAACTTGGAGGATATTTAATTGATATAATCATATGTACATTTCATTTTGATGTTGGGGTTTTATTGGACAAAGGTTTGCTATATTTAGCTCATCATCAGAGTCTTAAATTTATTTATGCTTCAAGTTTATTTCTATATTTTGAGTTTGAATGAGATAAACTGAGTGAAGACCTCTCATGGGAATGTGGCCTTGACCCATGCCCTAATTGTGACTTGAGACTTTGCAATAACAAGTTGAGCTATAGCTAAAAAGCTGCAGGTTTTTGATCGACTTGGATGAACATTTCCCCTCCTGTTTCCAGCACCTCTTAATTAGCACTTAAGTACTTAATGGGTAAAGAGTTTATTGTTTCCTTTACTCTTTTTGTTTCTGGGATAGATTTCTACATTTAGGGGGTAAGCCAGAACTTCCCCAGACAAAGGGAGAAAAGGGCAGGGTGGGGTGGGGGCTTCTGCTATTTAGGATCTATATAATCTTGTGTTTTGAAGTTTGTGCTTTGCACTCTTCTATTATTCCTTGTCTGTTGGGATGTTGCCCTCTTTCGGAAAGATAGTAATACATTTTTTTGCCTTCTTTTTTGAGTCTCTGATTTTAATTTGGATAAGGGCCACTGTCCCACACAAATTAAAACAGGAATAATTGAAAATATTACCCTACACAAGTATCGGTAGAAGATGGCAGGAGAATTGTATAAGCCCTTTTGCTGAGAGATGGAAATTCATTTTTTTAAAATTTTTGACCATCTTGATGTGATCTATGGTGTGGGGGTTGTCACCAAATGATAGTATTCACCAAAAGTTGGGGTTGGGCCATGTGAAGAATTCACAATGGCCATTCTCATTGCCAAAAGGTAGATGTATTTAGGGAAGAGGTTACAGTAAAAATGAAGAGATACAATAGACATCAGGAATAGTAAATATGAAATAGAGTGGGATAGCATACGGAAGACAAGTTCCTCGATGAAAACTCACAATTACTGGGTAGAAAGGGAGCACCCATGAGGTTGGGGCATGCCCTTAGCTGGCAGGCTAAATCCCGAAAGGGACTTCTCCTTAGAGCTAACTCTTTTAGGGTATAAATCCTGACAGGGACTTCGTGCCCTAAAAGAGTTAGCTCCAAGGAAGAGAAGTGGGGTTGGGAAGCATGGTGGAGTTAGGGGAGATACCACATGGCATGGGGGAAGAGAAAGGGAAAAGACATCAGAGGCAGAGTGCCATGGACCCAAAGGAAGGCAGCAGGCTGGGGGGCCCACAAATAGGTTTTATAGGGAAAATTTAACCTCAGAGACATGACTGGGATTTCCATAGAGGGCATTCTGCAGGAATTTGACATAACTTGGATTTCAGACTGGACCACCTCCCCAAGGGATGGGACTGAACCTCAATTGATCTCTATCAGAGCTTTTTGCCTGCTTGCCCCAGAGATCAATTCCTCTACTGACCACCCCTAACATTGAAGACCTCATCCATCTAGCCCATCAACAAAAAAGAATAGCTTGTTACCAAATAAAATATTTTTCTAATAGCTAATGATGAGCATTATATCAAATGATAAATATATTCAAAGTTCCATGGTTATATCGCTTTGTTTTTAAAGTTTCTATAGGAACTAACTTTGATAAGGAACAATCTCTTTCCTTCCTTCCATACTAGAAACTATTCAAGGTGTGTGTGTGTGTGTAGGTGAAGAACTTCCAGCAGCTGCGTTTAGTAAAGATAAGGTGAAGAACTTCCAAGGATGTTTAACTTCCTCTTCTGTATTTTTAGTTTCTCTAGGTCTCTGTGACCTGCGTGAGTATGTTGAGTGGTAGCCAATATGTACTTAGATTTTAGACATATGCTGATTCTTTTCGTACAGCAAAATAATGTTTTGGTCATGTATACTTATTGTGTATCTAAGTTATATTTTAATATATTTAACATCTACTGGTCATCCTGCCATTTAGGGGAGGGGGGAACAAGAGGTTTGGCAATTGTTAATGCTGTAAAGTTACCCATGTATATATCCTGTAAATTAAAGGCTATTAAATAAAAAAATAAAAAAAAATAAAAAAAAAAAAAGATTTTAGACATATGTATTTAACCTCAAATGATGACATTTATCGCTGTTCAAGTTACCAACATCTGGACAATTAGTTGCCTGATGTATGGTTCCTCCCAGAACTAAGAATCTGCTGTTTTGGGCACGAATAACATCCAATTAAGGTGTGTGTGGGGGGGACACCTCTCTCTTAATGTTCTCCAACTCATGATGTAATCCTTTGTATCTAAACCCTATAAAAACTGTATACCTTGTCCCCTTCTTTAGCCCTTCTATCGTGAGCTCTCTCTCTTTCTCTCCTCACAGTGAAATTACTCATTCTCATGAGAATTAATTAAACAACTTTTCTGCTTTTTACTTCGAGAGGTCTCTGAGTAGTCATTTTTGGATAGGATTTTCTATCCCTCACAAAGGTAAGGGGGTGGGGTTGATCATTGTGCCTCAGTGGCCTTTCTTGGCTACTAAATGGAATAATGGATGCAAAGGGCAATTGCTATAAGAAAAATCAGAGCAGTAGTGGTTCTGTTTTACGAGAAATGGAGGGGCATTTTGGTCTCCAGGGTTATGAAAATCAAATTGAAGAAATGGAACTTAAATTAGAAACCGGAAACACACAGGACATGGAAGAAGAATCAAAGGTGGCGATTATCTTTCCCCCCAAAAGAACGTAAACTTCTTGGAGTCAGGGACTGACTTTGGTCATCAGGAGTGGCGGCCTGAGATTGGGAAAGAATCTTGTTCTTCGACCTTAGTCCTCCTCTGTTACCTTCCTCTATTAGAATGGGAGCGCCTGAGGAGCAGGGAATGAGGGGTGGAGATTCATGTAACTTGCAAATACTGGGGAATCTGGAGGGATTTGTGCTTCAGGACAGGAAATAAAATGCTGCTTTTGGAGTCCCAGAGGTGTGTCTGCTCACCTAGGCAGCCATTCTCGCAAGAATGGGGAAGAAACCTTTCCTGTATTCATCAGGGATCAGTGGAGTTCTTGGTAAGAGATTTTTTTCTTAATTATTAGTAATAATAATAATTATTAATATAATTTATAATATAATTTAGATATATAATAAATAATATATTAATAATAGTAATGACTTGCAGAGCCAGAGGAGCAATGAAAGGCAGGCTGGGGGATGGAGGGAGTGAGGGAAGGGCGTCCTTAAGTCTCCAGAATCCCCCTTTTTGCCTTTAGTACCAGAGGGCTTTCTCCCCCCTCTGCCTTCTCCCTTAAGTCTCTGCCCAGTTAGCCCTCGCCACAGAGTGCTCGCTGCCCAGTGCCCAGGGTGGGAGCCCGGGCGGATTCCCTGTGCTGTTTGGAGGCGTTCCCTTTGCCTCTGTACCTGTCCCCGTGCCGGAGGGAGCGGACTGGCAGACGGGGCACTAAGGCATTGGCTCTTGGTCCGTTCTGTGGCTTCTGATTGGACCTTGTGGGGCAGGGGACTCAGCTCCCTCCTGGGCAAACTGACCTAAGTGGCTTCGGGTAACCTGCTCCTCCCGGGAGGCTCCTTTGGCTTTGGCCGGCATGGCGAGCGGGTAAGAGGGCCAGGGCCAGGGGCGAGGGGAGCCGAGACCTCCTCACACCTCCCTGGGAAAGGAAGGGCTTCCCTTAGAGGCAGGATCGGAGCTCCCCCCACGGTGGTCAGCCCCTTGCTTACCTCCTTCCCCCCAACTCCTTATTAAATCTCCCTAAAACCTAATCAGCCTCTGGGCACCCCGTCCTGGACTCCCCTCTAAACTCTCTGCCCCTCCCTCTCTTTATCCCTCCTTCCTTTCTCCAGCCCCTCCCCAGTTACCCTGTGGAACCCTCCTTACAGAAGGGTGCCCTGGACCCTTGGATCCTCAGCTTTCTCTCCGGCCAGAAAGTTCAGGCCATCTTTGTCTGTGTTCCCCATCTCTCTAGCCTGATCTTTTGTAAATCCTCAGTTTGCTGACTGACGGGCTAAGTTCCAAGGAAATTAACAGAGTACGGGAGCCAGAAGATAAGTTTTATTGGAAAAAGAAACAAAGAACAGGTTCTTCAAGTCCTGCTGTGCTCATTTTGTGGCTCAGAGGGAAAACTGAGAAGTGGTTGCACCCATTATTGAATTGGATGGCTTAGGGGGAGACTTGTGGGGTGCTCTTAGAGGTGGAGTTGAGGAGTATTGAATTTTGGGGCTTTGGGGTGGGCTTGCACCCCATCGCTGAATTCCCCCCACTATTGAATTCTCTGTTATTACAGACCAATAAATTGTGGCATTCCCCAGGTAGGATAGCCTTAGGATTATTGCTACCTCCTCCCTGTATGAAAGAGGTGGGAGGGAAGGAGAAGGATGGGGGCACAGGGGAAAGCAGGGAGGCCTTAGTGGAGGAGGCGGCATTTGCTGGGCCTTGAAGGGTGAGAGAGACTGCTCTACCCCAGCCCAGGGGGTGGAGAGCAAGTTTGGGGAATGGGTCCTGGCAGGACCGGACTTCAGTCAGGTCATCATTTAGTTTTCTCCATGTTAGGTAAGTCACTTATCTTTCCCGGGGTCTCAGTTTCCTCATTTGTAAAATGAGGATGTTGGACTAGTCAGCTTCTGAGGCTCCAGGTGCCCTCCTCTCTGGAGCAGCTCTCTCAAAGATTGAAATGCTAGTAAATAGCCCCTTGGCACACAGCACATAGGTCCAGACCCATTGAAAGCCCCCGTGTGATTTTGCAGAACTGGGACCTGGGCCCTTTTTCTGGGTGGTACCCGTTGGACTAGTTCTGGGGCTGGGAAGGGACTTGGTTTCCCCCTGTGCTAGCACTGGCTGCTAGGTGGGGCCGGTCTGCTGGGTATTTGATAGTAGGAAAAAGGGAACTGGGGATATAGGACCCCTGCCCAGAGCCCTTGCATCCTGGGACATGCTACATAGGAGAGGAGAACTCTGGCCCTTTTCTCACTCCTTTCAACATCGGGTGCTGAACACTAGTCCCAAACAGCCTGGGCCTTCTAGAACCCCACTTGAATCAGGAACTGGGCCTGCCTCTTTTGTGCTGGGCTTTTAAAAATTCCTTTAAGTACAAATATAACAATAGCAAGAACAAATAATCAAATGTACATAAGGGATAGGGTTCCTCGAACTCTAAACCAGTTATTTAGAGTTACAAAGGCACTAACCCCACCCCACCCCTGCTTCCAGGTGAAATTATTTCCCATGGCCTCTTGCCCCCTTGGAAACTTGTAGATGCTTTAAATGAAAGTCTTTGTTATTGCCAGCTTCCCAGTGTCCCCTGCCCTCAAACTGAAGCCTTTCTTCCAACACTCAGCAGAATTAAGCAATTAGATTATGCATTGCTATCAAACTGCATCCCCTTTGAGCCAGCAGTGTTACTACTGGGCTTATATCCCAAAGAGATACTAAAGAAGGGAAAGGGACCTGTATGTGCACGAATGTTTGTGGCAGCCCTTTTTGTAGTGGCCAGAAACTGGAAACTGAATGGATGCCCATCAATTGGAGAATGGCTGAATAAATTGTGGTATATGAATATTATGGAATATTATTGCTCTGTAAGAAATGACCAACAGGATGATTTCAGAAAGACCTGGAGAGACTTACACGAAGTGATGCTGAGTGAAATGAGCAGGACCAGGAGATCATTATTTACTTCAACAACAATACTATATGATGATCAGTTCTGATGGAACAGGCCATCCTCAGCAGTGAGATCAACCAAATCAGTTCCAATGGAGCAGTAATGAACTGAACCAGCTACGCCCAGAGAAAGAACTCTGGGAGATGACTATGAACCACTACATAGAATTCCCAATCCTTCTATTTTTGTCCACCTGCATTTTTGATTTCCTTCACAGGCTAATTGTACACTATTTCAGAGTCTGATTCTTCTCGTGCAGCAAATTAACTGTATGGACATGTATACATATATTGTATTTAACTTATACTTTAACATATTTAACATGTATTGGGCAACCTGCCATCTGGGGGAAGGGGGTGGGGGAGAGGAGGGGAAAAGTTGGAACAAAAGGTCTTGCAATTGTCCATGCTGAAAAATTACCCTTGCAGATATCTTGTAAATAAAAAGCTATAATTTTTTTTTAAAAAAAGCAAAATTTAAAAAAAAGTTAGGCAATGCATTGGTCATGGCAGACTGTGGGTTCCTTAGTAATAGCCTTCCAGCTCCGTTAAACCACCAGAATCTTGAATCTGTTTGCCTCAGCATCTAAGAACAGGAAAGGTCAGAGCTAGGAGGGAGTTTAGAACACGGAAGGTTAGAGTTAGGAAGGGCACCAATTGGAAAGTCAGTGTTGGGAAAGGCCTTAGAACATGAAAAGTCAGGGCTAGGAGGGAATTTGAAGAGTATGTATTTTTTTTTTCTTATACATGTATATTAACTTTTAAAATACACATTATTAATCATGTTGGGAGAGAAAAATCAGAACACCATGAGAGGAAAAACCAACGAGAGAGAAAAAAAATTTTAAGAAGAAGTGAATATAACATGTGTTGATTTACATTCAATCTCCATAGTTCTTTTTTTGGTTGCAAATGGCATTTTCTATCCAAAGTGTATGGAAATTGCCTTGCATCACTGAACTGCTGAGAAGAACCAAGGCTTTCATAGGTGATCATAGCACATTGTTGCTGTTGCTGTGTAGAATGTATTCCTGGTTCTGCTTGTTTCGCTCAGCATCTGTTCATGTAAATCTCTCCAGGCCTTTCTAAAATCAGCTTGTTCATCATTTATATAAAACAATAATATTCCATGACCTTCATTGCCACAACTTGCTCAGCCATTCCCCAACTGATGGGCATCCGCTCATTTTCCAATTCTTTGCCACCACAAAAAGAGCTGCCACAAAGATTTTGCCCATGGGGGTCCTTTTCTTTTTTTTTTTATGATTTCCTTGTGCTACAGACCCAGTAATGGCATGCTGGGACAAAGGCACCCACTGTTCCATAGTCCTTTGGGCACACTTCCAAATTGTTTGGAGAGTATGTATTTCAAGCCCCTCATTTTCCATGTGAGCAGGAAACAGTCCCAGAGAAGTGAGCTGTTCATGGAATCTTTGGGTGTTTGGGGAGGACCCGTGTCTAGGCTACCCCCTACTTCCATGTTCCATAAGCTCAGACTTCCCTCTCAGCAGGTCATATACTATCATATGCAGGGGAAGGGAAGAGAGTATGTATAGAGCACCTACTATGTGCCCGGCACAAATTATCTCCTTTCATTTTTACAATGGTCCTGAAAGGTAGGCGCTATCATTATCCCCATTTTACAGGAGAGGAAATAGAGGCAGACAGATTTAAGGTGCTTTGCCCAGGGTCACGCAGTCGGTAAATGTCTGAAGCTAGATTTGAAATCAGGTTTTCCTGATTCTAGGTCCTAATCTACTAGTTGCCTAAAAACAGGGAGACAGTATTACTTTATTAAGAATAAATGTCATAATTACCTGCTATAAAATAAAAACTCAGGCTTCAGGGATATTTGAAAGAAGCTAGTCCAGCTCTTATTGTACATACCTACAGACTATGAAGTAGAGACCCAAAGAAAGGAAATGACTTATTGTTACTATCCCTATTTTCCTGAGGGGGAAACTGGAGTACAGAAAAAATAGGTGTCATTGAAAGCAGTGTGGTAGCCAGAATATTAAACATGGAGTCAGGAAAACCCCAATTCAGATCCTACTTTACACACTAGCTAAGGGAGCTTGGGAAAAACTTAACTTTCCCTAGCCTTAGAGATAATGAATAACAATAATAACAGGACCCATTTCACAGAGTTGTGAGGATCAGAAGTGTCGAATTCTGTGCTATAAAAATGTCGGCTATAAATGAACAGATTGAGGGGGCTTATGAAAGGGATCCTTAAGGAGGAATGTGTGTATGTAGCAGGGTTGGGATGGAGGCCAGGGAACTGTTTCTCTCCTGACTTCCCACACTCCTTCCCCACCACTAAACTCCTTGTGCTGGCCTTGGTGGATCTCAGATGGGGAGAAACATTGTTTTCCAAATGTTTAAATCTACTCACAGGAAACAAGGTCTGGACCTAGAACCAGGGCTTTCCAATAAGTCTTCTGCTAGAACGTCCTCCATTCTTTGACTTCAACCCAATTCAGTAGGTCATTGTAAGCAGCACAGCCATGATTTGAACCCAGCTCTTCCGACTCTAGACCCACCCTTCTAGCCAGGGGAGCCTGACACCCACCTGACACCTCAAATGCTTGGTCTGGACAGATCTGCTCCTGGGTTTACTTGCAGGCTGGTTTTAAATCATGAGCTCTCAAAACTTTTCAACCAACTGTGGGATGCCGACGTTAACCGCTTCAGGCCTGGCCGAGACTATGCCATTTCCCTGCAGGTGGGTACTTCCAGGTGGGCTGAGCAGGGGATGGTTGACGAGGAGCCAATCAGGGCTGGCCAAGAATCGCTTGCCTGTGGACTTTGTTGCTGGTGAGGTGGCTTCTCCGTCCAGCGCCATGAGAGGGGACGGTGGAAAGCTCTCTCTGTTCCACCACTGACCCTCAAACTGTCCCTCACATTAAGGCCCTGTTATCTCACTCTGACCGTGTAGTATCCCCTCTGGGATAACCCAGCTGTCCCCCTGTGAACAACTATTGCAGGTTCAGGGGATTCTGCGAGTCAATGCTTCAAACTAGGGATTGAGCCCCTACTAGTTTATTCACTTTCAATAATCAGCCGATTGACACAATTAACAAAGCAAAGGCATTTACTGAAATGAATAAAAATAACAAACTATTCCTTCCATAAACCTAACGCACATCCTCTCCAAAATGCTCACAATATAAATGGGAAGAATGGATGGAGGAACTGCCTCTGAAAGGGGCTGTCTGCCCTCTAAACGTCTGCCAAAAGGCAGAGTTTTGGCTGTCCCACCCAGGTGTAGACCTGGGTTTGCCGTCAGTAGGGAGAGCAAATCTCTGCCCAGAGCTTCTTGCCCATAATTATTATTCTTTTGAAGAACAAATGTTTCTAAAACCTTCGGGTCATAGAATCAAAAATTATCTAGAAATCAAAAGGGCATCCAAGATAATCACTTCATTGCCCCTTTTGTTTTCAGGGAAGAAAATTACCCATTAAAGAAAGTAGGAAGATGTTTGCAGTATATATAATATTAGTATATATACTGTAAACATCTTCCTACTTTCTTTACTATACTATATTATACTATAATACTATAATATATACTATACTATAATCTATAATGTATATAATCAGATGGCCCCTCTTATTGTCCCTTCTCTGATTCCTTCCTTCCCTCCTAGGGGAAGGCAGACTTTGTCCCCCAAGGTGTCCACAGAACCACCGACCATGCTTCTCAGGCTCTGTTCCTCTGGGTGAACGAGGGCCGGTTACAAAGCACCAAGACCTTTGCAGGTAAGAATCACCGCCTCTCCTGGTGGGCTGCACTTCCAGCTTAGCTAGCCTGGTCCTTGGGCACTGGGTGCATCACCAGCCCTATATGTGTAGTTTTCCTCCTTGGCAGGCCCTATACTGTAACATGTTTAACATGTATAAGACTCCCTGCCATCTAGGAGAGGGAGGGAAGGGAAAAATTGGAACAGAAGTGATTGCAAGGGACAATGTTGAAAAATTACCCATGCATATGTTCTGTCGATAAAAAGCTATTTAAAAAGTTCCTTATTTAAGGCCCCAGAGCTATGAACTACAGATCCTAAATTCCCTTGCTAAACTATAGGAAGTTAGCTAAAGTCCCCACCATGTTTTGCCCTGTGATGGTGACTAAGTCCAGCATGACAGGGATCACAACTACACGGAAAGTCCCACAAAATATTTTTGTGCTTTGTCCAAGGATGACCATCTTAGGACCACTTAGGTCACTGACTGTGATGGCTTGTACCATTTCCTCCTATCCAAATTAAGGAGAAGCCTGTCCATTTATGTGGAGATAATCCTTGTTTCACCCAAAGGGTGACCCTGCTGACATATTATTTTGTTAATTCAGTGGAATTATTTTGTATTTAGTTTAGCTGTTTCCTGCAATGACTGGACATCCAATCCTATAAAAATAGAGCCCTGGGAGGAGGAGGAGGCATCTCAGATCAAAAGATCTGAGGTCTATTTCATTAAAGGGAAGCATGGGCCTTTTAATAAAGTGCCATTGGCGCAGATCTCTGCCACGGTCTCTCTTATTATAAGTGGGATAATTTTAATTTCCACACTTATCTCCTAGTCAACTTCTGAGTAGACTTGAAGAGGATTCCCACATACCGGCCTGCTGGCTCACAGCATGCAGAAGTTTTAAGTTTTGAAAGACTTTTAATCTGTTATCTCATTTAGCCCCATGACTAAAGGGATCATGAGGCAGGGATCATTTTCCTTCCTTTTTTATAGCTGGAAAAATGGAACTTGAGTTCAAGTGGTTCAGTTGCTTTCGATTTTTCTTTCAAAAGTCCTTTTGTTTTCTCCTCGTAATGCTCTTGGGAAGATATTTTTTGTTCTCATTTCACTGATGAGGAATCTCAGACTCAGAAAGCGCTATTTGTCCACGGCTCGGTGGTGGGGCTGGGATTGTTTTCCTTTGCTCATGGAGCGCTCCCTGCCTTGCCTTCTTTGCCCCACTGAGATGATCTCCATGTTTTTAGCTTTTATCTCCCTTTTGGATAACTACGAGACGTCAACGGGTATAGCAGAAGTCGTGACCCCGGAGGAAGAAGCAGAAAACAACCTGTTCCTGGATGCTCTCTTAGAGACAGAGGTGATGAAGGTGAGACGAGAGCAGCGGAGGCCCATCCCTTTCCCATTCCTCTTCAGTTTTCCCTTTGACTTAAGTCACAGTCATTTTTGCAAATATTCCCTAAGCTTGCATTAAGCACCTCCTGTTTCCTGAACTCAGAGTTGAGGAGTCCAGGTTGTATAGAACAAAAGCTAGACTCAAATCAAGAAACCGCTAATTCAGAACTTGTTTTAGATATTTCCTACCCGTATGATTTCTAGCAAATCTCTTCACTCCTCTCAGCCTCAATATACTTGTCTATAAAATAAATATAACAATAACTAGCACTTATTATCGTTATTACATAATAATTTAAAATTCAATTATTTAAATGGGGACAATAATAGCTAGCATTTATTTAATTATATATAAAAATAGCCAACGTTATTACAGAATTATTTAAAATTAAATTATTTAAATGGGGACAATAACAGCATTTATTTAATTATATATAACAATAGGTAGCACTTATATTGTTATCACACAATTTAAAATAAAATTATCATTATATATAATAATTATATATATTATCATATATAATTATTATATATAATAATAGCTAGCATTTATTTTCAAGTTATCACACAATAATTTTTAAATTAAATTATTTAAATGGGGACAATGATAGCTAGTGTTTATTTAATTATTATATATAATAACAGTTAGCATTTGTTTTCAAGTTATCACACAATAATTTTTAAAATAAGTTATTTAAATGGGGACAATAATAGCTAGCATTTATTTAATTATATATAAAAATAGCCAACGTTATTACAGAATCATTTAAAATTAAATTATTTAAATGGGGACAATAACAGCATTTATTTAATTATATATAACAATAGGTAGCACTTATATTGTTATCACACAATTTAAAATAAAATTATCATTATATATAATAATTATTATATATAATAATAGCTAGCATTTATTTTCACGTTATCACACAATAATTTTTAAATCAAATTATTTAAATGGGGACAATGATAGCTAGTATTTATTTAATTATTATATATAATAACAGTTAGCATTTGTTTTCAAGTTATCACACAATAATTTTTAAAATAAGTTATTTAAATGGGGATAATAATAGCTAGAATTTATTTAATATAATTTCTTATACAATTTATTTTTAAATTATTTAAATGGGTATAATAATATATACATAATAAAATTATAATAATTTTATGTTGTAATTTATAAATGATTGGAATAGGGACAATAATTAGCATTTATTATCAAATTATAATAATTCATAATTAAATTATTTAAGTAGGGGTAATAATAATAGCACCTGCTTCACAGGCTTGTTGTGAAGATCACATAAAATAATATTTGTAAGGGTGCCAGCAGATGATAAAATGTTCTTCAAGTGCTTATTATTGTTATGATTCCTGTTGGGCACGAGGCACTTGGGAAATCGGGATGAGACCTGCCTCTGAGGAGTGTAGAATTTCTCAGAGCCGGAAGGGGCCTTAGAGATCAGAGATTCCCATCCCCTCCTTCTCCAGATGTGACTTGCTGTTGCCCAGCTTACTCAGCTATGAAATGTGAGAAGCAGTATTTGCACTCAGATCTCTCTGGAGCCCAATTAAGGACTTGGCTCTACCGTTGGCCCCTGGTAGGATTAGAATTGTGTTCCATAGGTCAGGGCAGCACTGGCAGCGATCCTAGAAGGAGTCCGGCCTTTGAGTGGACAATGCCCAGGGCAGGGAAGAGCTGAAGGGGGCATTGGTACCATTGGAAAGGGAGTAGAAAGAGCACTTGATTTGAAATCAGTGGATCTGAGTTCAAATCTTCCCTCAGATACTTTCTAGCTGTGTAATTTGGGGAACATCACTTAAACTCACTTTCCTCCTGCCTCGATGAGCCTGAGGGTGTCCTTCAGCTCCAAATCAATAACCCTAAGTCTGGCCAGGGTTTCCACCTATTTCAAAAATGATGGTTACTTGTAGCTTCCGTCTGGGACATACTATTATCCTGTCACCCGGCAGCAGAGACTTTAGGCAAGGGGCAGCTTGAAGGTTCACTGGGAGCTGGGGGGAGTAGGTACCCATGAACCACCTCTTCAAAACGATAACAACTCCCATTTCTAACATGCCAAAGGGGCTCACCAAGCTCCCTCCCCACAATAGTCCCGTGAGTCGGTACCAAAAGTATTATTGTGCCCATTTTACAGATGAAGAGACAGTTCAGAGTCCCTTGTTGGACGTCCCAGCCAGTGTGTCAGAGCTGGGATCCACGGTGAGGTTCTCCGTTTCCCCCACTTGGCCAACCCACCCCAAAGGGGCTTCTTCCATGTCATGGGTCTCGATACCATGGAATGAGTAATGCCTCCGACGCCTCCCAGTGCCCCCCCTGCCACCTCTTTCCTCTCTTCCAGCTCACCCATCAGTATCTGGTGAGAAAAAACTGGTCCAAGCCCAGCCGGACGGATTTCAAGGCTCAGCTCTACAGAATCTGGTTCCAGCTGTACACTCGGGAGGGCCACCAAGGGTCTGCAGCCCAGTCTGAAACCTGGGGCTCCTGACCAAGTCTCTGGGGATGGGGGACCCCGGTGGGGTCAGGATAGACATGGAGCCAGCCCTAACTCCCCTAACCACCCCTTTGGGAAAGCTGTCCCTTCCCTTCTTGGGTCCTCAGTCTCCTCCATCAAATAAAGGGGTTTGCCAGTGGCCCCTCCCAACCAGGATCCTCTGACTTCTGACTAGCTCAGTGCCACAGAGGGAGAGGGTGCCTGGCCTGGAGTCAGGAAGAGCCGAGTTCAAATCCAAGTTCATACACTTACAAGCTGTAGGACCTTGAAAGAGTAGCTATAATCCCTTCCTGCCTCAGTTTCCCCCCCTGTAAAATGAAGGGAACTGGACTAGCTGGCCTCTAAGGATGGTGTCTCACCAAGGAGGAAGGAAGTAAACAGGTATTTATTAAGCACCTGTTATGTGCTTATCTCATTTGATCCTCACAATAACCTGTGAAGGAGGTGCTATTATTCTCCTCACTTTACAGAGGAGGAAACTGAGGCAGGCGACTATTAAGTAGCGTCCCCAGGGCTCCACAGCCAGTAAGTATCGGAGGTCAGATTTGAATTTAGGGTTTTCTGTCCAAATCCAGTGCTCTAACCAGTGCACCATCCAGCTCCCCTGGGATAAGCTGGAGAACCTTACCTGTTCTCTGTGATTAACACAGGCCTGATTCTTGTGGTTTTGAGCACGTGTTTGTGGGTGAAACGCGGCGAGGACGGGATATCCTGGGCTTCCATAATTGGGTCCAGTTCTACCTGCAGGAGAAGCGGGGAAATATCGATTACAAAGGCTATGTGGCCAGGAAGCACAAGAGCCGGGTGAGCAGCCTGGGGACTGAGGGAGGGGGGAGTCATCCTCCCTCTGCCTTCTTTCTTTCCTCCTTCCTCTCCATCCCACTTTTTGTGCTGCTCTCATTCTCCTCCCTTATCCCCTTTCTATTCCCCCTTTCCTTTTTTCTGTTTTTTCCTCTCTCTTTTGTGCTCCCTCCTTTCTTTTTCTTCATCTTCCTCTTTCTTCCTACATCCTTATTTTCTTCTCTCTCCTCCTTTCCTCTTTCCTCTTTCTTGTTTTCCCTCTTTCCTTTTTTCTTTTTCTTCCTCTCCTTTCTCTTCCATGCTCCCTCTTTTTTTCTTCATCTTCCTCCTCTTTCTTCTTATATTCTTCTTTCCTTCTCTCACTCCTCCTTTCATCTTTCCTCATCTCTTATTTTCCCTTTCCTTTTTCTGTTTCTTTCTATCTCCTCCTACGCTCCCTCCTTTCTCTTCCTTCATCTTCCTTCTATTTCTCCCTACATCCTTATCTCCTCTCCCTCCTCCCCCTTTCCTCTTTCCTCATCTCTCTCATTCTCCCTCTTTCCTCTCTCCCATCCTCCTCTTCTCTGGCTCCCTTGCTCTTCCTGCTCTCTCTCTTCTCCATCAGTTGTTCCCTCTCCCTTGAAGGAATACCCTATACCAAACTGATTTCTGCCAAAGCTCAGCCTCCCTTCCCCCTTTCTCCCCTCCCCTCCTCCCCCGTTGTCTCTTGAACCGAGGATTCTGTGTCCTTACCCTTTCCTTAGCTTCCCTCCAGAGTCAGTTCGGGTGCCCCTCCCATAGGATTGTGGGGAAGATCCTCCGAGATTCTGACTGTGAAATGCTTTGCCAATGTCAGAACCTATAAAAACATCAGCTGTCATCATTATTATGACGTAACCTCCAACATAAAACTCCTTGAGGGCAATCCTGATACCTGGCGCACAGCAGGTGCTTAATAAATGCTGGTTGGATTGAATCGAGGTGAAGGCTTCAAACAGATGTTGTTGATCAGCCGGTTCAGGCTGGAGGCGTGAGGCCGCCTTTGGCCTCCAGGGGTCGTGGCTCCCCCAGTTTTCCCCGCTCCCCCACGCCTCCATCCGCCACACCCACAAATTTATTTGGAGGCTGGCTGGACAGCTCCCAGCTCCCACTGGCCCCAGCGGGGCTGAGATAGAGGCTCACCCAAGGATTGCCCGAGGGGCTCTCTGTGGGCCGCTCTTCTGCCTCCCACGGTATTTTCAGGTGCACTCTAAGTGCATTGGTTGTTCCCAGAACCCCATGGAGGGGGCAGGTGGGGACAGTTGTCCCCATTTTTGAGAGGGGGCTGACTGAGGCTTGGAGGGAAAATCACACTGGTGCAGCCCCAGCTCCCTGGGCAACTGGACGAGGTACCTACCCATGGAGGAAACATCTTAGCTGAACTCCATGAGTCGTTTTTAATGTTTTACTGATGCCTTTGTTTTTTCTTTAGTGCTTCCCCAACACAGTCCCCACAGAAAGCTTATAGAGCCTTTTCCTAAGTGACTTGCCCAGGGTCCCACAGCCAGGAAGTGTGAAGTGTCTGAGGTCAAATTTGAACTCAGGTTCTCCTGACTTCTGAGTTGGTGCTCTACCCACTGCACCACCCAGCTTTTTTGTAGCAGAGAAAACCACATTGGATTGGCTCCTTTGGCATGCACCTGAAGGGGCTTAGAAGGGGAAGGGACTTTAGAACATTGGCTGTTTGGGCTGGACGTGGACTATCAGGGCTGGGAGGGACTCCTAACATTTCCTACTCTCTTGACCCCAGCCTGATGAAGATGACCAGGTGTTGAACCTTCAGTTCAGCTGGAAGGGTTTGGTGAAACCCGTGGGCAGCACCTTCTTGGGCGTGAGCCCTGAGTTTGAATTCGCCCTCTTCACTGTCGTGTTCCTGCAGTCCCAAGAAAAGGTCACTCGGGAGCTCGTCCGCATCGAGGAGTACGAGCTGCAGGTTGTGGTCTGCCGCCACGGTCAGCACATCGGTTCCGCCTACCCCATCCTGCTCAGCAGCAACAATGAGGACCTGTACTGAGACTGGGGGGGGGGGGCTGGGGCCTGAGAGGGGGCCGGGGGCCTGAGTAGGGGCCAGGGCCTGTGCAGAGCCTTCCTGGAGAAGTCATTCATTCCAGAGGGCCTCCTGCTACTGTGTGATGGAACGGGAAGACGGGAGTCCTGGTTTCTGTTCTCTCCTTTGTACCTGTGTCTCCTTGGACAAATGAGGGCTAATCTCCACTTGTAAAAACAGAACTATTCTCATCTGAAAATTTCTGTTCTAAGCCTTCTCCCAGCCCTAACATTCCCTGTTCTAAACCCCCTCCCAGCCCTGACATCCCCTCTTCTAAGCTCCCTCCCAGATCTGACATCCCCTGTTCTAAGCTCCCTCCCAGCTCTGACATCCCCTGTTCTAAGCTCCCTCCCAGCCCTGACATCCCCTGTTCTAAGCTCCCTCCCAGCTCTGACATCCCCTGTTCTAAGCTCCCTCCCAGCCCTGACATCCCCTGTTCTAAGCCCCCTTCCACCTCTGACATCCCCTGTTCCCAATGCTAGTTGGTATGATTTTTCCTGCTTCATCCTTTCTGGAGCTTACTTGGAGATAGTTCTTGCCAACTTTTGGAGGAAAGACTCTCATGGAGGGACAGAGCAGAAAGAGCCCTAGTGGCCACCTGTTCAACCTCTTCATTTTACAGTTGGAATTGAGACCCAGAGAGGTCAAATACCCCAAGAGCACATGGCAAGTTAAAAGTAGAGCCTGGGTTCCTGGTCCAAGTCCCCTCCTCTAGCATTGGCAAAATTCTGCTTAGACCAATGTCCTCTAAGGACTGCCTTCAGACAAAGCTTTTAAGACACTGTCCAGTGGGAGGGCAGAGTTGGGTCTAGCTCTTCCATATGCAATCCAATAGAAAAAGATTGTCCACGAAACTCTCAGGTACACTTTGCTTTAAAAAAAAAAAAAAATCTACAATAAATTCAACATAAGCCTTTCAAAGCTGTTCTGATGGTGCCTCCTGTTTTCTTCCGTGCATAAAAAAAAAAAAAAAAAAAAGGCTTCAATGAGCCTGTTTTTTTTTTTTTTTTCCTTTTTTGGCACTTCTGTTCTTTTTCTTCCTCCCCACACTCTGCAATTAAAAAGGAACCGAAAACATACCCCAAACCCTCATAACAAATATGACTAGTCAAGCAAAACAAATTGCTATGTTGGCCCCATCTGGAAATGTCCGACTTGTTCTGCAGGTGTGATCCGTCCCATCCCGGCCAGGTCAGCAGGTTGTGACCTGTTATATCGGGTCCTCTGTCATTGTAGTTGACTGCTGCCTTTTCAATGGGGTGTTTCCTTACAGTGTAGTTGTCATGGTATAAATGGTTCTCCCAGTTCTCCCTCCCTTCATGCAAGTCTTCCCAGATTTCTCTAAACCTGTCTTTTTTTTTTTTATCATTTCCCAGAAATCCGAGGTCTGACAAGGCAAGTCTGTATTTATCTGGTACCCTATGGAGCATCTCAATCAACCGATATGTTATTCATATCCATGTATTCACCCAAGAAAGAGATGAAAATTTTATGAACAGGTTTATCATCTCAAAGTATTCCTATCTGAGTATCCATGATAGGGATGGTCATTCTCCCACGTGCAACCTGATAGACTCTGTAAAACATCTTATTCTGGAAGCAACATTTGGGTTGTTGAGATGATAAACAACAACAACAAACAACAAACAAAAAACCCCAAACCAAAGAACTTTACTTTGCAATAGCAATAAAAGAAGAAAAAGAAATAGAAGAAATCAGAATAGGAAATGAGGTAATAAAACTATCTCTTTTTGCAGATGATATGATGATATATTTGGAAAAATCCAAAGACAACTAAAAAGTTAGTCGAAACAATATTAGTGAAGTAGCAGGATATAAAGTAAATCCACAAGAATTATCAGCATTCCTATATGTCACAAATAAAATTCTGTAAGGATAGGAAAAGATACCTTGATTTAAAATAACTCTAGATAGTATGAAATACCTGAAAGTACATCTGCTAAAAAAAAAGAAAAAAGAAAAAAGAAAAGAAAATGAAAAAGAAATGATAATGGATAACCAATATCTTAGGGAGATTCAGAGACTCTCCTCTTCCACTAAATTCCTGAGTTTTAAAAGGTCAGGCATTTGAAGGACACTACTGCTAAGGAAATTACATTAACCCTCCTCTGCTTGGTCCAACCCCAGACAACCTTACAAGGAAATTAATCTAAGATGGAGAAACTCATTTTGTTCTGCTCAAGCTTGGGTGGAGACAGATTCTTTTATCTAAATACCCCAAGGCTGAGTTTGACCTGAAATAATGTGTATGTGCAAAAGTGACACGATGAGACTCTTACAGCCCTTCTTTGAACTACCTACCCTTTGGGAAGGGTATATAAACTGTCATAATTGCCTTTAGTCTAAGAGAGATGGCCAAATGATCATTCTTTTATTATTAATCTACTGGCTTTATTAATAAAATGATTGTTATCCAGAAACTATGTCTCTTGAACCCTTTTATTTGTCACGATACAAAAAAAAATTTTTCCTGATATTTTTAAATTTCTTTTTTTAATTGAAGTTTTTTATTTTCAAAACAAATGCAAGGATAATTTTTCAACATTGATCCTTGAAAAACAAAACCAAAACCAAACCCTTTTTATTCAAGTAAAATCAGATCTAAATAATTCGAGAAATATTAATTGCTCATGGGAAATCAGTGCCAATTATAATAAAAGTGACTTTTTTTTACCCAAACTAATTTATTCAATGCTAATTGAAAATGTCTGTTAGGGACGTTTCTCCTTTTCTGAGAATTGCCATGGATGCCATATCAGCTGGTAGAATGGGGTCAGGAGGTAAAAAAAAGGCTTGGCCTCTGAGGCAGAAGGTTGTCTTTTAACAGGTGAAAGGTTCCTTGGGATGAGGAGGGGTGTGTCCTCTTGCTAGATCTCTTCTTAGGAGGAAGCACTAACTCCAGGGGTCTCCTTTTGTGGATCCACCTACGCAGTACTGAGTGGGCTAGGTACGGAGTAATCCCAGGGGACAGTGAATATAAATAACCAGCTTTGAGTCCTTAGGCAGAGAAGGATGCAGAGACATATACACACTTGCTCTTGCTCCCTGCTAACCCCTGCTGAGATTACCAATAAAGAAAGGCTGTTTAGCACCTTAAGATCGGCTCATCTTCATGTGTATCCCTAAAACTGGCAATCTGGTATGTATGGCCCTGGCAATCTAGAATAGTGCAACATGGACGGTCCGGTATACGACTCCAACTAAATGACTAAAATGTTATTTTAGTGAATTAGAAAAAATAACAAAATTCATTTGGAAAAACAAAAAGGCAAGAATATAAAAGGAAATAACAACAACAACAAAAAAAAAAAAAAACCATAAAGGAAGAAGGCTTAGCATCACCAAATTCTAAATTATATTATAAAGCAGTAATTATCAAAACTATCTGGTGCTGGCCAAGAAGAAGAAAGGTGAATTAATGGAACAGAGTAGATTTACAAGTTACAGCAGCAAATAAACATAATTACCTCTTTTTAACAAGTATAAAGACTTAAGATTTTGGGATAAGAATTCATCATTTGATAAAAAAAAAAAACAGTTGGGAAAACTAGAAAAGTGTGGCAAAAACTTGGCATAGGATTGATATCTTACAACATTTACCAATTTAAGATCAAAATGGACATATGATCTCTTTACGTAAGAGACATTACAAGAAAATTAGAAGAGCCCAGAATATATTACTTATCAGATATATGGATAGGTGAATAATTTATTTATAAACAAAAGCTAGAAAACAGTTTGATTACATTAAATTTAAAAAGTTTTGTACAAATAAAACAAGTATAGCCAGGATCAGAAGGAAAGCAGAAAACTGGGGGTAAATTTTTATAGACAAGTCTCTCTTACAAAAGTCTCATATCAAAAATGTGTCAAATCTCTAAGAAAATGAGCTATTCCTCAACTTATGAATGATCAAAGGAGATGAACAGTTTTCCAAAGAAGAAATCAAAACAATTTATAGTCATATAAAAAAATGCTCTTAAATCATTATTGATCAGAGAAATGTGTTGGAGTCCAGCTCCTGTAGCGAGATGAAGGATGTGACGACATACCGGGGCCAGGAAGAGAAATTCTGATTATGGCGTCTTCGAAGTTCATCAATCAGAGAGACAAATACATATACTTCAAATGCTTATTGGTTTGATACAAAATTTCTTTTAAATTTTTAAAAAATCTTTTAAAATTCCTATAGCCTAATAACATCAACTATGATGTAAATAATTAAACCCCTTAAGCTCCGAATCTTGGTTACTTAGAGATATAAATAGTTGAGATACACATCAGAGGAAAGCTTATTATACCATTATCTCAGGTATCTTTCTCCCAATACCTTTTAGTCTCCTTGTGGGGCATTCTTTTCTGTCCTAAGTTCAGTCACTAGAATTCCAGTTTATAGTATTGCCAAGCATGGCTCTGCTATTAATTTAAGAGAGAGAGAGAGAGAGAGAGAGAGAGAGAGAGAGAGAGAGATGTTGTTGAGCAAGATTTAAAACCTGGGATGGATTCTTACCTCCTGGTCTACAGAAATGCAAGTTAAAACAACTTTAAGATCTCATTAAAAACCTACCAATTGACTAATATGATTGAAAAGGAAAGTGACAAATGTAGTACATTGTTGGTGGAACTGAACTAATCCAACCATTTTGGAGAACAAGCTAGAATTATGCCCCAAGAATTTGTAAACTACCTATACTAATCCAGTAATACCACTACGAGGCGTATTTCCAAAGTGTTTGGGGAAAAAGGAAAAGAACCCCATGCCCATCAATCGGGAGTATGGAAAACAAGTTGTGAGATATGATTGTGATGGAATACTACTCTACTTAACAAGTTTTAAGCTCAAAGATCTTGGAAAAATGCAGAAAGAATTTCATGAAATAATGAAGGGCAAAATGAGCAGAACCAAGAGAACATTGTATGGTTTTAAGGATGACTTAAGTTATTTTGATTATTTTAAATACTCTAATTATAAAGGACCTATGAAGAAAGATGCTATCTGCATCCAGAGAAAGAATTGATAAATAGAAGTCCGTATAGAATAGTTGTACATACATACACATATAAACACACACATATGCATATGTGTATGTATGTATATACACTTATTTGTGTCTAATGGGGGAAGGGTAGAAAAAAAGAAATTTATATAATTTTATTGTATATTTGAATAGAATAGCAAACTGCAAAGTAGATTTTCAGTTTCATGTACAATCATCTTTTTATTGTATATATTATTAATATATAATATATTATTGTATTATAATATGCATTTTATTGTATTATATGTAGTATGTATTATTGCATTATATATTAAAACAATATATATTATTGTTTTATTCCATAAATATATTAATGTAATATAGTATATAATATAATTAATATAATGTAAGACTTCCACTACAGGAGCTATAAAAAGAAGATGATCCATCTGGAGATAATGGTTAGTTAGCACACAACAGCTTTGTTTTTTTCCTTTTATTTACATTTATATATATTAATTATTACATGATTCCCAATTGGCTGCTGTTTCCACTTCAGGTTCCATGAAGAACAATGCTATGAAGGTCTCGGTATGCACACGTGGGGACTTTGTTTTTATCTTCAGTGCCCTTAGGATCCCCACATGCTCAGGAGTCAGAGGATCCGAAAAGGTTAGTGACTTTTTTTGAACAATTCCTGATTTAATTTTGTAGGAGAAGCGACACCGTCCATCCCTAACATCCATTCCTTGTTGCAAAGTTGGTGTATTTGTCCATTCCCAGAATCAAAAGGTGGGAGCAGCGGCCCAGGGAAGCTGGCTGGGGAACCTGGCTGACTTTTTAGTTCCTTCTAATGGAATGACACTGAACTGGTTTATCATCTCACGAATGGCCCCTCCTGAGTGCTTCAATGACGTTTTGGTCACTCTGATACATGACATTGGCGGGTTCTGCAAAATACCTTGTGGGGGAAGCAGCGTTTGGACTGTTGTGAGCACAGCAAGAAAAACACTTAATCTTGCTTGAGAAATACCTAGTGCAGCCATTATCTTTAGATAGATTGCACTCTTTGTACAGGAGGAACAAACAAATCTCACAAAAAGTCCTTCTTGCTGAGTGTAATGTTTGAGTGCACACCAATTAGACCAAGGACGTCAGTGTTTGGAGGTGCTCCATCTACTTTATAAAACTCAGAGCAGTCTCAAATGACTTTGAAAGAGCCTTCTGTTAAGTGCCTACTGTGTGCCAGGCCCTGGCATTGGAAAGACACAATGAAATGGCCCCTGCCAGCTTTGGATAGATGAACAATTTAAACAAGAGAGAGAAAACATTTTGATGACACTAAATTGAAAAGGGTTTGTACAAATAAAACAAGTGTAGCCAGGATCACAAGAAAAGCAGAAAATTGGGGGGAAATTTTAAAGAAAAGTCTCTTTGCAATAGACATCACCTTGGTCCTGGCGGTAAGCTTCTATGACGCCAGTGTCCTTGCTGATGAACACAATTACCCGCACCCCCCACCCCCGACAATTTTGCCATTTTTTTTTTTTCTGGTAGAAAAAGAATTCAGTGTTTTAGGATCTCCCTTTCAGCAACTCCTTATGCTTTGGGAAGTCTTGTTTTCTATGTTTATTCATTTGTTTGTTCGTTTTTTTATTTCAAGTGAATTTTATTGGTGCATCATTTTTATATCGGTCATCTCTGGACGTGAAGCAGGATGGCATAGTGGATAGAGAGCCTTTCTAGGAGTCAGGAAGATAGGTTCGAATTCCTCCCCACACACCTTCCAGCTTATGTGACTAGGGATGAGGGGGAGACCCATAACCTCTCAGTTTCTCAGGCAGTTTTCTAGAGAGGTAAATTGAATAATAGGTTCTCTCAAGGGGTGAACTACAGCCTCAAATCAGAACAAAATTCTATCTCCTGCCACACCTCTCTTGAAAGTAGAGTTAAGCAACAGTCAACTTCTATAGTGACCATGACTTTACGTAATCTTGTATGCAGCATTGTGCCCCAGGAATCCACCACCTTTCTATGAATTGAAGGACAGATACGTCACTATCTCTCCCCAGGATCATTTCGGCTTATTCAATTACTTAGAAACCATTTCCATTAAGTTGTGATTTCCATTTCCATTTTGTTGTAATTCTTTAGTTTGAGATGTTAGGGAAGGCTGGGTTGATGTATTCATTCATTTACTTGTTTATTTTTAGTGTTTAAAATTTTTTTTTAAGTTCCAAAGGCCTCCTCCCTCCCATCCCTTTGCTACCCATTAAGAAGGTAAGACACATGATATCTATTATAACTGTGAAATCATGCAAAACGGGGCCCCTTGGAAGAACAAGACCAAATTCTTCTCTGGAGCTGGAGACATTTGGAGAACCGGGGATATGGACAAATGTAATGATTTTATCCTGTTGATCCACCTCCAGAAAAAGAAATGGGGTCTGAATGTCAATCAAAACTTACTATATTCACTTCTATTTCTTCTTTTACAACGTGACAAATATGGAAATGTGTTTTATGTGATAGCACGCATGTAACCTATATCTTACCATCTTATGGAGGGGGTAGTCAAGGAAGAAGGAAGAAATGTGTTTTATGTGATAGCCCGTATGTAACCGATATTAAATTGCTTATCATCTTAGAGTGGGGGTAGTCAAGGAAGAAGGAAGATAGTTCGGAACTCAACATTTAAAAAAAATGAAAGCTAAAAATTGTTTTTATATGTAATTGGGAAAAATAAATTTCCATTAAAAAAAAAAACTGACTTTAAATTCATCTTTAGATACTAGCTATTTGATGCTGGATAAATCACTCTTCAGTTTCTTCATCTGTAAAATGGGGATAATAATAGGAACCATTTCCCAGGGCTGTTGTGAGTCCCAAATGAGATAATAATTATAAAGGGCTTAGCACAGTGCCAGGCACATAGTAGATACTATATAAATGTTAGCCATTATCATTATTAGATAGAGAAGTAGACTCATTATTGGGATCTGTATTCAAATTCTGCTTTTCCTAGTTGTATGAACAAGGATAGGTCAGTTTCTTCATCTATGAATTAGAGATTATACTCCTCACAAGTAAGGCCATCTAGCCTATCTTTTTTTTTTTTTTTTTTTTTTTGGCTCTTAATTAGGGTCAAGTGACTTGTCCAGGGCCACGCAGCCAGGAAATAAGTGTCTGAGGTCACGTTTGAACTTGGGTCCTCCTGACTTTGGGGCTGGTGCTCTATCCACTGCACCACCCAGCTGCCCCTAACTTAAGTGTCTTATCCAAGGTTATACCATGAATTGATGGTCAGTGATCTAGGAGCCTACAGTCTCATACCTTATGTGGAAACCCAATTTTTCCTTTGATGCATGTGTTCATAGGATCTAGATTTAATTATAACGAGAGCTGACATTTATACAAAACTACTACTAAATTGAAAATAAAATAAATTAAATTAAATTGAAAGTCTACCCTTTCATTTGACAGATGGGGAAACAGGCAGCGTATAGGTTAGGGGACTTTTCAAGGACATACAGAGAGCGTGGGAGGGAGGGTTTAAATGCAGGCCCCCTGACTCTGGGCCCCTGCAGTGTGGTCGGGCTTGCTCACTGGCTCCGACGCTCTGGGGTGTGGTGGGTGAGCGGGTGGTGGGAGCAGCTGCTCTCCCTGGGGATCCCCGGCCTGGGGGGGAGGCTCCCACTCTGGTTTCCTGGCAGAGCCAGCCTTGTGATGCCAGAAGTTCTCAGCCCCGGTGCATCCCCTGGGGTATACCCTTCAGTCCTCGGCCGAGTCACTCTTTCCAGGGCTCTGATCCTCAGGCTTCTATAAATGGGCAGCTGCTCTGGCTGGAGGAGAGGGGGTGGGAAAGGAGAAAGTGGGAGTCAGTGAGAGGTTGGGGAGGGAGGGGGAGGCCGAGGCGGAATCTCTGCCCATGAAGACCAGCTGGCTGGCAGCTTTTGAACAGCGAACACAGAAAGGAGCAGCCCGAGAGCCAAGGGAGGGGACCCTCCTTCCCTTACTGGGCGGGTGATACAGAATGGCCGAGGGCGGGACCTGAGCCCACAGTACTGACTCGGATCACTGGTTCCCCCAAAGGCCAATCACTTCTCTTTTCTGCATCTCCCTTGTCTGCTCTGGCAAACAGAGGAAGGAAGAAAGAGATTTTGCTTCTGAAGGCCAGGCTGCTTCTCAGCCTGGAGGCCCTTGGGAAGATGTTGCCTCAGTTTTCAGTTTTGTAAATTGAAACTGGAGGGATCTTGGAAAGGGAGCCTGAGATCACTAGAAAAGCAACTCACATTCACACCCTAACTCGTGAGTGACCCACGGGGTCATTAGGACATCGCTCCTCTCTCGGCCATCGGCTTCCCAGCCCATAAGAGGAAGGTTCATTGTTGTTCGATCCATTTCCAGTGGTGTCCAATGCCTCGTGGTTGCATTTGGGGTTTTCTTGGCAAAGACACAGGCGAGGCTTGCCATTTCCTTCTCCAGCTCATTTTACAGGTGAGGAAACTGAGACAGACAGGGTGACACAGCTAGGAAGTGTCTGAGGTTGGATTTGAACTCAGAAAGACGGCTGTGCCTTCCTCCAAGGCTGGCAGTCTATCCATTGAGTCACCCGGCTGCCAAATCAGGGGCAATAAGACCCCTCCCAACTCTACCAGTCTCTCTAAGGTCCTTCCTGGCTCTAAGATATGAAGGCTTGACCCCAAAGATCCCCTTAGTCAGTATTTTCTGAGGGCTCATTATGGGTCTTGTCCTGGGCACTGTCCTGCTGGGGAGAAAGAAACCAAGAACCAGTCAACTTCACTAGCTTTTAGGAAGCACCTCTATGTGCCAAGGACTGTGCTTAGCAAAATACAGAGCCTGCCCTCAGAGAGCTTCCCCCGATGGGGAAAACAACGGGCAAAGGGCCCCACACAAACAAGAGAAATTGGTGATATCACAGAGAGAAGGCTCATCCTTAAGGGGGTTGGGAAAGAGTTCTGGAGAAGGTGGGGTTTTAACTGGGGTCTGACAGGGAAGCAGCCAATGAAAATGATACTAACACTAGTGATACCAATCACATAGCACCTTAAGGTTTGCTTTAAATATAAGCCTCACAACTACTCTGTGAGGTAAGTGCTATTATTAACCCCATTTTACAGGTCAGGAAACAGTGTCTGAGGCAAGATTTGAATTTGAGACACTAACACATTGCTGGTGGAGTTGTGAGTGGATCCAACCATTCTGGAGCGCAATATGGAACTACATCCAAAGGGTTATCAAACTGGTCGTACCCTTTGACCCAGCAGTGTCTCTACTGGGCCCGTATCTCAAAGAGATCTTAAAGAAGAGAAAGGGACCCACCTGTGCACGAATGTTTGTGGCAGGTCTGTTTGTGGTGGCCAGAAACCGGAAACTGAGTGGCTGCCCATCAATTGGAGAATGGCAGAATAAATTGAGGTATATGAATATTATGGAATATTATTGTTCTGTAAGAAATGAAGAATTGCACGTGTTTAATATATATTGGACTGGGTGGTTTGGCGTACAGAGCGTCAATCCTGGAGCCAGGAGGACCTGAGTTCAAATTTGGCAATTGTGACCCTGGGCAAATTACTCAGTCCTGAATGCAAGGGTCACCCCAATTGTCTCCAAAGAGAGAGAAGAAGAGAGACACAGAAACAGAGACACAGAGACAGAGATGGAGAGACAGAAAGGAGAGACAGAGACAGAAAGAGAGAAAAAAGAGACAGAGACAAAAAGGGGCACAGAGAAAGAAAAAAAGAGACACAGAGGGAAAGAGAGACAAAAGAGAGACAGAGATAGGAAGAGACACACAGAGAGACACAAGGACAGAGAGAGCATTGATGTAGATTCCCAGCCTCTCCCTCAAAGAAGGCAGCATGATGTAATGGTAAGAATCCTGCATGTGCTGCCAGGGCACTTGGTTTGAAACCAGGCTCTGACCATCCCAGCGAGGCATTTTCCTTTTTAGTCTCAGTCTCCTTATCTAAGATGGGGATGATATCTAAGATGGGGATGATAACCATCTGAATCCCTCTCTTCACAAACCTTGCAGCGCTGTAAGAATTGGGGGCAAATCAGGATCAGCCCTTAGAGAAAAGAGCAAAGCAGGATGGAAGCCCGAGATGACTTTGCATTTCCATTTTGACACGGTTCCATTTCACCCATTCCTCCAATATTTAATAAAGGAGATAGATCATATATGTAAAAGCACTTAGCGCAGTGTCTGGCACATAGTAAGTGCCATATAAATGCTTATTGCCTTCCCATTTATGCAGCACCTATTAGGTGCAGGGCTTGGTCCCAGCTCATTTGTCTGTGCTAATGAGCAGAACTGTAGCCATGCAGAATGCTCCCTCCCTCCATCCAAACAGCCGGCACACCCAGTGCACTCCCAGACGACAAACACTTGGGTAATCCAATTTCTCCTAATCTTCAGAACTCTTGCCCGCTCTGGGAAGCCTCCCACAATCCAGAGATATTAACTTCTTTCTTTATTAAATCCTTCTGGGAATAGCCTAGGAGTTTTTGGGAAAGGAAGGGAGAAGAGGTTCCAGGAAACCAAGTCTTCTGAGTGATGACTGTTGCACAAAGTGGTAAAAACATTCCCAGAGAAATAGGAACTAGCTATACCTGAGTTCTGTTCTGGGAAAGGAAATTCTCCCACCTCCTTCCAACCTGCCCCTGCCTTAACCCAGAGCCAGAACTGAGGAAAGATGCCAGGCTAGTGAATGGTCACTTATTGTAGCTGGAAGAGGAAGGGACTTGGGTTGCTGGCCTGCCTCTACCATTCAGTCAACAAGCATTTAGAAAGTGCCTACTAGGTGCCAGGCGGATTCTTGTTGAAGCCCCAAGGATAAGGATAAGAGTGGGGGGACAAGAAAAAGACTGTCATGGGCTGGCAGCATGATCTTGGCAAGGTGGCCGATCCATTTGAGCCTCAGTTTCCCTAATCTAGAAGAAACTTCAGAGGATGTTTCATTCAAATCCTTCATTTTACAGATGAGGAAACTGAGGCACAAGGTCAGACAGTTACTAAATATGAAAGAGAAGATTTGAACCCACTTTCTCTAAATTGCAGTTTCTAACTCTCCTTTCTCCTCTGACATCACCCTCACCTCCCAAAAAAAATTAACCAAGAGGAAGAATGGATGGGGGTATATTATTTTTAAAAATAAGCATAGTCAAAAAACAAAAAACAAAAAACAAAACCACATCTTCCAGTGGCCACATCCAGAAATGTGTCCTATCTTATCCATCTCCTCTGTCAGGAAATAGAAAACATGCTTCAGTCCTACAGAGCCATGGCTGGTTCTTGCTTTGGTCAATATTTCAAAGTCTTTGTTTTTTTTTTTAGAATGTTGATATTCAAGTATAAATTGTTTTCCTGGTTCTGCTCATGACAATCTCTGTCAGTCCACCATTCCCAGAAGTGATCTCTTTCATCATCATTCATGGGAAAATGATATTCTATTACGTTTATAGATAATACAAGCAATCATTCTGCTGTTGAGACACCCCCTTAGAATCTAGCTCTTTCCTTACCCCCTTTTTTGAGGCAATTGGGGGTAAGTGACTTGCCCGGGGTCACACAGCTAGGAAATGTTAAGTGTCTGAGGCCAACTCTGAACCCAGGTCCTCCTTACTTCAGGGCTGGTGCTCTATCCACTGCACCAACTAGCTGCCCCCGCCTCCTTTTAATAAAAGTTCAGGAAACTTGTTTTGCTGGTTATTCTCTCTCAGATATTATTCTCCTGTCTCATGGGTGTGTCCAACTTTCCTTTATCCCTTTTATATAAAAGTGAAGTCCATCTCATACCTATTCCCTCCACTTCCTTCTCTTTTTTTCAAACCAACCATGAGAACTAGATTTAGATCCGCCTTGTTCCTCTTTTCACACCAGTTTGTTTCTCTTTTTGCCCTTCCTTCTCATCCTTTTCTTTAAACACCCTCAGAACCTCCATGTTTCTTATTTCAACGTTTCTTTGGTCCTTATATTCCCATCTTAAAGTTTTTACTCAACACTGGCCTTTTCATCAGAAATGCTTGAAAATCTTCCACTTCACTAAAGAACCACTTTCTTCACTGCAGGATTATACTTAGATTGTCAGGATCAATTATTCTTGGCCATTAAGTTTGACTTCTGGAATATTGTGTTCCAAGCTCTTTGATAGTTTTTAGTAGAAGCTGCCAGGTCTTGTGTGATATCGATTGAAGTTGCTTATTACTCGAACTCCTTTCTGGAAGCTTATAGTATTTTTTTCCTTTCTAACTTCATTTTGCCCTCTGGCTTGAATAAATCTGCAAGTTTTCATATCTTAAAATCTAATATGTAGGCTTTTTAAAAAAAAAGAGTCTAAAGAATCAACTTGATTCTTCTTGACCTGTTTTCAAGATTAATTGTATTTTATATTAGGTATCTTCTGTTTTTTCTTTTTTTGATTTTGTCTCATATTTCTACTTTCGTTTAGAGTCATTGATTTGTTTGGCCTACTGTAGTGTTCAGGGAGGTCATTTTTTGAGTTAGATTGGCCATTTTCTGTTCTAAAGCATTTTAAGTGGCTTTTCAAATTTTCCTTGAGGAACTTTTGTTTCATCTTTAAAAATCTCTTGCTTCATTTCTCAAGAGAGAGAGAGAGACACACCACCATCTTACCCAAGAGGAAATTCCCTAAAATTTCTAGGGCGGTAAGGAAGAAATCAGCAAGCTATTGAGCTGGTTTCCCCTATATAATTGTTGCATATCTATTCTTTTCCTCTCTGGAGTAAGTTCTCAAGAATGGTTGGAGGCACTTGTCTCCTGTCTCCAAGAAAGAAGTTCTCTCTTTACCCAGTTTTTTCTCCCATCATTTCCCCTCCTTTCCAGTGACACACAGAATAGGTCAGCATTCTCTATAGCAGTGCAGAGACATATGCAAATATTCCACGTTTGAACTAGAGGTTACCTGATGGTAGGGAATTTTAGGCTAAAGGAGATAGGTCACTGGGCTGAAGTAGTTTTGTGTCTGAGCTGGGCCTCAGGCCCATTCACTCTTTTCTTAAATTTTGCATATATTTTGCCTCCATTTTTCCCCCTGAGGCAATTGGGGTTAAGTGACTTGCCCAGGGTCACACAGTCAGAAGTGTTCAGTGTCTGAGATCGGATTTGAACTCAGGTCCTCTTGACTTCAGGGCTGGTGCTCTATCCACTGCGCCACCTAGCTGCCCCAGACGCATTCACTACTAAGTGGTAGAGAGAAATTTAATGATGAGAATATAGGGGATTTAAGAGAGACTGGAGAAGAGACTTTGGGATAAGGGTTGGAAGGGAGGACACCAGGACTAGAGGCAAGAATTTTGAAAGTGGAGAGATTCATTAGAATGGCAGATACCAGCATGGGGAAGAGTGGGGGTGGAGGGGAGAAGAGTATGGCGAGGAGAGGGAGACTGGGATGAAGAGGAAGACTAGGGAAGGATAGGGACTGAGACTGGAGGGGAAAATGGGAATACTGGAGGGGGAAAATGGGAATACTGGAGGGGGAAAATGGGAAGTCTGGAGAGATGGGACAGATGAAAGAAAGAGAGCACCAGGAACAGGGGTTTCAACCCGAGGCCTCCAATTCCAAAACTACCACCCTTTCCACTCTACCCATCTGAGGGCTACCCATTCTACAGGAATGGAGGGAAGTGAGATGGGAGATGGGGCTCTGGGGAGAGAGACTGAAGCAAGGTAACACAATACCGTTCAAGTGCTTGGGAATGGGAGATGATCAGATTCAAAGGAAAGATCCCCATATTCTTAGAGCTGCTAAATAGGGCTCAGTGACAGAGGCCACTGAGAATCTGAGGATGGCTTCCAAGAAGCTCCTGTTTTCACCATTGGGCTAACGCCAAGAGGGCCCAAACCCTTCGAGCATCCAGAGCATGAGCCAAAAGGAGCATGAGCCTCCAGTCAGAGCTGGTACCATACTGGAGAGCCAACCAGTATCCATCGCGAGCCCTCGCTGGGAGATCAAAAGTAGAGAGAGACATTACAATTTAATATTTAAACAGCATGTTTAATATTTATACAGTGAGGCAGAATTAGTCCCTTTATGAACTAAGGATCCCAGAAACACTTCACTGCTCAGTGATTCCGGACACGGCTGGAATGTTTATTAAATAATTTAATGACGTACACGCCGAGTCCTGCATCCCCAAACCTGCCGCAACATGGCCTTTACCAAAAGAAAACCAAGAGGTGAGGGGGTAGGTAGGGAAGACACTGTGATTTCTTTTGTACATTTGCTTAAGTATTGATGCCCTACTGTCCTTGGGAACAGAGCCTACTTCTGGAAGGAAAGTAAAAAGATATTAGCTCTGGGCTTGGCCTCGGGAGACTAACACACCTATTTTGCTGAGGAGGAAATGGAGAAATGTCTTATCTAGGGTCACCTAGCCACAACGCATCCCTCTCCTATACCGTACCACGGCACCCAGGGCCACATGGGGCGATGTGCAGAGACTGGGGATAGCCAAAATCTGCGCAAAAGACTCATCTGAAATTTGAGGAGAATCCACATCTGGCGCAGTATATCACTTGTCCTTATGACAATATCCTTCTCTGCTGCCTCCTTTTATCATAAGGGAAGGTGTGGGCTCTGAACAAGATGCACCTTGAGTCTGTCTTCAGTACAAGGGTTTGGGGAAGTGTAGACTTGGGTTCCAAGTATGGCTCCGCCATTAACTCCCAATTGGGCTAACTCCTCACCTCCCTGAGCCTCAGTTAAATGAAGAGGTAGAGAAGATGATTCTGAAGTCCCCTCCAGCTTTAGAGCTGGATGGAGGGAGTGTGGAAGACCCTAGTGAAGGACCAACTTCACAAGGCCACGGACCATTTGCCATTTTGTGTGTTCATCCCCCTTAGTTCTCAGCCCTTTCTATGTAACATCCTAGTTTGAACCCGGTCTCAAACACTCCTGAATAACCTTGGGCAAACATCTAAATTCTTGTGGCTGCTAGTTTCCTCCTTGGAAAATGGTCACCATTCTCTGAGAACTCCTTGACTGGAAATGCTACTGTAAAGGAAGCACTTTTCAAACTTCCATACCCGACAGGTACAGGGGACAGATACCAATAAGGAAACATAGGCTCTGAAAAGGAGGCACAAGTTAAAAAATAAGGATGTGGGTCAATGGGGTGACAGGGCAGCTTCCAGCATATTGGCCAGTCCTCTTGGGAAGACTATGGCCTGGAGGATGAGAGGGTGCAAATGGATGTGTATCAGCACGATGGAGGGGAATGCCTGATTGATGAGATCTCTCATCTGTTGATTTATTATTGACTAAAGGAAGGACCTAGGATCTCTTTGTGGCTTGAGGACAGAAGAGAAATCGGAGGGAAAAACACACTCTTCAAACTTGTGAGCTCTGGGAGACTCAAGTCAAGACAGAGGAAGTTCAGAAGTGCAAGGCTTTGGGGCAAAGTCATGATGTCAGTGGTTGGTGCAGTGGATAGAGCACCAGCCCTGAAGTCAGGAGGACCCGAGTTCAAATCTGGCCTCAGACACTTAACACTTTTTTGCTGTGTGACTCTGGGCAAGTCATTTAACCCCAATTGCCTCAGGAAAAAAAAAAATTGATGATGTCAGTGGAGATAATGCGCTATTCCCCATCATGACACACATGGGTACTGGGATTTGCCATAATAAGAGAAGCAGTCTTGGCCCCCTTCTACTTATCCTAAGCCAAATCCATTTGCACGTCCAGCCAGGGAAGATTGGTGGAATTTCTAACTCTGAAGTCCTATACTTGTCTGGAGCAAAGGACAGTGATCTCAGCCCCAGATCATAAATTAAGAAGAAAAGAAGTAATCTTTTCTTGGGGTGATCTTGGTGCCTTCTGAAGAGCAGGAAGGGAAAGGGGACCCTTTCTGGCATCCTTTTATAGGCCAGAAAATATTGGTATCTTCCTCTGAAGGTCCTGACCAGAGGAACTCCGGGTACTGAGCCTTAAAAACTGTCTTGTTTTAATTTACCAAGTATCTATTTTGTATGACATGCCAAAGGTTCCAAACTGAGACTCACACATGCTCATCACATTGATTTGGAAACTCTTGATAAAACGCTCCTTGATATACCTTCTTCAGTCTACCAGTTCCAAGAAACGGGTGCAAGTTGAGACATCTTGATGCATCTATTATGTCTAGAGCCCCCAGTGCCCTAAAATGGTTTGACCTATTTCCTAAAGGGTTAAGTAATTTCCAAGTGGAAGATTCACAAGTAAAAGAAGAGGAAAGGGAAGTTTGGCTCTTCTGAGATGCCTTGATTCCAACTGGATGACCTCCACCTTGTTTTTATAGTCTCTGAACTCCCTAATTTCTTCCAATTATCAGTGGAAAGGAAAGGCAAAACTGAAGTTCTAGGTCACAAGCACAGAAACTACAGTTCTAGGAGATCTGAATTTTCCCCACTCACTCACTAAAGCATCCTGCCACATCCTGTTTCTAGGAGAAGTCACAGAGAGCCAGAGAAGAGGTGAGTCTTTTAGCTGGGAAATACTTAAAACTTTCGGGAAAGAGGTCAAACTATATTAGGACATTAGCGGCTCCAGACAGTAACAGATGCAGCAAGATATCTCAGCTCACACCTGGAAGGCAAGAAGCCTCCAGGTTTCTATTGACTGAGGAGTCTGACTCAGCTGAGATAAACCAGTTCTGGGCCTCCACTGAATCCCTGAAAGAGACTGTGGAGTGCCTGGCCAGCTCACACTTGTTTATTATGCTCAGTCTAATGTTATTTCGATCCAGCTAAATCTGATTACAGCCTCAGCTCAATCATTTAGAGGCAAAAACCCATCATGTGCCAGTAGAACAAGATGCCATAGAACAGAATGTTTTCATGGAAGGAGAAAAAAAAATAATAAACCCAGCAATTTTCTCCTTCCCCTCACTCCTACCCCCCCCCCAACTAAATATTTAAAACAAAGAAGGAAAACAGTGACTCAGTTCTGTAAATGACAACATCTGTGCATGAGAAAGGTCCAGAAGACACTAGTAGTGGGTTACAGCTGAAATAGCAGCCTGGGAGTGGGGGGGAAGGGTCATCTCATTAATGTCCCTCCAGGTCATGTGCAAGGCTTCCATCCAATATTCTCAGAGCTTCAAAAAAAAAAAAAAAAACCCAAGAAATTGTGTATTTGAAACCAAAAGACCTCAGGAGTCAACTAGTGCCCTCGTTTTATAGGTCAGAAAACTGAGGTACAAAAAGTGAGGTCCCAAAGGGAATAAGTGGCAAGGCCAGGATTTGAACCGAGGTCTCTCCCTTCAGATCCAGAGCTTTTTATCCTTCCTCTCACTTTTCTAGCAGCTTTCCAAGTGGTGAAGCCCAGAACTGGGCTGCCTCCCACCTTGCCCCTTGGCTCTCCAACCAACAAGGGACCACCATCCATGCACTTCTTCCATTGTACTATCTTGAGGCCAGTCTCAGTCAGGATCCACAGTCTAGCAACTGGAAAAGATTTTCCATGGGATACCTGCAAAAACAATGCCAAAAATCCTCCTGGACCAGTAGGTGTCACGGAACAATGAAGGGTGGGTTGGATCTGGGCCAGCTTCCTCTTAGAAAGAATCTGGAAGATTTCAGGTTCTACTGCTGAGTTGTCAACCAAACCAAGCAGGAAATAAACTCAATTGTGAGGGAGAGGAGAAAGGGGAAGCTTGATGAGATTAGATGAACAGGAATAAAGACAGGATAGAGCCCTAGAGGCAGGGAATGAAACATGGCGGTAGGGAATGAAACATGGCGGCAGGGAATGTACACGGCTCTAATGAAAGAAAATTCTCAGCTGGGTCCCTTCTCTTCTGCCCTGCTGCTTCACTCCTTAATTCTTTTCCATTCTCCTCCTCCTCCACCAGATAATCTATGAAAGAGGCATGGGACAGGCTTGCAACTTGATAAACTTTCTGATAATAATGGAGCTTCCATGCAACAAGAGGGTAGAAAAACCAATTCTTGACTCTACCCTCATCACCCTTTCCTTCTCAAAAAAAACTCAGTAGTAGAAAGTGAGCTATAGCATATTGGACACTCTCTTTTCACATGTGGAACTCACAGAAAAGTACAAAATTGAGGCTCTTCTGTAGGTTCTCATTCACTTTGAACCATGACTCATGAGCCCCCACCCCATTTGGACCAGGGGTAGGAGGAAGAAAAAGAATGCAATCCATTATCTCTTTATAACAACTTCGGTAGGGGAGCAAACCCTGAAGTTGAGATGGACGGGTTATATGAGTAGCCAGGATTACATATTAACCAAGAATTCTAGGGAGGCAGGGGTGAGGCATGGATGCCCCCAACTCAACGTCCTTGGCCGTTTGGCTTTCCTCCTGGGCAGCCTGGGGATGACTTCTCTCTTGCAAGCAGATTTTAATTCTTTCTAGTAGTCAAAAGCCTACTGGGTCTTCTGAGTTCTAAGCCTCAGAATGTTTTTCCCCTTCTAAATATATATTAAGCACACTCTCATGTTCAAAATTGGGAACTGAGAAGGGAAAGGTCAAACTCAGCCTCCAAAACCTGACAGGCAACTTTCAGGAGGGATCTTTGGAAGTTAGGGAGTGGACAAGGTCAAATAGGGCATTCTTAGCTTCTCAAGGGGTGGGTGCCACAGGGCACAGGAGACACAGTGCAGATCAGGAGGAATTAAAAGGGCAAACTTGATTGGTGGGAGCTGGTTTTACTCAACTGGTGGTTTTTTCCTTCTTTCTTTTTCATTCTGTTTAGGAGGGGTGGCTTTCTGGGAAAGGGAAAGGGAAAGGAAACATTGGGGAAGACAATTTGTGAACCAATGCAGAACCAAGAAGGGATGGAGGATAGGGACCAGACTTGTAAATTCCTTGGTATCTGAATTCCTAGGCAAGGAAGTCTTTCAAGGCACATTGACACTCCTACCATTTACACATTTGTGTGTGTGTGTGTGTGTGTGTGTGTGTGTGTATGCGCAGACACTGAAGGGTTAACTTGTCCAGGATCATACAGATAGAATAGGAGAGGTGATATTTTCTGTCCCCCTCCTATTTTCCTATCATTAAAAAAAAGGCCTCCATTAAAAATGTAAATAAAAATAAAAATTGAAAAAAATAAAAATTTTAAAAAATTAGGGGGGAGACTCAAGGAAAGCAATGGAGAAATCTTCTTGAGAAGCCCTAGTGAAGACCACAAAGAGGGGGTTCTCGACACAATGGCGAAGCCCCCGTTTGCCATCCAGGTGTTCAAAGAAACACCTATATGAGTACTTGATTCTGGAGGGCCGCTTCCAGATTGGAAATGCCAAATAAAGAAAGGTTTGCAAGATCCCAGCCCCCAATAAAATCCAGGGGAATGGCACCCCCTTGTAGCCAATGTATCTTTGTCCAATTGGACGATCTGTTTGGATGGAGAGGATGCTTCAGAACGCCTTGGATTTGATCCAGCTTTTTCTTGTGAATTTTGCAAAATCCATGGGGAAAACTTGCTCAGTGAGCTTCCTAGACGACCTGAAAGTGAGGGTAAATTGTAGGGGATTGGGGAGGAGCATCCACCAAATTTAAGGCGCCTCCTAGCAATAAGTGTGCAAGACATCCTAAGACAACCTGACAACCTCTGTAGCAGACAGAGCATTAGAATTGGAGTAGGGTCTTATTATTAGCACTTATTAGCTCAATGACATGTAATCTTCTAAGACACAGTTTCCTTCCCTATGAAATGGATATAATCTCCCTAAGTTGTTGTGAAACTCAAATGAGATCAGGGAGAAAATTTGATTTGCAAATAAAGTCAAAAGATGAGGAGTTGTTGTTATTATTATTATTTTTTCTCTTGTTCTTACCTGATATGTGGGAGAGAATATTTTAGGGATTTGTCAGTCTCTCCTGAAATGCCTTCCTCACGACCCCTCCCCACCTTAAAAGTTAGTGGCTGATCCCATGTCAGTTGACTCAAGTCCATTCCTAAAAGGGACAAAGTGAGGGTGGGCATAGGATAGGGGAGAAAACAGGGAGGCTCTCCCACCTTGGGTACTCCAAAGCTCAATCCCCCCCCCACAAAAAATGTAAGTTCCTGATGCCAGTCTTCAAAGAGCCAAAGAAGACATGTTCATCTCAATATTCAGAGAGACTTGGGAGAGTAGAAAGCCTCCAGAAGCTTTTGGCCTTTATGACTTCAAGAATAACCTTTTTTCCCTCTTATTTCATGGGCAATCTCTTCCTATATTGGGTACTTTTTTTTTTTTTTTTTTTTTTGCCTTCTTCACCCTGAATTCTCTGAACCAGCTTCCATTCTCTGACCTATTTTATTTTTGGTAAAGCAATTGGGGTTAAGTGACTTGTCCAAGGTCACACAGCTAGAAAGTATTATATGTCTGAGGCTGCAAATGAACTCAGGTCCCCCTGACTTCAGGGCCAGTCTAGCTGCCCCAATTCCCTGATTTCTGGTGACACACATCTCCCTTTCTTCCAAGCCAACAGCCTTTTCCTCCATTCTGTTCTTTTGGATACTCACAGTCCCTATTGGCAGATGGCTACCATTCGGGACAGAGGGAGGAGGATGGTCCATCACTTCCCACCTCCAGCCCAATCAGAACCCCCTATCTGTGGAAGATCCCATGTTCTCTAGCTGGAATGGCCCTTTCATCTCAGGTGCTCCTTTCCATAAAGAGGGCGCAGAGTGTTGAGCCAAAGCTTTCTCAGGGGGCAGGTTGTCAGGAGTCCACTTCAGCTCTTCAGAGGTACATCTTCATGACCTCTGAGGTCATAGGGCAATAGCGGGAATAGAGACGGGCCAGCAGTACCTTAGAAGTGACCTCAAAGCTGACGCTCTGGCTCTTCTTGTTCCATACATGGACCGCATAGGTCTTATTCAGCAGCGTGTGGAATTCCTGTGAGCTGATGTCTTCGAAATACCTCTTCCAGTTTTGCCACGTGATGGGGTAGAAGGCTTCCTGGGGCAGGGCATGGACCCCTCTGCAGCTCCGGCGATCCTGAAGGCTCTGACTCCCGCACCACTTTTTGAAGACGCGGGTCAAGAGCTGGGGGCCCTGGTGGCCCCAGATCCACCCGTTATAATGATCCACAAAGTCCTGCATGCAGAGGTAGATGAACTCGTGTTTGGGCTCAAAGGCCAGGAAGGCCCCATTGAGCACGTACTTGGACTGGATGCCCAGGACGTTGGTGAAGTTCTTCAGATTTTTCAGCACGATGAAGTCCGTATCCAAATAAATCCCCCCAAACTTCCACATGATGGCTATTCTGGCAGCATCTGAAACGGTGGGGACCAGGTACGGATGCCATCTTTGGTTGAGAGAGGCATACCAGCTGGCTAAAGGGGTGCCCTCAAAAAGGTTGGCCAGGTCCAGTGGCTGGAATTCCACATTGGAGAAGCAGCTCAGCAGAGAGATGCCCAAGTGCTTGGGGAGGGAAGAGTTCCTGCCAAGCAGGCCCTTCATGAGGACGACAATCCTGGTACCAGGGTGAGTCCTGGAGGCCGACTCCACCGAACACATGAAAAGGAAGTTGGGGTTGGTCCGATCGGAAGTTTCCACAAAGAAGATGTCCCCCGGTGGGGCAGGGGGCTCACCCAGGATCGGAGAAGGCGCTGAAGAAAGGACGAGGGGGCACTTAACCTCGAGAGGCAAGCTGCGTAGCTGGCCCTTGTATTTCGATTCTGCCATCCAGTAGATCATGATAGAGACGAGAAACATGAGCTTGAAAATAATGGCTAACAGCGTGCACGCTCTCTGGTTGGTGGACCCTCGGAGGAACTTCAACACACACATGGGCTGCTTGAACATGGTCTCCAACCATAGAGAAGGACTTCTGAGAAGAACGGGGGATCTGCAAAAAAAGTCACACAGTGAGGAAAGGCTCCCCGAAAGTCCACGACAAGAGACATTCATTTACGACATATAAAATTATAGTTGGGCTCTGTTAGGTACACCATCCCCTGTGACTACTAATGACAGTGGGCCTTTCGGTACCATTCTAAGGATTTCGATGTATTTAACATGTGTAAAGGGGAAGGGATTCATTGCTTCTTCCCTCCCACTGCCCAGTCCAGCAAATGATATTTCAAGTCTTCTGAGGAAGGTGAGAGAAACCATGAAAGATTCATTCCCTCTCCTCTCTGTACAGTCAGGCTTGATTGAATTAGAGCAAAGCTGGCCATTGGTTGTTGGAATACTGACCATACCCATGGTGTGGCCTTTAAAAATCAAGGTATGTAGCAGCTTGGTGGTACAGAGGGTAGAACACCCTCCCTGAAGTCAGGAGGACCCGAGTTCAAATCTTCCTAGCTGTATGATCCTGGGCAAGTCACTTAACCCCAATTGCCTCAGAAAAAAAAAAAAAAATCAAGAAATACTCTAGGGAATAAGATAAGTTACCTCTGAGAAGTGACAAGTTGTACAAGGTCAAATTAATGGTAAAATGATGGGTTTTGATTATTGATTGACCAAAAACATATTCTTCATAAGCCCCCATTGAGGAAGGTGTAAAAACATCTTGTTGAACGATCAGATGCAGATCTGGTTCTCTGGGCGCCATATTTTGGCAGGGCTCCGGGGTGGAGGTGGGGGGAGGGTAATGAAAGTGAGGAGAAAATTGGACATGGGAAGAAGAGGAAGCATAACTGAGCAGTTCAGCTTAGAGAAGGCGGTTGGGAGGAGTGCACATGCTATGGCCACCACCTTCAAGTATCTCAGTGGTCGTTGTAGGCAAGAGGGATTTGGGTTGTTCCATTTGGCCTCAAGGAGCAAAAATTAGGGAGAGCAGGGAGAAGTGACACGGAGATCCACTCCACAGCAGGGAAAAGTGTCTCCCCATCAGGGAGAACGTGAGAATGGGCAGTTCTGGGAGGGAGGAAGTTCCCATCGCTCAAGGTCTTCCAGTGAAGAAGAATGGATCTTCAGTGTGAGGAACACCCAAGGTGGGTTCCTGCCCAGCTGCGGCTCAAGCTTGGATGCCCTTCCAGCCCTGGGAGCTTTTGCCTGCACTTGTTGTTTCATGTAAGAGATGCAATTCGAGAACACAGTGAAGGAACTGGGGAAGAGTAGCGTCCAGGGGGATGTGATTGTTGGCTTGACTTGTTTATGGATTAGATTACTCTTTCTTCCCAAGTCCTCGAGGTCCGGGGATCAGACAAAAGTCAGAATGATCAGCGATGGCCTGGAATACAGCGGATAACCTGGGCGTCTCCAGTGTCCGACCGAGCTCCGTGCCCCCCATGGCACCTGCGTCAGCCATTTTCGTGGCCATTGAAACATTCTCCTTCACCCATTCTGCCAGGGGAATTCTCCACCTACTTGGAGCAGACATCCTATTAATTTACCCGTGGCCTGTTGGTTACCTTCAGCCCGGTTTAGCCCATCTGCCAAGACGATTTTATTGGGGTGTGTTGCCCGTGTGTGCTACTTCTTGGAGCCTCAGGTGAGACATGGGTGAGGTGAATAGCCCTCTCACCAGCACACCTCCTGAATACTGTGTGTGCACGCTCATGTATGTATAACAAAGGTCCTCTTCAGTGTATCATGGACTTAAGAGATGGAAGCACCCTTAGAGAGCATGGCGACCAAAACTCATTCTACTCATCAGAAAACCAAGGCCCAGGGACAGGTAATGATTTGGTCAAAGTCACCTGGCTAGGGGGCAGCTGGATGGTGCAATGGCTGGAGCACCGGCTGATTTCTCAGGAGGACCAAAGTCACCTGGCTGGGGGGCAGCTGGATGGTGCAATGGCTGGAGCACTGGCTGATGTCTCGGAAGGACCAAAGTTGTCTGGCTGTGGGGCAGCTAATGGTGCAATGGCTAGAGCACTGGCTCATGTCTCAGGAGGACCAAAGTCATCTGGCTGGTAAGTGGCTGAGTGAATTTGTTCATTAATGTTCAACTCCTACAAATTGACAGTGGCGAGACAACGGCTCCAGATGGCCAGAGATGATGGAAATATCGATTCCACCAAAATGACGGGGAAGAGGATCAACGCTTCAGACAAAGACTGTTTCTAACAAAGTCAGGAGCTCCCTTGGAAGGGGTCAGCCAGGGAAGCGGCAGCTACACAGTGCCAGGCACAGAGCACCACGGCCCTAAAGCCAGATCTGGCCGCAGACACTCACTAGCTGGGCAAGCCACTTCACCTTGTCTGCCTCAGTTTCCTCATCTGTAAAATGAGCCGCAGAAGGAAATAGCCAACTACTGCAGTAACTCTGCCAAGAAAATTCCAAATGGAGCCACAGAGAATGACTGAAAGCACTCGACAAGAGTAAGGAAAAAACTACAGACCAGCCCCTGATGGTCCTAATACATCCTGGCAAGGCCAGGAAAGTCTTTACTGCCTGTCAGCCAAGGGAGCCCAAGATATCTGTGGCCAGGATTGCTCAACGCCAGACGTTTCCCAAGAAATCTCCCGAGTTTCCCAGTCCTCCTCTAATTTGAGAATATTTCTAGGGGATTGTCTGAGTATTCCTAAGAGCTCTGTCATCCTCTGTCTCCTGGGGAGTTCAGCAGGGCAGATTCCCTCACTTTGTTTATCTCACTTAGGATCAGAGCTTCTGGAGCCAGAAAGGGCCTTGGAGGCCGTGGAATTCAGCCCCATCTCCCCCTTCTCCAAAACACATTTTACAGAGCAGGAAAATGAGACCTCGAGCCCTCCCCAGAAGTCCCTTGCCCAAGATCACCCAGGTTTCTAGGTCCATGGAGCTATAGAAACTTTGACATTTTAGTCTAAACTTCTTTTTACACATGAGGAAACTGAAATTCAGGTCACCTGGGCAGCAGAGGTCCTTCTTCCTTATTATAACCCTGGGACATCCACATTGCAAGGATCATTGCCCCTATTTTGCAAATCAGGAAACTGAGGTAAGTCAGGTGACTTGATGCATCCAGTAAAGGGTCTCTCGCGAATCCAAACTCAAGAGCCGTTCCATTCTGTCTCATTGCTGCTCTCCAGGGAAGACTGGAACAATTCCGGGGATGGGGGAAGGACCCCTACAAGAAGAGCCATTGGCTGAGGTCTGAATTTGAGCAGGGCCCTGAAGAGCAGCATCTCCCTCCCCATGTGGCCAGAGATGGGATGTTTGATGTCTGAAATCTCAAGGGCGGGGGGAGAAAAGCTAGTTTCTCATCTTCCATCTGGGTTGAAAAACAAGAGCCTTCCAGTAAATAGATGGAAGATTGATTTTGGTTGGGATGAGAAGAGGGGAGGGGAAAGAGAAATCTGCCGGCTTCCAGTGGCTTCCTTGGAGTTGGGAGGAAGGCTCTCTCTGGGCACTGGGAGAGTCCAGGGACGTCTAAATAGTCCCTACCCAGAAATCTGCCCCCAAACAATCCAGACATGCTTTCAGTGAGAGAACTCCAGTGCTGGGAACTCACTATGTTCTGGGGCAACGCCTGGGGCCTGAAATGACTCTGAGTCAATTAATTTTTTCACTTTATTAATATTTTTTAATTTCAAATTTGAGTTACAAATTCTCTCCCTCCCTCTGGCCCTGTCACACCCATTGAGAAGGCAAGCAATGATACTGATGATACATGGACACCCATTTAAAATATATTGCCTGATACTTGTAGAAATATATACAGAGGAGTTGCACACTTTTAACATATATTGGATCACTTGTCAAGTGGAGGAAGGGGTGGGAAAAATTGGAACACAGGGTTTTGTGGGGGTCAAAAATTATCCATGTATATATTTTGAAAATAAAAAGTTTTTGATGCTGAGTGAAATGAGCAGGACCAGGAGATCATTATATACTTCAACAACAATACTAAATGATGACCAGTTCTGATGGACCTGGCCATCCTCAGCAACGAGATCAACCAAATCATTTCCAATGGAGCAGTAATGAACTGAACCAGCTACGCCCAGAGAAAGAACTCTGGGAGATGACTAAAAACCATTACATTGAACTCCCAATCCCTATATTTATGCACACCTGCATTTTTGATTTCTTCACAAGCTCATTGTACAATATTTCAGAGTCTGATTCTTTTTGTACAGCAAAATAACGGTTTGATCATGTATACTTATTGTGTATCTAATTTATATTTTAATATATTTAACATCTACTGGTCATCCTGCCATCTGGGGGAGGGGGTGGGGGGGTAAGAGATGAAAAATTGGAACAAGAGGTTTGGCAATTGTTAATGCTGTAAAGTTACCCATGCATATATCCTGTAAATAAAAGGCTATTAAATAAAAAAAAAAAAAGAAAATAAAAAATTTTAATTAAAATAAATAAATAAATAAAAGAGATTGCTCTATTAATCATGGAAAAAAAAGAAGGAGGGAGGGAGGAAGGAAAGGAAAGAGAGAGAGAGAGGAGGGAAAGGAGAGAAGGGGGAAGGGGCAAGGAAGGGGGGAAAAGAAAGGAGGAAAAGAAGGGGGAAAGGAAGGGGGAGAAAAGAAGGGGGAAAAAAGGGGGAGAAAAGAAGAGGGAAATTACTGTTAAGAATTTTAATTTTTTTAAACTCTGTGGAAAGGCCAATACTGGGGTCATAGTGGCAAAATGTATAGCAATCACCTCAAACTTATTCATGATCTGAAGATCATTGAGTCATTGAGCTTTGAGGAGTACTAGAGAGCTCAGCAAAGGTGACAATCTCAGGGAATGCATTCAAACTCTCTCTCCCCATTCTTATTCATAGGGACTTCCAGAGAAGGCTGTGGAAAAGGGGCCAGACCTAGAATCAGAAGGGTCTCCAGACCCTTAGTTAGGCCTTCCTAAGTCCCAGCATAGAGTTCTATCCACAGAGCCACCAGCCGTCCCATGAAGGAGTTTCCATAAGGAAACTCCCTCCTTACCTCCCCAGAAGTGATAAATTCAGGGGCCAAATTGAACAAAATTATGCTTGGGTGGGGCTAATAAAAATATTTGATTTCCTGGATTCTGATTAATTGCTGTGAGAATTTTAATTTTCTTTTTTCCAGTCTGGGAGGTAAAGAAGGTATGAGAGAAATAACCATAAGGGAACATGTCATCCTTCAAAGCTCGACTCTGGAAAAGCTCTCCCAATTCCTGGAACTCTAAGTGTTCTCTTTCTCTTCATATTTTCTCACCTCATTTTTTCCAATAATGAGGCAATCAATAAACATCTATTAAGCACCTACTGTATGCCAAACAATGTATTTTCTATACCTTTCCTCTAATCATCTTTTTCTGTTTTATGCTTATTTATAAAAATGTCACCAGTTCCTAAAAGAGTGCATTTTAGGAAAAGAACATTCCTGAATTTTCTCACTGAGTCCATATTTGTGGAAAAACATGCCCCAAGTTTGTGGGGGAGTTATCTCATTACTATTTTTATTATGTCATTAAAATGAATATTTGTTACCTTGTTCTAACTGTAAAAATTATCTTTGTAAGTGTAAAGTATCTTTTTTATTAAAAAAAAAAAAGCTAACATTCTAGAAAGAATATTCTTTTACCTTGTGCTAATTTGTAAATTATCTTTGTAATCATAAAGTACCTTTTTATTTTAAAAAAAAAAGCTGTCAGATTAGAATAAAAATAATTACAGCAGTGGGGGCTTGTGAGCTCTGGGTGGGAGGGGAAGCTCAGAAGGAACACCTGGTCTTTCTTGCTGTAGCTCTTTAAGAAAGGGCAGTGGATCAAGTGCTGGGCCTGGACTCATTTGTGAGAGTTTGAAACTGGCCAGTTTCTGGCCATTACTTCACCCTGTTTGCCTCAGTTTCCTTATCTGTAAAATGAATTAGAAGAGATTTTGAAATGGCAAACCACGCCAATGTCTTTGCCAAGAAAACAACAACATCATCTTTAAGGAAGTGTTATGTGCTAGAGCCAGGAAGAAATGTTTCTGTGAAGGAGAAGAGCATGGGCCTGTTAGCCCTTTGCCATATTTGGTGAAGGGAGCAAAATGCATTTAAATAGAGCGGCTGACTCAAAGTTGGCCCGGAACCAGTGCCTGAGTGGCGTCCACACCAGAGTCCATTATACTGATTTCATGCCAAACCAAGCATTTTCCTGAGTTACTCCCCAAAATTATCGTCCACTTAGTCTCAGATCTGGAAAAGTTGAGAAATCAAATGCCTCATTTTCCAGGTAAGGAAACCAAGTCAGGGTCAAAGTCCTGTGCTTTTTCTGAAACCTTAAAATTTTTTTTTGGGGGGGAGGTGGGGCACTTATGGCATCTGTGGGGAGGGGGGGAACTTAGAGTCTCAAAGATCCATGCCATGCTTTCCTTGGGCAGGTGTGCTACCCCCCCAGGGCAGAGGACAGAGCCCCCCTTTCTCACAGGGTAGCCCACTGTGCTCAGCCCCCCACAGCAGGCCTGAAGGGACAAGGCCGGGGTCTTTCTCACCAGCTGGTGACCCTGGGACAGCTCCTTGGGCCCAACAACAGTCACCTCTCACCAACAACCCCCAAGTCTAGTCTCCCCTTATAAATCCCGACTGGTCCCTTCTCCTGATTCCTGCTTGAGGGCCATTCCCAGGACCCTCCCTCTCCATCTCCCCTTGCAGAGTTCCTATTCCTTTCTCTTGGAGCAGAAACCATTTGCTTCTACTCCTGCATAGGACTTCTAGTCCTACGACTTCCTGAAGGCCCCAAGTAGCCCTCCACATAGGGCTCTGGACTGAATGCAGACCCCCTCCAGCTTCCTAACCCAGGCTCCTCCTAGGGTGCAACGAGACCCAGCCTGCTCCCCATCACCCTGGCCCTCTCCTTCCTAGATCCTGGACTCCAGGAGGAGCCAGTTTTGGCTAACAGCTCTTTGGCTGAGTCCCCAAGGATCAACTCTTCTCTCTCCCCATCACAAGGGGCTGAGAAATCAGAGGCCTCAGCTCCTCATTTTAGAGTTATCTCCACCCCCTCCCTCCCAAAACACACACTCATTTTGCTCTACTTCAGCTGTAAAATGGGAATAATAAAAGGCCCTTTGCAAGCTCTTAACCCTCCTGGAAGCATAGTAAAGACGGGGTTGGCTGTGAGGGGATGATTGGTGTGTGTGCCCAAATGGGGTCCTACAGATAGAAAGAAAAAAAGGGCAAAATAAAAAGCTGCCGCCGGCCCTTAAGGAGTTTAGATTTTACTGGGAAGGAGTGTATATGCAAAGCAACAGCAAGTAATTTCAAGAGTGCTAATAATTAGGCAACTGGGGATCCTGGAACAATGAAAGCCCCATTTTTGGACTCTGAACTCCAGATGTCAAGTGGACAGGGCATTTTCTCCTCTGCACTGCCTGTTCCATAATGCTTGGCAAGTTCTGCCCCCTCCCTGGGCCTCAGTTTCCCCAACTGTAACACAAGGGAGATTGGGCTGCCCGATCCAAGGTGCTCCCTAATTCTAACCCATCTACGAGGCAGATCCAACCCGGTCACCCTTGAGCCAAAATCAGAAACACTCCTCCACGGGCAGGAGCTAATGATCAGTTAGAGAAAATAAAACCCCATCTGGTTCCTTTATTTTCTCTGTCATGAGAACATGGGCAACAGCGGAATTCCCCACTGCCACTTCCAATTTTGAGAGCACTGAATGATTAAATGCTGTTTGGGGAGGGAAGCTCATGAGTCCTGTCTTATGAGAGCAGGGAGCCAACCTCCTGTGTGTCGGGGAGCTCTGGGGTTGGTGGGTGAGCGTAGGGCAACCCAACCCAGAAGCATGGTCTTAAGTGTGCCCCCCACTTGATAAAGAAGTACAAAGGAAGCCAGTTAACCTGAAAGAGTTTAAAAAAACAACCGAGTTCAGAGACTGTGGGTTCAGAACCCCAGAATGAGCAGACCCAGATGGATCGACTTCTTGGTCTACCCCTGGCCTTCTCCTCTGGGTGGAAGACCTCACCCCTTATATACCTCAGTGAAAGAAACTGCCATCACTGCTCTGTCCAGCTCCACGTTCCCTTTCTCCTCCCAGATTCCCCTTGAGATCGCCCACTCCCCTCTCCCTTCCAGGCCCAGGCCCATCCCTCTCCTTCTGGGCTGCCTTCAGCCATATCAGGATCACCCACTCTCCCAGGCTCTCTGGCTGTTGGAGAACACGTCCGGATACAGTCTTTTCTCTACCTGTCAAGCTGCTCCTTTGCTGGCTGAGCCCTGTCCTAGGTGTGGATACATGAATTATATATGCTCCAGCCTCCAAGACCTCTCCACTCTGAGCATCTGGTTCTAGTGCCCAGCTCCACGCCCCTCCTTCCTGCCCCTACTCCCCTCCCCTCATCCTCTCCCACCTGAACTCCATCTTCCTCTTCGGCCTCCCTGCTCTGGCTCCCTCCATCCTCCTCCAACCTCTCCTAGGTGATCTGCCAGAACTGCTGAATGGCCGAGTCACTGATCATCTGTAGGGTGAGGAGCCATCTGGAGCATTACTGTGGGCTGCCTGGGTAAGTCAAGGACCCAGACATTTGGACCACCGCATGAGACAAGGGAAGGGAGGCCGGAGCCCCTGTGCATGACGGGGCAGAGGGGGATAACAAGAAATGCATGCATTAAAGAGAAGCGGAAATCCTAAGGGCCCGGTTACCCTTGAGACCCAGGACAGAGAAAGAGAGTGAATCAGAGGCTTCTAAACCAACCAGTATCCTGGAGAGATCTCACACTCAGCATGGTGAACCGTAATTTCTCCTCTTCCAGTCTTCCTTCCTCGGGTGGAAAGTACCACCATCCTTTCAGCCTCCTCACTCCTCCCTGCCAAATCCCGACATCTCTGCTCCCTCCATTCCCATAAGCCCTGATCACCTCTCACAGTAACAGCCTCCCCCTGGCCTCAGCCCAGGCCCTCCCACACACAGAGGCCAAAGTAATTTCCCTTAATCATTCACATCCCAGGATGTCATTAGCCAATCAACCCTGCATCTCGCACTGCTTTGGGGATAAACTAGAAGCTTCTCCATGTTAAAAGGCCCTGCACAGGCTGGTCCCTGTTCCCCGTCCACCCGCCCTGGACACTCTACTGCCATTTGGCCAAACTGCCCTCTTGGAGGATACTCTGCCTAAGCCTGGGACATACCCTCCTCTACCCGCCTCCCAGAGCCTCGAGCTCCCCCAGACCCTCCCGGAAGCTCTCCTGATGTCCCCTAGTTACCAACACCTTCCCTCAGAATGACCTTTTGTCTACCTTCTATTTATTTCTCTGTGTATTTGTTGTTTGATAATGTAAACTTCTTGAAGTTTTTTTTTTTAATATTTTTTTTTATTTTATGGAATGGTTCTCTTGGGAGAAGGGGGATGAGAATGGACTAGAGGATACTATGGTAATGTAAAAAAAAAAAAAAGAAAGAAAGAAACAAGCAGTAATTAAGTGTCAAAGTAGAGAGATCGATAAGCCTAGAATCAGGAATCTGAGTTCAATTTGGCCTCAGACATTTACTAGCTGTGTGACTCTAAGAAAGTCAGTTTGCCTCTATTTGTATGGTCCTGAAGCCATACGTGAAGATTTTGGGATCATGAAGAATTGGATACCACTGAACAGTAACATAAAACTCAAAAGAAGATATCACTACAACTCATTTCTAAAAAGATGGAAGGAAGGAAGGGAGGGATAGCAGTAAAGGAGATGGGTCATCAAGACTATATTTTATGACAGGAAAAGATAATGATAAATGGTGGAGGGGATGTAGAAAAACTGACACTGATACATTGTTGGTGGAGTTGTGAAATGATCCAACCATTCTGGAGAGCAGTTTGGAACTATGCTCAAAGGGCTAACAAACTGGGCACATCCTTTGATTCAGCAGTGTTTCTACTGGGCCTGGATCCCAAGGAGATCATAAAAATAATCATAATCATACTCATAAGAAAGAGAAAAGGACCCACATTGCAACAATATTTGTAGCAGCCCTTTTTGTGGTGGCAAGGAACTGGAAACTGAGTGGCTGCCCATTAATTGGGGAATGGCTGAGTAAGTTATGGTGTATGAATGTAATGGGATATTACTGTTCTGTAAGAAATGACCAACAGGATAATTTCAGAAAGGCCTGGAGAGACTTACACGAACTGATGCTGAGTGAAATGAGCAGGACCAGGAGATCATTATATACTTCAACAACAATATTATATGATGATCCATTCTGATGGATGTGGCTCTTTCCAATAACGAGATGATTCATGCCAGTTCCCATATACTTATGAGGGAGAGAGCCGTCTATCCCCCGAGAGGACTGTGGGAACTGAATGTGGATCACAACATAACATTCTCACTCTTTTTGTTGCTGTTCACTTGCATTTTATTTTTTTCTCATTTTTTCCCTTTTTGATCTAAATTTTCTTGTGCAGCACGATAATTGTGGAAATATGTATAGAGGAATTGTACATGGTTAACATATATTGGATCACGTGGCAACTGGGGGAAGAGGGAAGAAGGGAGGAAAAATTAGAACACAGGGTTTTATAGAGGTGAATATCAAAAATTATCCACATATATATTTTGCAAATAAAAAGCTATATTTTTTAAAAGGGAAAAAAGTATACTTTAAAAACTGCTCCTACCCTTTGATGCAGCAATACTACTACTAGGTCTGTATCGCAAGGAGATCACAAAAAAGGGAGAAGGAGCCATTTGCAATGGCAAAGAATTGGAAATCAAGGGGATTCCTAGCAACTGGGAATGGCTAAATAAGTTGTGGCACATGAATACAATGGAATATTATTGTTCTATAAGAAGTGATGAGCAGGATGATTTCAAAAAAGCCAGGAAAGACCTACATGAACACATGCTGAGTGAATTGAGGAGAAAGGGGAAAACGATGTGCACAACAACAGCCACAAGATTATGTGATGCTCAATTATGATGGATTTAGCTCTTCTCGGCAATACAACGATTTAAGACAATTCCAAAAGACTCATCCATTCCCGTCAAGAGAAAGAACTACAGAGTCTGAATGCAGATGGAAGCAGACTATTCTCACTTTCATACATACTCTCTCACTTTTTTTTCTTTCTTATGGTTTTTCCCTTTTCTTCTGATTCTTCTTTCACAACATGACTAGTGTGGGAAAAGGTTTACCATGAATGTACAAAGATAAGCTATATCAGATTGTTGTCTTGGAGAGGAAAGGAGGGAGGAAAAAAATAGAAATCAAAGTCTTATAAAAGTAAATATTGAAAGTTATATCTATGTCATTGGAGAAAATAAAATACAATTAAGTGGGGAAAATCTAAGCAAAACAAAGAAATGGGATTTTTTTAAAGTGTATTTTATAGATTTGAATTTCTATTGAGAGACAGCATAGCCTAATGGGCAGAGCGCTGCACTTACACTCCTCCTGGTGGAAGGAGGGGCTTTTTCAGTCTGGCCTTGTATTCCTGGTGTCCAGCCCCATGCATGGCACACAGTAGGTGTTTAATAATTGCTTGTGGGATTGGAGTGGAGAAGTTCCCAAGCTACAGGGACATTAAGGTCCCCAGCTCAAAGCCTTGTCTTTCCAAACCATTGAGCACCAGGGAAGGTTTCCTGAGACTCCCTGTCACAGTTTGTTCTTCTAGACCAGTTTCTAGCATATTAAAGCCAAACCCTGGCCCAGAGATCACAGGAACTGAGTGGGAGCCCCAGAGATTGGGAGATGAGAACCTTGCCTGAGGCCCCAGGGATTCATTAAAGGTCCAATATCCCAGTGCTGGGAGAGAGCAAGGAAGGGGAGTGCCTCCATTTTTCCTGCTGGACAGCCCAGAGCCAGTGAATTCCTCTCTCTCAAAGCCCCTGACAACTCTTAATGCCTGAAATGGATCTCAGTTGCCTATAAACTCAAACTAGCTAAGTAGCTCTGCTGACCACATGGGGAAATGAATGACTCCTACCATTCACTCCCTTCCTCCCCAAGGAGATTAGAGAGCTACCTTTGCAAAGGGAAGTTCCACATCAGAAGCACTCTACACTGGAATAAAAAAATGAATAACAACTGACGTCTAGAGTATTTCTAAGGTTTACACACCCATTCCCCCAAAGTGGGGGAAAGAAGGAAGTATGTGTTGGTGCCTACTATGTGGCAGGTACTGTACAATTACTGTCTCCCAACAGCCCGGGAAGGAGGTGCTATTGTTATCTTTATTTTACAAGTGAGGAAACTGAGGCAGAGATGAAGCGATTTCGCCATAGTCATCCAGCTAGTAATAGTCTGAGGTTGAATCTAAGATTCCAAGCCCAACTCTTTCTCCCCTGTACCATGTAATGAGAGGGAAAGTGGAAGATGACCGAGAAGACTCTATAATAACTTTTTATTATTATTTTCTGGTTTTTGCTTTCCTTGAGTTTGCCAAAAGATTCCACTCCACAGCCCAAGGTTCATCCCTCAGAACTAAAAATGACCAAAAAGAGAGAAGAGAGCATTTCAGGAAAGTGACACAGTATCAAGTCTGCATATGGGGGTGAGGAGATGGGGAAGGAGGTAGGTCCTAGGGCCACAACCTGTTTTTTTGTTTTGTTTTGTTTTCATTTCAGAAAAATTAACTTTCCCAGAAAGACTTTGGAGATAGGACATTGCCAAGAATAATTTCACTCTCAGATTGGCTGGTCCTTGGCCTCTATCCAACCCTGGCCATCACACATGATGCTTTCAGTGCCAGGAAAGATTAAATAAAATCATCAAACTTTCCCCACAATTCCATTCCCAGATACCTCTCGACCAAAAGCAACCCTTAATAGCTTTGAGACTTTAGTTGAAAGAAAGAAAGGAAGGGAGGGAGGGGGAAAGGAAGAAGGAAGGAGATAGGAAGGAAGGAAGGGGGAAGGGTTCAGGAAGGAAGGAAGAAGGGAGGAAGGAGGAAGGAGGAAGGGAGGAAGGAAGGAAGGAAGGAAGGAAGTTAGGAAGGAAGGAAGGAAGGAAGGAAGGAAGGAAGGAAGGAAGGAAGGAAGGAAGGAAGGAAGGAAGGAAGGAGAAGGAGGAAGGAAGGAAGAAGGAGGAAGGGAGGAAGAAGGAAGGAAGGAAGGAAGGAAGGAAGGAAGGAAGGAAGGAAGAAGAAAGGAAGGAAGGAAGGGGGAAGGGAGGAAGGAAGGAAGAAGGGAGGAAGGTTGTTAAATTTGACTTTAAGTAGAGGCTGGAGAAAAATCCTTGACCAAGTTTTCTAGCTTCAATTAAGACCAAAATTAAAATTAAAATAACAACAACAGCTTTTGATATAATAAAGTTTCCTTATTCTTAACAATGTCCAAATTCCAATGTGTTTCCTCTTTCAAAAGCCACTGGGGAAAACCAGATGGAATCCTTCCAAACCTCCTAGAACACATGAACGCTGGGCACAAGATCCAATGGTCAACCTTCTGGGCTTTTATTTTATTACAAAATAACATAGTTCTATAAGAAATGATCAGCAGGCTAAAGAAAGACCTGGAGAGACTTAACATGAACTGAGACTAAATGAAGTGAGGAGAACCAAGAGGACATTATATATGGCGACAACTAGATTATGTGATGATCAACTGTGGTGGACTTGGCTCTTTTCACCAGTGAGATGTTTCAGGGCAATTCCAATAGACTTGTGATGGAGAGAGCCATCTACATCCAAAGAGAGGATTATGGGGACTGACTGTGAATCACAACATAGTTTTTTCATCTTGTTTTGTTGTCATTTGCTTGCTTTTTGGTTTTTTTTTCCTCTCTTTTGATCTTATTTTTCTTGTGCAGCCTGATAAACAAGGAATTAGTTTTAGAAGAATTGCACATGTTTAACCTATATTGGATTATTTGCTGTCCAGGGGAAGGGGAGAAGTGCAAAGGGGGAGAAAAAAATTTGGAACACAAGAGTTTTCAAGGGTGAATGTTGAAAACTATCTTTACATGTATTTTGAAAAATAAGAAGCTTTATATACATATATATATATATATATATATATATATATATATATATATATATATATACACACACACAGACACACACGCACACGATAGAAATGACATGGTTTAATATTTAGTATGGGCAGGCAGTATGACCTGGTGGACAAAGCCAGATTTCGAGTCAGAATGACTGCATTAAAACTCCGACACATTCACTGTGTATTTTCCATTCCCATAATCACCAAGTCACTGTTTATTACTATATATTTTAGAGGAAATGCCCTCAGACACCTCAAAATTCAAAGTGTCCAAAATGATTCATTATTTATTATTCCCCCACTTCTGGGGAGGAAATAGTCCTGCTTTCAACCCCAAGTTCTCCGCCCTGCTGTCATCTTGATACCTCACTTGAACTCACCCCACAGGTCCAATAAGTAGAAAGTCTACACGAAAATGGTTTTCTTGTTGCTTTTCAGCCAAGAGGCTCCACCTCCCAAGTCAACAACAAAGTACCCTTCCTTCCCCTTCCTCCCTGATTCCTGGTGGATTATGTCCTATGAGAGTAGATACTGTTTCACTTTTATATTTGTAATCCTTCCATGTAGCAATCGAGGCACAAGAAACACAGAAGTCTCTGAATCACAAAATCTGGCAATGGAAGAGACCAAAGCAGTCCAACCCCCAACCAAAAAGAAATCCCTTCTATAAACAAGCGATCATCCAGTCTCTTCCTGGAGACCTCCAGGGAGGGGGAGCCTGTTTCCCTTGACAACAGCTGGTTCCACTTTGGGAAGATTCCTGGCCCCGCTTCCCGGGGCCAAACAGGTCAAGGAGGGACAGATTTAACTTTTCTCAGGCACTTCCCTAGGTCAGAAAGAATTTTTTTGGTATTCTTTCTGAGGGAAGGGGCTAGAATTGGAACCAGTACAATTCAAGTTCAAATCTTATACACTGACTAGCTAAGTGATTCCAAAATACATCAATTCATCCCTTTCTGCCTTAGTTTCCTTATCTGTAAAATGTGGGTGATGATAGCACCTACCTTTCATTATATTAAAAAATTGGGGGGCAGCTAGATGGCACAGTGCTTAGAGCACCAGCCCTGAAATCAGGAGGACCTGAGTTCAGATCTAATCTCAGACCCTTAACACTACCTAGCTGCGTGACCCTAGGCAAGTCACTTAACCCCAAATTGCCTCAGAAAAAAAAAGGCAAGGTACTTTAAAATTTTAAAATTAACTAGAAAACTAAAGAAAAATCAAGCAAAATATTATAATTATTACTGGGTCAGGAATTCCCTCTCGGATTTAAAAAAAAATTCTCAGCAGAAGGAAATTTCTGCTTAAGGTTGATAAAAGTGAAAATATAACTGGTATTTTCTAGTCCTAGTTCACAGAGCTCCTTGAATACCATCTCCCCGATCCTCTGTTACCATTTCCTGCTCCAAGACCTATGGTAGCAGAAGGGACTTTCTAGGAGTTCGTAGACTGAAGAACAAAGTCCCAGAGCCAGCTTACTCTCCTCGCCCACTCGCGCCCACTTGACATTGGGCAAGTGGTGGAGAGAACTGGACTGTGAGTCAGAAGCCTGTATCCTATCTTTTCCTCCTCCTTTTGTTCAAGAGATGTTTGACTTACTGAATCTCTGACAATTATTTGCTTTCTTTTTGGGGAGGAGGGAATGGGGTTAAGTGACTTGTCCAGGATCACTTGCTAATAAAGTGTCAAGTTTCCGAGGCCACATTTGAAGTTCTCCTGAGCTAGTGTTCTCAGCACAGCAGCACTTAGATACCTCTAGTTATTTCCTTATCTGTAAATGCAAGTAGGTTAGAACAGCTTAATGCCTTGTATCTGGAACCCCCAGTAACCCAGGTAGTCGGTTTCCCTCCGATATTGCCTCCATCCAGAAGAAGGAAGCTTATCTCTAAAAAAATATCCCTCGGAAGGATTTGGCCCTTTCCAATCTAACTAAAACTAACTCAGACAAGCATAAAATGGAGGGAGGGAGATTTCGAACTGGGAGGTCCTAGTCATGGGGGGTGGGAGTTTTCTGGAAAGGAAAAGGTTTCCAATTGGAAAAGGAGTGGATGCCCACCAACTGGAGAATGGTGGAATAAATTGTGGCCCATGAAGGTAACAGAATATTATTGTTCTATAAAAATGGTGAACAAGCTGATTATAGAAAGGCCCGGATAGATTTACATGAATTGACACTGAGGGAAACAAGCAGAACGAGGAATGCATTGTATACAGTAACGGCACAATGTGAGACGATCAGCTATTGATTCTTCTGAGCGGTTCAGTGATCCAAAGCAATCCCAGTAGGCTTTGTACAGAAAATGCCATCTGCATCCAGAAAAAGAGCTAAGGAGTCTGAATGTAAATCAACACATGCTAAATTCACTTCTTCTTTCTGGGTTTTTTTTTTTTGTTTGTTTGTTTGTTTTGTCTCTCTATTTAAAAAAAAAAAAATCTCCCTCTTGCTCCGATTTTTTTCTCCCAACATAATACAACAAAACAATAAGTATTCAAAGGAAAAGGTTTCCAGCATATGATGAGATCCGAACTGAGAACCCACCCAAAGGCAGGTGGGAAAAGAGAGTATTGGAGACACAGGGCAAACTGGAGTAAAGGCAGAGTCAAGAGTTAGAGAGACATTAAGGAGGCTGGCTTAGGATGTCAGAGGACATGAGGGTGTGGGGGAGGGATGCTGGATAGACTTATTATGGAGCAACTTCTGCAGAGGTATGTTTGATCCCGGAGGCAATAAGGGAAAGGAAGTTCAGACTAGAGCTTTGGTTTAAACCCTTTGGCAGCTGAATAGAGAAGGATGGATCAGAGGCAGAGGGAGATGCATGAGGCTGAGATGCAGTGAGAAGCCAGTATAGAGAGGGGGCAGAAGCAAGAGGAAAAGGAGTTAGCTGGACAAAGTATTGGAGAAACACATCTCCTAGGTTTCCTGGATGACTGGGCACCTGATGCTACCTTGGACAGCAACAGGAGTGGGATGCTGAGCACCCAAGTGGGAATCCTAGCTGAGGAAATGCTCATTTACCTAGCTATGGAGATGAGTGACCTCTGTCTCTAGTCCTGGGCCTCAGTTTCCTAATCTGTAAAGGGAGGAGGTTGAGGTTGGACATCCAAGGCTCTTCTATCAGTCCATAGGCATTTAAGCTCTCACTGTTATGGAAGCATATCAAAAATTGTTTTAGTAAAACTGAAAATATTATTTCAGAGGAACAGCAATCTTTTCTAGAATTTCCTAGGAGAGAGAATTCTTTCTAGAGTTTTCTAGAAAAAGACTCCTTTCTGGGTAAAGCAAAAGGTCTTAGAGAAATGGATTAAAGGTGGAAATCCAATCAACCTTTGAACAAAGAAGGCTTCAAGTATTTAGGCCAGGAAACCATGTGGTATCAGGAGTCACTCACTTTCTTGAGTTTAGTTCTGATCTGAAACACTTCCTAGTTGTGTGCCTCAGTTTCCTCATCTGTAAAATGAGCTAGAGAAGGAAGTGGCAAACCATCCAGAATCTTTGCCAAGAAAACTTTAAATTCAATCAGGAATAATTAATGAGACTGGAACAAACCAACTAACAACAAAACTTGGCCAGGAAAGGGCAGCCTCTTTTGCCCAACTCAGGAGGAGATTAAAGAGTTCCTCTTTTGGTTCCAAAGAGAGTAAAGACTGTGTGACCCTGGGTAAGTCACTTAACCCCAATTGCCTCAGCAAAAAAAAAAAAAAAAAAAAAAATCAAAGAGATTAAAGGGATTGAGGAATCTAATTGAACCTTTGAGAGGAGTGGTCCATGATGGAATAGGATGGATGTCCAGGCACCAGGTACTCAACTAATAAGTAAAATGTAATAATACCACTCCAGATGATTTTGTCTTTAAATTCAAGATGTCTATTGACTATAAAACTATTTCCCCCTTTAAACCAGATTCTCCTGCCAGGAAATTTACGCAGCTGCATAGTTACTTGGAAAAGGGCTCATTTTCACACATGAACCAGAACAGATCTCCCTGGCCATAGCCAGGTGATTGTGAGAAGAACATGTGTGGGTCCAGCTAAGGAAAGGACTAGGTGTTTATACTGTGAAGAAGAGCAGTCTTGAGTGTGGTTCAAACCTTAGTAACACAGAGGAGGAAGGATGGAAGGAAGGAAGGAAGGAAGGAAGGAAGGAAGGAAGGAAGGAAGGAAAGGAAGGAAAGGAAGGAAGGAAGGAAGGAAGGAAGGAAGGAAGGAAAGGAAGGAAGGAAAGGAAGAAAGGAAAGGAAGAAAGGAAAGGAAGGAAGGAAGGAAGGAAGGAAGGAAGGAAGGAAGGAAGGTCTGTAATAAATAGATGATCATCTGAGACATCCAACTGGAGTAGCATGTAGGATGGAGGCCTAGGAGAGGAGGACCAGGGCTCTGTGAGTGCTGTGGGAGAGGGTGATGGAGCAGAATGGAGGATTCCATCCATGGGAGGGAGAAGAGTTCCCAATGGGAAAGCCTAAAGGCTGCCGAGGAGAATAGCCTAGGTTCTTTGGAGGAAGGGACAATCTGATCTATTCAGAGGAGAGGATGAAGGTTCTGGAAGAATGATAGGGAATCTGGAAAGTCTCAAAAGAAGAAAGTTTTTGGTTAAATCTGCTCAGCCTCAAGACCAATACTCTAGGACTCTTTAAATCCTGAATCTATAGAGGTCAGTTGTGGAAAAGGGGTGAAGGTGGGAAAGTCCTCAGGGGGAGGATGGTTCCAGTGTCCCGGCTTCTCCCTACTATCAGGGCCAAGTCTGATTAGCCTCCCCTTGACTGTTCCCACATCCCCATCGAATGGGAGCACAGCCCCACCCCCAATGGAGCTCAGGTGCTTGTGGGAAGAAGGGAGACTACACCTCTAACTCTACCTCTCCAGAGAAGTGGTAGCCACTGGGGATGTTCTTTTAACCCTGGAGACCGGGAGAGGGAAAAAGAAAGGGAGAAAGAGAGGGAAAGGAAGAAGAAGAGAGAAAAAGAGGGAAGAGGGAGAGGAGAGAAAGGGAGAGAGGGAGAGGGGAAGGGACAGACAGAGTGGGGACAGGAGAGAGAGAGAAGGAGAAGAAAAGGGAGAGGGAGACTAAAAGAAAAGAAGGAGAGAGGGAGAGGAAGAGAAAGGGAGAGAGGGAAATAGGGAAAGGGACAGAGAGTGGGGGCAAGAGAGAGGGAGAAGGAGAAGAAGAGAAGAAAGGGGAGGAAGAAAGGGAAATGGGGGGAAGGATAGGAAGTGGGGGCAGGAGAGAGAGGGAGAAGAGGAGAGAAAGAGGATGTGATTGTTATGCATTCAGGCCCACCCAGATATCACCCAAAGTGATAAGTACCAACTTTATATTGCTGGATGTCACAAGACAGTGACAAGAGTCCAATATGGAATCCCTTGGACCGAGTGGTCCTGAGACCCACAGAAATGAGCCCCTTGTACTTTTCCACTCCCTAGGCTGTGAGCTTTTTGCCTGGATGAGTTCCTGACTTGCCGCAGGGCCCTTGAGCCATTTCTGGAGCTGCTGCCTTAGTTATCAATAGATCTTTCCATCAGGGTGTCGACCTCTTAAAGAAACTCAGTCACCTGAGCTTCGCTGGAGACCTTTTCTACCTCTTCCTTGTCTGGCACCAGTTACCTGTTCTCAAGCAAGCCCATTCTTGTGGTACAGGAGCCACCAGAACCCCAGGTTTGACCCTGCTCCCTCCCCACCTCCCCACATGTGGAGACAAACCTGTGGCTTTATGTTGTCACATAATATGTGCAGAAGATTTATTGGCCCCTCTTGCTGAGTCATTGCAGAACAAGAAAGCTCCTGATTTTCTCCTTCCTGGAGCACTGATTTTCTAGATATCCAGAGTCCTGGTGTTTGCTCTTTCCCGAGCCACCGAGTCATGAAGGTCAAATAAAGTCCAATCCAATCAATCATCATTTATCTAAGGGTTTCCTGGTTGGCAATCTGAGCTGGAAGAGGTCTTGGATCCAGGTGGTATCATGGGTGAGCATGCTGCACACACTTATTAGTCACGGCAAGCCGCTTAATCAACCGTCTGCCTCAGTTTGCTCCTCAGTAAAATGGGAATGATAAAAATGGCATCTGCTTTGCAGAGCCATTGTTGAGGATCAAATGAGATACTATTTGTAAAATGCTACATATATACTAGCAGGGATTATTCTTAACAACAGTAACCATTAAGAAATGAATGCAATTTTGTTTTCTTTCTCGGTTTTTCTTTTCCTTCCTTCTTGATCTGATTTTTCTTGTGCTGCAAGAGAACTGTATAGATATGTATACATATATTGGATTTAATTGCATTTCAACATATTTAACATGTATGGGACTACCTGCCACTAAGGGGAGGGGATGGGGAGGAGGGGAAAATTTGGAACAAAAGATTTTGTGGGGATCAATGTTGAAAAACTACCCATGCGTATGTTTTGTAAATAAAAAAATGAAAATTAAAAAAATAAAAGAAGGAAAAAAGTGAGTGGGCAAACAAACAAAAAAAGAAAAAGAAATGAATGCGAGTAATAGGTCTATTTCAACAGTAATGTTCCGGGGTGATCCCTTGTGGAATCCCAATGACTACTGGGGAATCATTACATATATTATCTTCTCCTTCCCCTCCCCCATCCTTTGACAAATGGGGAGGAAACTTGCTCTCAGGAAGGAGTCAAACCCAGGTTCAGGGAGATTATTTGAAACAGTGGAACAGGCACTGGATCTGGAACCAGGGTTCTGAGTTCTGCTATTCACCAGAAATCCTTCCCCTTTTTCTGGACCTCCTTTGCAATTCAGGACAGTCGGGAGGTTGGCCTTTGTGGGAAGGGAGCCTAACCTAACACCTAACCACCTAACAAGAGAAGCCCCAAATGGGGCCATGATCTAGATAGAAAACATAAGCTCACAAAGAAATTGGAAATGAAATCTCAGTTACACTCACAGGAAAAAGTTCCCGATTGAGCAAAGATTGAGAAAAAATGTGCAATTAAAAAAAATTGAGACAATTTTGATTCTATAAAACTAAAAAAGGTTTTTGGCAAATCAAACTGTGTAATTAAGATTAGGAAGGAAACAGTTAAGTAGGGGGAAAATACTGGATTAGTGCTGAGAACCTGCCATGTCAGACAGAGCTGGAGACAGTTCTCAGAACATGGAAGGGGCTCCTTCTCTACCTCTCCTGGTCCTCTACACAATCTTTCGATCTCTGCCTTCCTTTCATCCAGTCCCCGACCACAGTTGATTTACAATTGTTTTTTTTTATTATTATTATCATAGTTTTTATTGACAAAACCTTTGCATGGGTAATTTTTCAACATTGATCCTTGCAAAAACTTCTTTTCCAACTTTTCCCCTCCTTCCCTCCAAGCTCTCCCCTAGATGGCAGGTAGTCTAATACATGTTAAACATGTTAAAGTATATGTTAAATACAATTTATGGATATATATTTATACAGTTCTCTTGCTGCACAAGAAAAATCAGATTTAGAAAGAAGATAAAAATAACCTGGGAAGAAAAACAAAAATGCAAGCAAACAACAGAAAGAATGCAAATGCTATGTTGTGGTCCACACTCATTTCCCAGTGTTCTTTCCCTGGGTGTAGCTGGTTCTACAACTGTTATAACCTTGAGAGGAAGGTGCTATCATTAGCCCTATTTTGCAGATGGGGAAACTGAGGCCGGAGCAGAGAAGTGATTTACCCAGGTGTCAAGAAAGGTACATTGAACTCGGGTGTCCCAGACACGGAACTACTTATTTGCGTTAAGTGCCTTTGATCTTACCCCAGGCTGTTTTGTCATGCAAATGAGCCCTTCACCTAGCTGCTCCCTTCTCCAATCTCCACCCACTTCCTAGCTAACGATTCCTCACCCGCCTCTCACAAAGCTCAGATGTCTCCCAGCCTCAAAGAAGCCACCATCCCTGGTAGCTGTCCTGCCTCTTGGGCAAATCCCAGGTCTTCCCCTCCTGTCTCTGACCTTTTGGAATTAAGCTTCCGGTGTCATTCCCACTGATGCCATCCCCTCCTACAACACCAGAGATGCTGCACTTTCCCAAACCACATCTCAGAGGCTCCTCCACAGAAAAACACCTTTGAACTTTCACCTTAAACTCTCTCCTCCAGGGTTAGCGAAACCTGCTCTCTCTGGGTTCTTCCCCATCTCATCGGCTGGAGCTTCTTTGCTGGACCACCTGCCCCCAGTGGCTCTCTCTGGGCTCATCTACTTCTCCTTTTCAAAGTGTTGTTCATGACTAAATTTGTTTTTGTTTTGGCAAAGAAATGCCATTTCCTTCGCCAGCTCATTTTACAGATGAGATTTTACTGAAACAAACAGGGTGAAGTGACTTGTCCAGGGGCACACAATTAGGAAAAGTCTGAGACTGACTTGGAGACTTCCTGAATGCAGGTCTGGGGCTCATCCAGCCACCCCTTTCAAAACTATGGGTGGCCCTTAAGACTTTGTCCGAGCCCTCCACCCCTTTACACACACTCTCTCTTAAGGACCTTATCCGTTCCCATGGATTCATTATCTTTTCTATCCAAATGAGTCCCAGACCTCCTGTACCCAGTCCCACAACATGCACTGCCCAGAGAACCTTTCCAACTCTGTGCCCAGCAAACACACAAACTCAACTCGTCCAAACCAGAACTCAGTGGCTTTCCCCTAGTCAGCCTCCTACTATTATCGGAGCACGGGCGGCCCTGCCAGCTGCTTGGGGGGGTCGGTGACTCCATCCCCACCCTGGGGATTCTGCTACCGCTCAGGTGTGACCAAGTCACAGCACATCCATCCCAGTACCTCCAAATCAAAGGGCGAATCTTGGCTTTGGCATTTAAAAACCGGTCCAAGTCACCTCCCATCTTTTCCCTCCTGCTTCGTGATATGATTCTGCTTCATGGTCTCTGCAAATCAGTCAGGCGGGCCTTCTATCTAGGTCTCACACCCCTTACACCATCTCTGGGAATCCTTTCTCTGTCAGAGGCTCAGCTTCCCACAGGAGGGCTTTCCCCCCCCCCCCATATATTCACATATATACATGTCCTCCCAGAAAGTGTAAACTCCCTGAAGACATGAATTAATTTTTTTGCCTCCCACCTGACGATTAGTGGGCTTGTAATACACTTGCTGATGGATTTTGATCGGATAATTGATGGGATGGCAATGATAGAAGGGGAGCTTAGAACATGGAATATCGGAATTAAAGGGAGCTTTGGAACCTGGAATATCAGTACTGAGAGGGAGTTTAGAACGGGGATTGTCCAAACTGGGCCGGAGATTAGAGTGGGAAATGTCGAAATTGGGAGGGAGTTTGGAACAGGGATTATCGAAAGTGGGACGGAGAGCAGAATGGGAAATGTCCAAACTGGGAGGGAGTTTAGAACAGAGAAAGAACGTCGAAGCTGGGAGAGAGTTTAGAACAGAGGACGCAGAACAGAGGAGTGAGCGAAATGTCAAATCCAGGTCAAAGAGACCTTAAATCAGAGAGTGTCAGGTGAGAGGGACCTGAGAACAGGAAAAGTTAGGATAGATATTGTCCGGGCAGGAGAGGAGCGATTCAGTCCATTTTCCTTCCATTAAGTCGTGCCGTGTGTGCCAGAGCGGGCACTAAAAGCGCCCCCGTCCCCGGGGAGACAGACCGCTGATCTATCCCTTCACGTTCCCAGACGGATAAACTGAGACCCAGACCGGGTGGGCGAGCGTGCCCTTTCAAATGTCAGCTTCTGTAGCGTCCCCTCAGACGGACTCACCCCGCCTCCCGCGGCCCGGGCCCCCTCCTTTACTCACAGGTGGTTTCAGGGTCCGCCGCACCCCCAAGATTTGGGGTTGTTTTCCTTTCCCCCCTCCCGCGGCCCCGGGCTACAGCCCCCATATCCCTCAGCGCGCCCATCTCTCGGGCCCGAGGGCGGGACCTTCAATGGCAGGGCGCGGTCCTTTCCCAGGGGATCCCCGCGGACCCTTCGAGGCGCCGAGGCAGCTGCGTCCAAGAGCTAGAAGCAGCCGCTGGGGATCCCCGGGGGAGCGCTAGGGGTTGTGGGGGATTGGATATGTTTGCGTAAGAGAGAACTGGATTGGGGGGGGGGTCGGACGTGGGGATGTGGGAGGGGGTTCCCCGGGACCGCGTCCTGCCCCTGACTCTGCCCCGCGGCCGGAGGAGCGGGAGATCGGGGGTCCCCTGGGGCCGCGGCCCCGTCGCCGCTCCTCTCTCCAAGCCCCGAGCTCTTTGAAGTCCCTCCCCGGGCAGCCCCGCTCACCTCCTCCGGACTGGGGCTCCGAGGACCGGAAGGGAGGGGGCTCCCGGGCCTGCCCCCGGCTGGGCTCCACTCTCCTCCCCCGGTCCGTGCCCCGCGACCGCTGCGTCCTCAGCCTACTGCCTCCGGCCACGCGCGGCCACAGCCCCGGCTCCGATGCTCCAGCTCCGGCCAACTTGTAGCTGCAGCCCCGAGCTCAGCAGGGCGCCCCGCCCAGCCCCGCGCCCTCCCCGCCCCCCGGGCTCTCCTCCTTACTCCTTCCCTCCCTCTTCCCTGAGACGTGGATCCCTGCAGGCCGGCGCCCAGCTCCGGTTTCTCCCTGGAGTTCGGGCCAATTAAGGGGCATGAATAATGAACGCTGGTCCCCGCGCTTAGCACTGAATGCTCTCCCCCTCCACCCCCCCAAGGCCCAACCTACTGCCTCGATGCCTCCCCTTGGCACGCCCTCCGTCCCTCCAAATGGGCCTTCACGCCCTCGCCCCCTCCCCAATCGCACCTACAATTCCCCCCCCCCCCTTACATCTTTCTCCCTCTCCGCTTTTGCTCAGTCTCCCTCCCCCAGCCCGGCCTCGCCCTAGCTCCCCGTTCCTGTAATCCCTTCCCACCACTTCTACTTAGACTCCTTCGGTCCTTTAAGGTGGAGTAAAGCGGCCACCTCCTCCGGGAAGCCTTTCCTGATTTCCCCGGTCTCTAACAAGGGGACTGCAGCCTTTTTTTGGTACCATAGAGTCTGCCCAAACTGGGGCGCCTTCGGAAGTCCCTTTGGGTGGGGACGTTTTACTCACAATGGAAGGAAATGCTAAATTTCCTTTAGAGGGGGGAGGGGGGAGAATTCTTTCCATCCAAGTTCACTGCCAAGGGTTCTACTGCCTTTCCCCTCATCTTGCACTCACACAGACATGCATCTCTCCGGAGGTGCACACGCGTACACACGCGCCCCTACATGCTTGCACGTGTCTATTCCGACTGCTATGTATAGTTGAAAACCATCACCCCCAGCGCCAAGACTGCCTGGAACACAGTAAGTGCTTAATAAATGCTTTGGAGGGATTGATTTAATGATGGATGAGAGGCGGGAGGTGAGGGACTGAGAGCCAGCCTGGGCTCAAAAAGACCTGAAGGTGTCTGACTCTTATTGGCTGTGTGATCCAGGCAGGTTCCTTTACCTCCCTGGCTTTCAAGATGACTCTTTGTAGGGTAGAGGAGCTGCTTTTGTAGTGATGGAGGAGTGAGGAGGTCCTGACTGTAATGCAGAAGAAAATGAGCAAGACAGAGATTAGAGACCAACTCAATAATTTATTAAATGGAGAGAAATACTGGGAGCAATGGATCTATGTTGATCCCAGGGCTAGACGAGACTATCATCTCAGAGTCTAGCCCCGAGTACCGAGACAGGGAGCTTTTTATGGAATAACAAGAACAATGACATTACTCATATTCTAATGACATCTGAAATGGATAAACCTTTATCTTGTCAACCATTAAGGAATGTTTATAAAACCTTTATCTCTAACATTAAGAGGGGGCGGTTATAACCTAAGGCAGAATTACGAAATAGGACAATTGGAGGAACTGGTCACCCCATTAAAAAGGAACTTTGGCATAACACTGACCTCAAAATCAGACCTTATGGGACAGGGCCATGGTCTTAGGTCACAACACCGGCTTTAAGTCCTACTGTCGTTTATTAGCTGGGTGCCTGGGGGGCAAATCTCCCACTCACAAGTTTCCTTCCTTGCAAACCTTCCCTAACCAAGCTCCCAAGTGCGGGGGAAAGCTCCCTCTCAGCTCTGACATCCCCTGTTCTAAGCTCCCTCCCAGCTCTGACCTCCCCCAGTTCTAAACTCCCTCCCTGCTCTGATATTGCCTGTTTCGAGCTCCCTCTGAGCTCTGACATCCCCTGTTCTAAGCTCCCTCCCAGCTCTGACCTCCCCTGTTCTAAGCCCCCTCCCAGATCTGATATTGCCTGTTTCAAGTTCCCTCCCAGCTCTGACATCCCTTGTTTTTGGAGACACCATCTGTGTTTCCCATTCTACCATGAGCTCCCAAGAGGCTGGAGACCCTCTGGGTTCTCTGAAGGGGAAGAAAAGAGAAGAGAGAAGAGGGAAGAGAGAATGGATAATGGAAGAGGAGAGAGAGGGAGAAAGAGAGAAATGGAGAAAGAGGAAAAAAAAGAGAGGGAGAGGAAGAAAGAGGGAAAAGGGGAGAGGAAAGGAGATTGTGAGGGGGAGAGAGAGGAAGGGAAAGAAAAGAGGAGGAAGATGAGCAAGAAGAAGAGAAAGGGGAAGGGAAGGAGAGAGAGAGAATACTCTGATGGGAGACAAGTAGGGAAGCTGGGGTGAGTAAGAGCCCCAGATATCTTTTGAAGGAACTGGATCATTTAGCCTGGGAAGAAAACCTGAAGGTGCCTGCCATGTCCCCTCTGAGGCTTGAGGAGCTTTCACAGGAAGAAGGGGTTTGCCCCAGTCTGCCTGGCGGGAACCTCGGGGAGGGCACATCCCATTAACTCGTTCCAGAATGGGCAGGGCGCCTGGTCAGGAAGCCATCCTTCTGGCCAGGCTTGTTGGACGGCAGCCGGCCCCAGCCTTCCTTCAGCTCTGAGGTTTCCCTTAAGTCCTGCACTCACCCAGTCTCTCCCATCTCCACTGGGTGCACCACTCCGGGCCCTGTGATCCTACAAACTAATGGGGCACACCCGGGGAACCCTGCCCAAATTACAAGCCACAATTCACTTAGGGCTTGTAGCCTCCCAGGTTCCCTTGCTGTGACATCTCAGTTCAAGAACCAGTCTGTGAGCCCAGGATGGCTGATCCATGGCTGCCCTGATCCTCCCTGCTCAGGATCCCGGTGAGGAGGCCCGGTGAGGAGGCCCTCCAGGGAGGCTGGGGGAGAAGTGAGCTCCCGAGGCCCCAGATCCTCCAGGGCCAGCGAGGTCTCGGAGGGGCAGGGGCTTACTCACGGTCACAACGCTTGTGGGAACCTAAGGATCTGAAGCCAAGGCTCTCAGACTCTTGTCTCTCGACTGTGAGCATTTGCCCAGGCTGTGGCCCCTGCCCAGGATGCTCTCCCTCCTCATTTCCCCCCCCTGCCTTCCCTTTCTTCCTTCAAAAGTCAGCTAAAATCCCACCCACAAGAAACCTTTCCTATAATCCCTTACTGCCGGTGCAGTAATTTATCAGGTCAGGGTCTTGTACACAATGCTTGCTGTCTCTCCTGAGGGCAGGATGTCTTTTATCTTTCTTTGCACCCCCGAGGGCTCAAAACAATGCCTGGTACACAGGAGGCACTTAATAATAGCGCAGCTGTGCTAGGAGGGCCCTCAGAAAGCTTCAGACCCCGTCCTCACTTTATTAAGAAGAGAGGAAAATGAGAAAGCTGCTCCTCCCCAGATGCCCCGTGAGTCTGAGACATCTCCCTTCTCTTGCTTCTTCCTCCTCCCCCTCACCTCACACCCCTCCCCCCCAATTACCTCCCTGTCTCATGCAAAAGGCTGCAGCCTTTGGGGTTTATGCAAAACTCCATGTTCCTTTTGGTCCCTGGGAGTCCGTAGCCTTATTTGGGACTGGGCAGTGTCTGCCTAGGTCGGGGTGAAAGTCCGAGGGCAGAGAGGCCTCTGGGGGAGATGTAGTGGGGGAGGAGCAGTGGGACAGACCCGGGATTCGAATCCTACCTTTGTGACTCTGGGGAGCTCAGTCCCTTCTGGAACAGAGGGAGAAGGTGCCTTTTGCTCTGGATTCAGGAGCCTCGGACCCTTTCCCCAGCGTGTGGGGACGCAGCCCCGGGAGGGCGTCTGACTTTGGAAATCTGGGGTCAAACCCGAGCCCCTCCCTCTGCAGCCATTCCCCTGGGACAGACAGCTCATTCCTCACATCTTGACAAAGTCCAGCAGCGTGCCAGCCCCTGGGGCAGCGCACTCAGCTCCCATTCTCCAGATGATAAACAGATTCCAAAGCAGGACTATCTGATCTGTGCCCAGCCCTCCCTTCCTGGTGCCCGGCAAGCCCGCTGCCCCTCCCCCATGGCCTCCCTCCCTCTCTCCAGCCCTCTCAGCTGAAGATGACAAACAATAGCTCAAATGGGCCTATGGCTTGCAAAATGCTTCAAAACATCTCATCCTTCTAAGAGCCTGCAGGGAAGGTGCTTTCCTTATCCCCACCTCCCTCATCCCCCCTTCCAGCCCCTAGTTTTGGGGTTTCCTCACTCCCAGTTTGTGGCCAAATCTTGCCTTTTCTGCTTTCCCCCCATCTCTTGGGTGCGCCCCCTTTCTCTGCACTCCTACATCCACCACCCACTTCAAGCTCTCGTCAATCTCGAAATTATGAACTCCTTTTGGGTATTCATTCATTCATCCAGTCAGTCAGTCAGTCAGTCAGTCAACAAGCATTTATTCTGGGCCAACTGCTTGCAATACCAAGGTAGGAGTGAAACAGTCCCTGCCTTGGAAGAGCTGGCGTTGTGTGGGAGGAGAAAGAATTACCCCCAGCTTCTGGGGTTGGGTTTTCCCAAAGCCGGACGCTGACCATGGCCAGAGAACTGCCATGGCTCCCTATTACTCCCAGGACCTCTTTCTCAGGGGCCCTTCCCACCTTTCTTGAGTTTTTACACTTCACTCTCCCTCTGTCCTTTATAAGGGGCAGTCATAAAGGCCCATTTGCTGTGCGACATGCATGACAGTTTTCACCGTTTCTTCCTTCCACATCTTTGTGCAGCTGCTGCCCAAGACTGCCATGCCTTCCTTCCTCGTGGAAATCCCAGCTTCCTTCAAGACAGTCCAAGAGCTCACAAGAGGTCTCACCGGGTTCCTCTCCGTGACCTTTAGCGTGTTTGAGATAACCTATAGTTGTGTAAGGAGTAGCCGAATGCCCCTGGCTCAAATACAGGCGGCTAGGCAGACACAGACAAGTCATTTCCCTACTGGCTGTCTCAGTTTCCCCACCTGTAAAATCAGGCTCCCAATAGCACCTCCCTAGAAAGGTTGTTTTGAAGATCAATCAAGATAAAATTTGTTGGGAATGTTCCACCAAAAGGTCCAATGGTGGTGATAGTATCTTCTTTCTCTTCCCTGTAAGGCCGTACATTCTCTCAGGGCAAAAACTGCTTCCCCGGGGTTCTTTGTGTCATCCCATAACCAGTCCTCGGACTGATGGAGGCCTTCTTCCCGACTGAGCTTCTGAATTTGAAAATAAAGGATTTGTACCGAAGGCTCTCTCGCCCCAAATTCAGTGAAATCCTGTGATGTGGGACCTGCCGCTTCTGTTGGGTCCAGAGGGCCTGGAGGGAGCCGAGGGTGGGGCAGCAGCAGAGTCTTTGAGAAATTGTTCTGGTTTCCTGTCAATTATTCCAGATTCTCAAGGAGGCCGGGCCTTTCTGGGGCCCGTTAGAGGAAAGGCTGACCGGGAACTTTCAGGGCCCATTTCTGAGGCTGGCGAAAAGGGTATGACTTCGAAGCAGATCAGAGGCTATGATGAAAGCAGGGGACTTGAGTTAGAATTCTGGTGTTGCCATTAATCCTTCTATGACTGCAACCAAGGCACTTGGCCCCTCTGAGTCTCAGTTTTCCTTTTTCTATTGGGTGCAGGTATTTTACCCGGCAAAGCAAAATGGAGACTCATAGAGGCTGAGGAGCTAGGATGGAATCTCTGCTCTGAACTCACTCTGTGTCCCCTCCGTGAGCCTCAGTTTCCTCCCCTGTAAAATGGAGAGGTAGAATTAGATAGCTGCAGGATTTACTGGCAGTGGGAAGGGGCTCATCGGGCAAGCTAGGCCTGCTGTCCTTAGGTGCCCTTCGGACTTCTGGCACATCCTCCTGCGGCTGGCTTATCTCCATCTCCGCCTTGGTTTCCCTGCTGGGAACTCTCGCTTTGGATCTTCCTGGGCTGGCTCAGCCTAAAGATGCTGCGGAGAGGGAGGAAGGACCGGAAGAGGGTGGGCTGGAGGGAGGGAAGGGGGAAACCTTCTTACCCGCTCAGCCGCTCCCCACACAGAACGCTTCTGAAGTCCTTCACGCCCACCTGCAGTCACCATCTTGGGAAGTCAATGGGTGCCCCCCAAAAGAAGGGGGGGACAAAGATCTGTCCTCCCCGCATCCACCGACCCCCTAAAAACCTTCTTCTTTGGTCTCTCTGAGGACCCAGGATTAGGGAGAATCGGAGAATGATGCCACTTTTTCCTTTATCCAATAAATATTTATTGAGGGCCTGCTACGTGCCAAGCAGGAGCCGACAATTTATTAGAGAAACACCATGTTCCCTGATGAGTGAATAAAAATATATCCAATGGAAGTATGAAGAAATTGGGGGGCAGACTTGGGGAGGGGGGAGATTTCTGGGAGGACGTGACTCCTCCCCCAAAGAAACTGGGGATTCTGAGAGGCACAGGTGAGAGGGAGGGCATTCTAGGCAGGAGGCACAGCTGGGGAGGACAAAGGCAAGGAAGCAGGAGATAAAATTTCATACACAGGAAACAGCACATGAAAAGGAGGGCTGGGGAAAGGACTGGAAAGACCAGTCCTGGAGCCAGACTCGGGCAGGCTTTATGTCCCTCCAGCAACAGGAGGGCAGGAGTGGAGCCCCAGGAGCCTGTGGGCAAGCAGGGGCCCCCGAGAGGGTCTGGTGGTGACTGGGGCAAAGCCAGCCAGCACCTGCCCAGAGAGGAAAGGGGTGGGGGAGAAAGGAGGAGGGACTCTTCCTGGACTCCAGACTTCAGCTTTATGCTGGAGAAGGAGTTTCCTGAGGGTTGGATCAAGAGAGGAGGGTACAAAGGTAAAACTCGGAGGTCCTCAAACATGGGGGGAGAGCGCTTTCTCCTCTGGGCCTCAGTTTCCCCAGATGTCAAGTGCAGGGGCTTAGGTCTGCCCCTGGGCCAATACCATAAGCACTTCATAAAAGCTTGTTGGCCAGCTGCCTGACTCCACTGGATCTGTCCATGGCCGGGGAATGCCTGAACATCACCAAGGGACCCCTAGCTGTCTGTGATTGACGGGTATGTCCCCCTGCTTCCAAGGGGATCTGGCAACCTCTGCCAAGCCCCGGCTCTCTCTTGGCTCCTTTCTGTCCTGCCGTGGCCTGGCTCCTCCCACAGAGCAGCAGGATGATGCAATGGGCAGGGTCCGATGACTTACCCTTAGAGGAGGGAGGACCTTGAGCAGGGCCCTCCACCTCATCCTGCCTCAGTTTCCTCATCTGTAAAGTGGGGACCCACCAGCCTCTCAGGGTTGTCAAAAGGATCACACGAGATAATGTTTGTAAAATGCCTGTAATATTTCAGCTTATACGGCACCCGGCACATAGTAGGGGCTTAGTAAATGTTGCTTCCCTTCCTTGTTTCTCACCATCCCTCCCTCCGGCCTCTGCCCCTTTGAACACTCTGTGCTTAATCATCATAATCAACATTTATAGGCTTACTTCTGACCACTATCCTGGAAGGGGGTACTGCCATTATCCCCCTTTTACAGATGGGAAAACTGAGGCAGGCAGGGATCCAGTCACCTGTCCACTTTGGCAGAGGCTAGTCTGCATCAGTAATGGTTGCTGGTGAGTATCTGAGGTTGAATTTGAATCCGAGTCCTTCTGACATCAAAGCTAGCTCTAGCCACTGGGCCACCTACTTAGGTAAACTTCCCAAGGCAAAGACATGGGGGAAGGGTTTGTTTGGAACTGTAACTCTGGCTGGTTTTTAAGGTTGCAGCCACAGGACCCAGCTCATCCCTGCCCCCCAGACAATCTTTTCTGGGGATGTTTCTGTGGTTCTCTTGCAGATCTGCCTCTGTCCAGAGAGGCTGTGGGTGGGGGCCCCCATATGTTGTCAGATCCTGAGGCCCTGGGGCCTTCCCATCTATCCGATGGGTCCCACCCAGGTGTTGTTTCTCCCCATTGGAGCATGAGGTCCCCGGAGACAGGTATCCCCAGCAGTCAACACATTGTCATAGATGAAGCATTTGTTTCTCATTTGTGAATTCGTTCAGAATTTGTTCAGCTATCTGTCTCCAAGAGGACGGGATCAAATGTGACATCAGACACTAACTGTGTGACCCTGGGTAAGTCACTGAACCCCTTCTGCCTCAGTTTCCTCATCCTAAAATGAGCTAGAGAAGGAAACGGCAAACCCTCCCAGTGTCTTTGCCAAGAAAACTCCCAATGGGTCATGGAGAGTTGGTCACGACTGAAATGATCCAACAGCAACCAAATTATTTTCTGATTTTTAAAAATTTGTTTAATGGGGGTAAGAACAGTAGGGAAGATGGGTTGGAAATAATTGTTACCTGAAAAATAAAATTATTTTTGAGGGGGAGAGGGGCAAAACAATTGGGATTAAGTGACTTGCCCAGGTTCACACAGCTAGTACGTGTTAAGTGTCTGAGGCCATATTTGAACTCGGGTCCTCCTTAAGCCATGGTTAGTCTAAGAAGGTACCACCCAGAAGCCCCAACTAAATAACTATTAAAACAAATTTTAAAACCCTAAAAGATAAAAGCTCTAAGGACTGGCTGACTCCATTAGGAGCTCAGGAAGCATCTATACATTTAGAATCATCAAATGAAACCAGTTATTTCTTTTTTTATTTTCTAAATATATGCATAAATAATTTTCAACGTTCACTTTTGCAAAGCCTTACGTTCCAATTTTTTTTCTCCCTCCCCGTACCTCACCTCCTCCCTTAGATGGCAAGTAATCCAATATGTTAAACACATACAATTCTTCTATACATAATTCCACATTTATCATAGTGCACAAGGAAAATCAGATCCAAAAGGGGAAAAAAGGAAAGAAAAAATAAGCAAACAATGACAAAAAAGTGAAAAAACAACATTGTGATCCCACCCAGTTCTCTGGATGCAGAAGGCTCTCTTCACCACGAGACCATTGGAAGTGGCCTGAATCATCTCACTGTTGAAAAGAACCAGGTCCATCAGAATCGATCATTGTATAATCTTGTTGTTGCCCTGTACAATGTTCTCCTGGAAATCAATTATTTCTAATTACAGTTATCTGGCTCAACAGCCGGAATTCTAAGGGGAAAGTTCCGGCTTCATTCCCAGGAGGTGGAAGCTTCACAGGATGTCTCCAGGCTCCTTACCATCTTATAGACACATCTCATTGGCTCAGCTTCTTAAACCGTGGGGCCTGGTAACTGAATGCAATGGTTGTGAAATTATGATTATCCATAGGTGTTTAATTTGTTTTCCTATTTCATATACCTGAGTAACTGAGCCTGCGGCAAAGTTTCTCAAGTGGAAAAATGCTGAAGATACCTGGCGCTGAGGGGCATGGAAACACAGTGTAGAGAATATTGACTGTGAGTTACTGTCAAACTTCAGTCACTTTGAGATCAATATTTATTGTCTCTTTAAATGAAGTGACTGCCCAAGAGATGCAGAAACCAGCCCCCATTTAGGGAGGTTTTCAGTTTGGGAGTGTTTGTGCCGATGAGAAAAATAGAGCAACAGGAGCAGAAACTGCAGGAGATGCAAATGACACAGAGACAGAGGGAGACGGACACAGAGAAAAAGAGAGAGAGATACCGAGATAGAGGGAGACAGAGATAGAGACACAGAGACACAGACAATGAGGGACAGAGAAACACACAGAGAGAGACGGGGAAACCGAAAGAGACAGAGATAGAGACACCCCAGCTAGTGGCTCCTCCTAATTCATTTTGCAGGAACGGAAACAGGCGACATCCCTTCAAGTTGAGCGGTTCATAACTCCATTTGTCATTAAAATGTTTAAATCATAAGTAAATTCAATTAACGTGTCCTTGCCCAAATAAGTTGCTCTTTACATTTCCATTAGCCCAAATATGTTCAACCGTGTTGTCCATCTGCGGTGGATCTGGACCTGAGACAGGGACATCTCCATTCATTCCACATCCACATCCACAGGTTCTGGCGCTCCTGCTTCCATTCCTATCACTGGACTAAAAGATGTTCTATTAAGAGTCCCCAGGGTTCCTCCAGGAAGCCCTCCCTGCCTCCTTGAACTATGTTGTTTTATTTCTAGGGAACTCCCAGGTCTTTGGTGAGGGTCTCCCCCTCTCTAGGCAGGATTCTAGCCCTCCCTTTCCTCACTGCCCTAACTACTGACCACTCTCTGTTTTATGTACCAGGGTTATTTCCCTTGGACATACAAAGACAAGAATGACCTCGACTGGGGGCTGCCGAGTCCTTGTCCCATGATTGAGCTCTGTCTGCATATCTCCTTTTTCCTCACCCTCCCCAGTTCCTGCCCAGCCCGCTCAAAAGCATAGGGAAACCAAAGGAGTCTGAGAATGGCAAACTTGGGCACCCCAGACCCTGGAGCCTTGGGGGGGTATGTTGGGAGAGCAGGAAGCAAAGCATCTCTGCCTTGTTCTAACATGAGGTCCCTGTCAGGACAACACAAATCTCCAGGGGCAGGGAGACCAAAAGCGAACTCCTCACAGAGTCGGTTATCCGGGCAGGGACTCCTGCTCCCGTCTTGGGTTTCAAAATCTTGTCACTTGCCTTGGAGGTGAAGAATGCACTCTCAGAGGCAGCCGCCATGTATACAGGTTCATTTCCCTTGCCTATTTATTGATCACAAGAGCGTGGGGCTGGGGCTGAGATGGAGACGCTGAGAGCCTCAACGGACCATTATACAAATGCACAAACAGAATGTTCAGAAAAATCAAACGGTCTCATTCCCTTGGTGGGGATCAACTTCAACGGACATCGGGGGCAAACCGTCTGCCTTCTCTTAAGTCTGTTTTAAAATCTCCACAGAGTCAAAATTGAGCAGAACAGAGACTTGAGGAAAAAAAAAATGCTGGTTTTCCCTGTGTAATGGCTACTGCTTCTGAGAGCTGAACTTTCTTGAGGGTGAGAGAGAGGAGGGGGTGTGAAACTATGGAGGCCTGGGAGAGGAAAAGGGAAATATTGCTGGTGGATAGAGGGAGGTAAAAGCTTGAGGTGGGGCGTGATATACCACTTCTTTAAATGCCTTTTAAAAAAACACATCGTGTCTTCCGGCTGACTATTAAATGTAAACATGGTGGAGATGAGGGCTCGTGAGCTGTGATTTTAAGTTAATGTGGAAAGACACATTGATGACCTTGAATCTCTTGGCTTTAGGAAGGTCGGCCCAGGGAGACTCGAGGCCCATAATTGGGTCTGAATCCATTTGACCGTGCTTTCTCCCATTACTTGAGCCATTCTGGGCCTGGGCAGGAGTCCTAATGTCCGCTAGTTGGAGGGGTTCATAGAGGGGAGCGGAGAAGGTAAACAAGATTTACGGGCAGAGAAAGATAAGAACAGTAAATAGTGTCCTGCGCTTTTAGTGGAGAATTGATTACAAATCTATAGCAGAGGGGAAAGCCCCGGCTCCCTCACCCCCTCAGACGTTAGCGCTGTACCAAGTACCTGTAACCAGTGGAAGTCAAACACACCTGCAGAAACAGGATTAAAGGGGAGAGGGCGCCGAGAAGCAAATTTAGACCCGTTATCAACAGAAACAACATCGAGAGACAACACAGTTCGGATCAATGTGCTCCCTAACGTGCCTTTTGGCAGAGAGGAAGGTAAGTAAATGGCACAGGGTCAGAGACCTTGGTCGGTAACAGCTGGTTACAGTCACCTGGCATAGCCCTCTCCTCTGGGGGCGGTGAACCAGCGTCCTGGCCCTGGATCCCTGCTTTGCCTCCGCCATGCTGCTTCCCACCTCCCACCCCCTCACTACCCCCTAGTTAGGGCCTGGCGCAGGCTTCCACATGGGCAGCTCTGAAATCTGCCTCCCTTCACCTCCCACCCACTGGCTCGGCTCCAGAACCTCCGCCCCAGTTCTGGGCCTGTTACCCAGACCCCAAAGACTCTCAATCATAGTATTCGTGGTTGTGTTGGAGGATGGCTGGATGCCAGATGTGGAGCTGGAAGGAATCCCATTTTGTACAGACCCACTGCTGCTTTCGGTAGACAAAGATCTTGTGGCCCAGGAGGGATCCTGATCTAGAATCCCAGCTCACCGTTCTAGAACCCTGAGGCCATCATTATCCAGAGAAGTCAGTGACTGGCACTTGGCAGGGGAAAGCAGGACATGAGCAGGGTTACCGCCCAGTCTTATCCAGCTCTCTCTCTCTGCCAGTTGCACATCCTGGTTACTCAACATCTGCCTCCCCTCAGGGCCTTGTTGAGGTGAATTCAGTCACTCTCCTGGTTCTGCTAACTTCAATCTGCATTCCAAAACTCTTTCTGTGCTGTTCTGAATCCCTTATGGTCATCATTTCTTTTATATAGTATATTTAAAATTAATTTTTATATAAAACTAACAAGCATGTATTTTTTCTGCCTTCCCTCTCCCACACTGAAAAAAAGGAGGAAAAACTTTGTCACAAATACATTCATAATTATTGTATAATTACATTCGTGTAACACAATTTTTTCAACCGCTCTTCGATCGAGAGGCATGCCCATTTTGCCATAATTTCTTTCGTTTTTTCCCATAATTTCTTTTGTTTTTTCCCATAATTTCTTAATGCACAATTACATTCTTGCAATACCATTTTTTCAATCAGTCTTCAATTGAGATGTGTGCCCATTTTCTTAACAGTTTCTTGCAACCACAAAAGTTATTATGAGTATTTTTGTATATATACCACATTTAATAGGGATTAATGGAATATCTTCCATTTGGGTTCAAAAACATCCCCTTTTATGAGTTGTGTAACCCTGGGCAAGTCACTTAACCCTGATTGCCTCACCAAAAAAAAAAAAAAATTCCTTTGTAAAATATAAGATGAGAAAATCTTGGCTGGTCAGTAGTCCTTTTGAAAAAGATCTGGATGTCTTAGTAGCCTGATAGTTCAGAAAAGAGCACCATATTGAACACTGAAAGGGAAAGCCAAAAAAAGCTAATGGAACCATAGGCGCCTTGAGGGAGAAATCTTATCTAAAAGCAAATAATAGTTCCACTGTCCACACTGCTCTGCTCAGATAGGATCTTGGCAGGGCGGGGAGATCATTGACAAGTTAGAGATGGCAACAGAGGGCCTTGAGATAAGACCACAATGAGAAATAAAGAAACCTAAGACTTAGCTTAGAGAAGAAAAGGATTAGAAGGACGATATTTCATATAGCCTCTATAGAGACCCTATATAGTATGTTGGGCTTAAGAATCAGACGGATATGGGCTTAACTCCTGCTTCAGGTACTTCTTAGCTGTGTGGCTCTGGACAAATCGATTAACTTCTCTGTGCCTCAGTTTCCTCATCTGTAAAAATGGGGATTAATAATAGCACTTTCCTTTCAGGACAGCTGTAAGGATCAAACAAGATAATATTCATAAAGCACTTTGCCAACCCTAAAGAGTAATTAAAAAAACACTGGCTATTCTTGTGACTTTACTAGCATGCACACAGATTTGATTTCTTCTGCCTGGCCACAGAGGGCAGAGTAGCAAATTGGGACTTGTTATCAAGAAAAACATCAGAAGACACTAGAACTCTGATCAACATGGTCACTATTCATGCCTTCCTGGCACCAAAGGGACTGAATATCGGTATGGAATGAGGTATACGTTGTCAGAAGTGGTCAGAGTGGTGGCTTGCTTTGCCTAGGTATACTTTAATATTAATAGTGATGGCTAAGAGTAGGATCATGAGGAAGTGGTTATGATAGTAGAAAGAGTTATTGATATTTTATTTTATTTTTTATTTTAAAAAAAGCCAAAGTCCTTGCAAAAGGAACTGTGCCAAATTGGAATGGGCTGTCCCAAAAGGTAGTGAGTTCCCTGATACTGGAGGTTTTCAAGCAAAGATTGAACAATCAATTGTTTGGGGTTTTTTTTTTTTTTTTTTTTTTTTTTTTTGGTTTTTATTTAATAGCCTTTTATTTACAGGATATATGCATGGGTAACTTTACAGCATTAACAATTGCCAAACCTCTTGTTCCAATTTTCTACCTCTTACCCCCCCCACCCCCTCCCCTAGATGGCAGGATGACCAGTAGATGTTAAATATATTAAAATATAAATTAGATACACAATAAGTGTACATGACCAAAACGTTATTTTGCTGTACAAAAAGAATCAGACTCTGAAATATTGTACAATTAGCTTGTGAAGGAAATCAAAAATGCAGGTGGGCATAAATATAGGGATTGGGAATTCAATGTAATGGTTTTTAGTCATCTCCCAGAGTTCTTTCTGTGGGCATAGCTGGTTCAGTTCATTACTGCTCCATTGGAAATGATTTGGTTGATCTCGTTGCTGAGGATGGCCTGGTCCATCAGAACTGGTCATCATATAGTATGAACAATCAATTGTTGAGAATTTTTTAAAAACTCATGTTCTTTTTCAGTTAAAAAAGGAAAACTATTTCCTCTCCCTCTCGTGTCACTTCTTTCCTTCTCCCCCCACCATGAAAGAAAGGAAAAAGTCAAGCAAACACTTCCCATATTAGCTATGTCTGAAAACGTACGGCTTCTTCTGCATCTGGAGTTCATCAGTTTCCCGTCAGGAGGTGGGTAGTAGGTCTCACCATTGGCCCTGCAGAATTGTGATTGCTTGTTATATTGATCAGAATTCCTAAGTTTTTCATAATTGGCAGTCCCTTCTATGTGGCTGATATTGTAAACACATTTTTCCTGGTTTTGCTCATCTTCTCTGTATTGCAGACACATTTCCCCCCAATTTTGCCCATTTGCTCTGTATTGTAGACACGTTTTTCTCGGTTTTGCTCATTCCCTCTATATTGTAGAGACATTTTTCCCGGTTTTGCCCATTTCCTCTTTATTGTAGACATGTTTTCCCTGGTTTCGCCCATTTCCTCTGTATTGTAGACATGTTTTCCCTGGTTTTGCTCATTTCCTCTGTATTGCAGAGACATTTTTCCCAGTTTTGCCCATTTCCTCTTTATTGTAGACATATTTTTCCTGGTTTTGCTCATTTCTTCTGTATTGTAAACACATTTTCCCGCTTTTGCCCATTTCCTCTGTATTGTAGACACATTTTCCTGCTTTTGCCCATTTCTTCTGTATTGTAGACACATTTTCCCAGTTTCACCCATTTCCTCTGTATTGTAGATGCATTTTTCCTGCTTTCGCCCATTTCCTCTGTATTGTAGACACATTTTTCCCGGTTTTTCCCATTTCCTCTTTATTGTAGACACGGTTTTCTCGGTTTTGCCCATTTCCTTTGTATTGTAGACACATTTTCCCAGTTTTGCCCATTTCCTCTGCATCAGTTCAGATAAATCTTCTGTTAGGAATTTTTTAAAAGAAATTCTCGAATTGGGGAAGGATTCTAAACCTAGAGTCTGCAAACTTTCTTGTTTTCTAAAAAATATATTTATAATTGCTTTTCAATATGATCAGTTTCCTTTGTACTCCTCCCCTATACATAAAAGCAACAAAATCTCAGAGCTTTTAGTCATCCAGCAGAGATACCTGCCCAACTTCCCAAACACAAGTTTTAACCTGGGGATCTCCAGTGATCAGGGAGTAGTAACTTTGAGAGGGGCGAGCTGCTCCTTTCTTCTCCCTGGCAAAGGATAAAAAGTGTCCCGTTCTCACTGCCCCCAGACTTGAGCCATCAGAGCCAAGGATGCCAAGAGGGGCGTCTCTGCAGATTTCACAGCCCCTTCTCACACTGTGTCATTGAGGAATCCCATTAGAAGAGAAGTCAAGCTTGGATTGCTCTTGGAGCCAATCCCCCAACCCCTGCCAGAGCTGGAGGGTTAACCTGGGACCATTAACTCCAACCTCCCTTTTAGAACCGAGGTCTATAGGGCAAAGAGACGTTCTAAAACTGACCCATCAATCCGGTGCTTCTCGTTCTCCAGTGCGCTTGCTTACTTGGGAGCAAGATTTGTGTTCATCTCAGAGGAAAACCCAAGGGAGGAGGCAGGGACAGGAAGGCCGGTGTTCCCCAATCAAGTTGGGTTCAGGCACAAATCCTGGTGGCCGGCAGCTTCTGCAGCCACTTCTGGGGCTGTGGGGATGGGGATGGGGAGGCCTTAGACCCCAGGGATGTTCTGTGAACTGCTGTTGGCTGGGCCAGTGGCTTCTTTTCAACTCACCTCAAGATGAAAATGGAACTGTTTGGGCAGGACAGAGCCCAGGAGGCCTTTCTGCAGAGTGCCAGAGCTCTGAGTCCAAGGGGAGCCTTAGGTGAGATGCTCTTGGCAGCCCTCTCCTCACCCTGCGTTATTCACCCGTATTTGTACTTGGGTGGGAGCACAGCTTGATAGAGCACCAGCTTTGGTGTGAGGGGCCCCCTCCGAGGCTTACTAGCTGCAGGACTTGCCTCCCTGAGCTGCAGCAGCTCCCCATAACATGAGGGGGTCAGGTTTGGTGACCACTGTGTCCCCTCTAGCTCGGACCCAGGCTCCTAGGAGCCGGGCTCAGGTAGAAAGTAAGCTCCCAGAGAGCGGGAATTCACCTGTTTGGTCTTTGTAAGCTCAGTGCTCAGTGGTCCCTGATCTGCGGTGGGGGCCGAGCAAATGCTAGCTGGGTTAGACTGAGAGGTCAACATCTAAGGTCGCACAAATGGGCTCTAAGGTCACCAACAAAAGTGGTCTCCTTGATGACTAAAAACCATTACATTGAATTCCCAATCCCTATATTTATGCCCACCTGCATTTTTGATTTCCTTCACAAGCTAATTGTACAATATTTCAGAGTCTGATTCTTTTTGTACAGCAAAATAACGGTTTGGCCATGTATACTTATTGTGTATCTAATTTATATTTTAATATATTTAACATCTACTGGTCATCCTGCCATCTAGGGGAGGGGGTGGGGGGGGTAAGAGGTGAAAAATTGGAACAAGAGGTTTGGCAATTGTTAATGCTGTAAAGTTACCCATGCATATATCCTGTAAATAAAAGGCTATTAAAAAAAAAAAAAAAGTGGTCTCCTTATTGAGACATTCTCCTTACAATCCTCATGGGGAGGGTGCTCAGGGTGATCATCCCCATTTTATGGATGAGGAAACAGGGAGTCTCACCCTGAATGAGACTTAAATCACAAGGCAAACGTCCCGGAGCTCCATCTGTGCACATCCCCTTGCCTCCATGCGGAAGGGCGGGCGCCCCGAGTCCCAGCCCAGCCCTGATGCCCAGGGCCCCCGCAGGGTTCCAGTTCCAAAGCACAGGCCATACGATCAACTGCAACTATTTATTAGCTTTAGCAGTTCACAAACTGGAGGTTTTATCATTTTAAGATAGATTCAGTAAGCACTTGGGAGAAACCAATGTTCCGCTTTGCCCGATTTCTTGCACCTAAAACACAACCAGTAGTTGCTTCTGCTTCCTTGGAGGCCCCGGGGGATTTGCTGAAAGCCAAAGTTCAGGTGGGTAAAAAGAAAATCCCTCACTGTCACAACTGGAGTCCTGGTGGTGCTGGGGGAGTGTGTATGCAAAACTCTGTGTGTGTGTGTGTGTGTGTGTGTGTGAACATGTATGTGCGTGAGTGTATTGTGTGTGTTCATGCATGTGTGCACGTGTGTTTATGGACCTGATTCTCTCCCCTTCCATTGTTTCTGGGTGTTTTTTCCCTCCCACGGTTTTCCCTTTTGCTCTGATTTTTCTCTGCCAACATAATTCATAAAACAATGTGTATTAAAAATAAACTAAAAACAACTGAACCAAAACAAAGGCGTGGCCAGCACTCCTGCAGCTAAAGGCCCTTCCCCGGGCCCCCAGACTCTCTCAGTGCCTTTCTCCATTCTGATCCTCCTCCGTGTCTCTCTCTGCAGCCTTGGGTTCTCCCTATGCTGCTCTCTCTGCTTTCTGTGGCTGCTCAGTTTCCCTGCTGGGTCCTCATCGCCAGCCCCCCACCCTGTAATCCCCAGTGCCAGCAGCTCCTCTACTCATGACCTGAAAGATGAGGTAAAGTGCAAGCTCCCGGAGGGCAGGAAGCCTAGCTCTTCATCCCCTCATTCTCGGGCCCTGAGGGGCACTCAGCCAGAGCTGCTGCCGCCCTTGGACCAGAGCTTCCCTGCCATGTCCCCGGACCCCCGGTACGGTGCCCGGGCAGAAGGCCAGAGGGCTTGCGCATTAACCAGGAGTCCAGCAATCCCCACTCTCCCGGAAAAGACAAGTCGAGCCAAAGAGCATCATCTCGGCTTTCCGCCTCCGCGGCTAATGGGATTAAATGATGCAAAAGATGCTTCTGAGGGACTGATGTCACCAGAAACCAACTTGCTCAAATTAATGAAATTCCAGTTTGCATAATTAAATCTGTGCTGGCAACGCCACGGCGGCAAGAGGGCACCGGGGAAGTGGCCCGGAAAGGGTGTGGACGAGCAGCCCCGGGAAGGGCATCCCCTGGCATCGGGGGCATTCCCCAAGCGCTCCACTGTGCCAGGCTCTGTTCTTGGTCTGGAGATGCAAAGGCCAGGGCCCTTCCTCCATGGAACGCAGGTGCTAAGGGGAGGGGAAGGGGGCTCCCGAGGCCAGATCACAGGGACTTAATGTGGGGGAGGCCGAGTGGGAGGGCATGATGCCCGAGCCAGTGTGGGCACTCAGCCTCTGGGGAGACCGGCTCTGGGCCTGGCTGACATCGTCCCCTCGGGTGGAGCTGGGGCAGCTCGGCAGGTGGCAGTCGGAGCTCACGGCAACCGTGCCCGCTCCTTCTCCCCAAGCTCGGCCCTCTGCTAATCCAGGGGCCACACCTGGGACTCAGGTCCCATGCCCTGGGACTGGCCCCACTGAATCCTGCCAACTAAAAGTCTCACACAGAACCATCCCACGAGACCGAGAATCACCCACACAAATTAAACTAAATGCACACGGAAAACAAGCAGCAAATCCTACCCTCAAACTGTAGGGAGGGGTCAGGGCCAGATCCAACTATTTTCTTTCTTTTTTTTAATCTTTAATCTTTCAACATTTTTTATTATAGCTTTTTATTTGCAAGATATATGCATGGGTAATCTTTCAGCCTTGACAGTTGCAAAACCTTCTGTTCCAACTTTTCCCCTCCTTCCCCCCACCCCCTCCCCCAGATAGCAGGTTGACCAATACATGTTAAGTATGTTAAAATATAAGTTAAATACAATGTATGTCTACATGTCCATACAGTTATTTTGCTGCACAAAAAGAATCGAACTCTGAAATAGTGTACAATTAACCTGTGAAGGAAATCAACAATGCAGGCGGACAAAAATAGAGGGATTGGGAATTCTATGTAGTGGTTCATAGTCATCTCCCAGAGTTCTTTTCCTGGGTGTAGCTGGTTCAGTTCATTATTGAACAAATGGAAGCGATTTGGTTCATCTCATTGTTGAGAAAGCCACGTCCATCAGAATTGATCATCAGATAATCTTGCTGTTACTGTATACAATAATCTGGTTCTGCTCACTTCCCTCAGCCTCAGTTCTCGTAAGTCTTTCCAGGCCTCTCTGTATTCATCCTGCTGCTCATTTCTTACCGAACAATAATATTCCATAATATTCATATACCACAATTTATTCAGCCATTCTCCAATTGATGGGCATCCACTCCAGTTTCTGGCTACTACAAAGAGGGCTGCCACAAACATTCTTGCACATGTGGGTCCCCTTCCCTTCTTTAGTATCTCTTCGGGGTATAAGCCCAGGAGAAATATTGCTGGGTCAGAGGGTTTACACATTTTTACAGCCCTTTGGGCAAAGTTCCAAATCGTTCTCCAGAATGGTTGGATCCGTTCACAGTTCCACCAACAATGATGTATCAGTGTCCCAGCTTTCCCATACCCCCTCCCACATTCATCATTATGAAATTAAGACAAAGGGAACGCCTTCTAAGGGGGAGGCTCTCACTCGCTAGGGTCACCCAGTGTGCCAGAGCCTGGAGGGGCTATTTCCCAGAAGTCAGTGTCTGGATCAAAGGTTAGCGGGGGTCAGGGGCCTTGCCCCGCTCTCCTGGTGGTCTTGGGTACAAAGAGTGGCTTGGGCCCTCTTTGCAGACAGGCTGACCCTGCCCAGGA